>NC_041214.2:139213393-139287054 GCF_002837175.3 Physeter macrocephalus | reverse complement strand
ACTGTCCTCAATTCTTTTCATTCTTTTTTCTTTATTCTGCTCTGCAGTAGTTATTTCCACTATTTTATCTTCCAAGTCACTTATCTGTTCTTTTGCCTCAGTTATTCTGCATTGATTCCTTTGAGAGAATGTTTAATTTCATTTATTGTGCTGTTCATTATTGTGTGTTTGCACTTTAGTTCTTCTAGGTCCTTGTTAAACATTTCTTATATTTTCTCTATTCTATTTGCAAGATTTTGGCTCATGTTACTATCATTAGTCTGAATTCTTTTTCAGGTCGACTGCCTGTTTCCTCTTCATTTGTTTGGTATGGTAGGTTTTTACCTTGCTCCTTAATTTGCTGTGTGTTTCTCTGTGTCCTCATTTTGCTTAACTTACTGTGTTTGGTGTCTCCTTTTTGCAGGCGGCAGGTTCGTAGTTCCCATTGTTTTTGGTGTCTACCCCCAGTGGCTAAGGTTGCTTCAGTTGGTTGTGTAGTCTTCCTGGTGGAGGGGATTGTGCCTGTGTTCTGGTGGATTAAGCTGGATCTTTTCTTCCTGGTGAGCAGGACTGCATCAAGTGGTGTGTTCTGGGGTGTCTGCAAGCTTATTATGATTTAAGGTAGCCTCTCTGCTAATGGGTGGGGTTGTGTTCCTGTCTTGCTAGTTGTTTGGCATAGGATGTCTATCACTGTAGCTTGCTGGTCATTGAGTAGAGCTGGGTCTTAGTGTTGGGATGGAGATCTCTGGTAGAGCTTTTGCCATGTGATATTATGTGGAGCCGGGAGTTCTCTGGTGGTCCAATGTCCTGAACTCAGTTCTCCCACCTCAGAGACACAGGTCTGACACCCCACTGGAGCACCAACACCCTGCCAGCCACATGGCTCAGAAGAAAGGGAGAAAAAAAGAAAGAAAGAAGAAAGAAATAAAATAAAATAAAGTTATTAAAATAAAAAATAAAAATTACTTTAAAAAATTAAAAAATAATAATAAAAAAATTGGACAGACAGAACCCTAGGGCAAATGGTAAAAAGAAAGCTATACAGACAAAAAGCATACAAGAAGCATACACATACACACTCACAAAGGAGAAAAAGGAAAAGAAAAAATCTATATATATTAAAAAAAGTAAAAAAAGGAAGAGAGCACTCAAATCAATAAACAAATCTACCAATGATATTAAACTCTAAATACTAAAGTAAGATAAACATAAAATCAGAAACACATTAGATGCAGAAAGCACACCCCAAGTCTACAGTTGCTCCCAAAATCCACTGCCTCAATTTTGGGATGATTCGTTGTGTATTCAGGTATTCCAGATTCAACAGAATCAACATCAAGTTGATTGTGGAGATTTAATCCGCTGCTCCTGAGGCTGCTGGGAGAAATTTCCCTTTCTGTTCTTTGTTTGCACAGCTCCTGTGTTTCAGATTTGGATTTGGACCCACCTCTGCATGTAGGTACCTGAGAGCATCTGTTCTTCGCTCAGACAGGATGGGGTTAAAGGAGCAGCTGATTTGGGGGCTCTGGCTCACTCAGGCCGGGGGAAGGGAGGGGTACGGATGCGGGGTGAGCCTATGGCGGCAGAGGCCAGCGTGACGTTGCACCAGCCTGAGGTGTGCCGTGCGTTGTGTATTCAGGTATTCCAGATTCAACAGAATCAACATCAAGTTGATTGTGGAGATTTAATCCGCTGCTCCTGAGGCTGCTGGGAGAAATTTCCCTTTCTGTTCTTTGTTTGCACAGCTCCTGTGTTTCAGATTTGGATTTGGACCCACCTCTGCATGTAGGTACCTGAGAGCATCTGTTCTTCGCTCAGACAGGATGGGGTTAAAGGAGCAGCTGATTTGGGGGCTCTGGCTCACTCAGGCCGGGGGAAGGGAGGGGTACGGATGCGGGGTGAGCCTATGGCGGCAGAGGCCAGCGTGACGTTGCACCAGCCTGAGGTGTGCCGTGCGTTCTCCTGGGGAAGTTGTCCCTGGATCACGGGACCCTGGCAGTGGCGGGCTGCACAGGCTCCCGGGAGGTGCAGTGTGGATAGTGACCTGTGCTCGCACACAGGCTTCTTGGTATCGGCAGCAGCGGCCTTAGCTTCCCATGCCCGTCTCTGTGGTCTACGCTGATAGCCGCATCTCGCACCCGTCTCTGGACCTCGTTTAGGTGGTGCCCTGAACCCCTCTCCTCGTGCACCCTGAAACAAAGGTCTCTTGCCATTTCAGCAGTTCCAGATTTTTTCCCAGACTCCCTCCCGGCTAGCTTTGGTGCACTAGCCCCCTTCAGGCTGTTTTCACGCAGCCAACCCCAGTCCTCTCCCTGGGATCTGACTGCCGAAGCTGGAACCTTAGCTCCCAGCCCCCACCCACCCCGGCGGGTGAGCAGACAAGCCTCTCGGGCTGGTGAGTGCTGGTCAACACCGATCCTAGGTTCAGGCATCTCTCCGCTTTGCCCTCTGCACCCCTGTTGCTGTGCTCTCCTCCATGGCTCCGAAGCTTCCCTCCCCCCGCCCACCCTCTTTTCTCTGCCAGTGAAGGGGCTTCCTAGTGTGTGGAAACTTTTCCTCCTTCACAGTTCCCTCCCACTGGTGCAGGTCCTGTCGCTATTCTTTTGTCTCTGTTTTTTCTTTTTCTTTTGCCCTACCCATTTACATGGGGAGTTTCTTGCCTTTGGGGAAGTCTGAGATCTTCTGCCAGCCTTCAGTAGGTGTTCTGTAGGAGTTGTTCCACATGTACATGTATTTCTGATGTATCAGTATGGAGGAAGGTGATCTCCATGTCTTACTCCTCTGCCATCTTGAAGGGTTCCCCCCATATATGTTTTTATAATACATGTATCTGTTAATCTATGTACATTATTTAATAAGTGGTTTGAGTCAGAAACTGATTTTCATTTGGAATAGGTTGTATTCAAGATTTGTTGTGAGTAATTACTATTGAGTGGCTCACAATGCTTATATCAACAATAGCAACAGTCTTGTGATAAGACCTGGGACAGGTGCGTATGCTGAGAAGGAATGAGAAATTCTCTCTAAATCAGACTTGAGGGTATAAAAAGATAAAAAATTAGGTAGCTTTGAAGAATGAGAAGTTTATGCTAGACCAAGATGGGAGGCAGAAGAAAAAGTTATGACAGAGGATAAGTCATGTGTAAATGTAAACCATTCACATTCAGGTAAACTCATGTTGATTGATTTCCTTGGAAGAAGTAGTACATGGAGAAGAAATAGTACAATTTGAGCTAGAGAGTTAGGAATGATTTCAGGTCATGCTTCACTGTATGCACTAATTTAAATGTTTCAACTTTGAAAATTTTGAGGGTCATTGAAGATTTTTATGAAAAAATAATACAAAATGAGTAAAGCAGAAACAAATAAGAGGTTTAATTAGAAAACTGAGCCTCTTTAATTCAAATGGTGTCATCATGTATTGAAGTCATTAGAGCAAAGGGTTCTGTGAGATGAATTTTTAAAAATCTAGTTTGAATAGGAATTTGAGATGACTTTAAAAAATTTATTTAATTAAATAATTTAATTTATTTATTTTATTCATTTTAGGCTGTGTTGGGTCTTCATTGCTGTGTGCGGGCTTTCTCTGGTTGTGGTGAGCAGGGACTACTCTTCAGTGCTGTGCATGGGCTTCTCATTGCGGTGGCTTCTCTTGTTGCAGAGCACAGGCTCTAGGCTCGTGGGCTTCAGTAGTTGTGGCTCGTGTGCTCTAGAGTGCAGGCTCAGTAGTTGTGACACACGGGCTTAGTTGCTCTGTGGCATGTGGGATCTTTCCAGACCAGGGACTGAACCTGTGTTCCCCACGCTGGCAGGCGGATTCTCAACCACTGCACCACCAGGGAAGTCCCTGAGATATTATTTTATGAAACATAAACACTTAAATATAATGATCATGCAAGGGATGTGTATGGGAAATGAGAAATCTATTTGCCCTTAGAGGAAATCTCAGAAGCTCCAGAAGTGGCTGTGCTTTATGCTTGCTTTGCTTGCAGACCTACCATATAATCCATCAAGTATCAGACTCCTTCAATGGACAAGGATTCTTGGCCCAAAGAATGTCACACACTTCATGTGCATCTATCACAAAATATTATAGACTTTTTCTGTTATAACTGACAAATGAATTCTCACCCTCTACCCAGAATTGGCTTTGTTCAATTCCTTGCAATTTTTGTATCAAGAAGTGTTTAAATACCTGTTAATTGTATATAGCTATGCCCATCAGGAGTCCCTTCCATTTATGAACAGGAATGCTATATGCAAAAATAATGAAAATAGGGTTTGATTATTTCTGTTTTCAGATGAGGTTGGCCAATTGGTATGATGAGGAACAGAAATAAGCTTAACTGTTTCTTTAGCTTGATAAGGATTCTGATCTCATAATTTATTTCTGCCCTCTGATCTGTCACACAAATGTGAAGTCACGGATAAGAAATGGATATTTCATAATGGCTACATATTTAATATATTAATTAGGGAGTTTGAAAATGCCTTTACAATGCCACATAATGGTATAACTCTGTCATTTGATCTAAGCAGTTAGTCAGTAAAAAGGTTAGAAGAAAGTGTCAACTAATTCATTCAATTAAGGAAAAAACAGGTGTTTTGTTACTCTAATAGAGCTAGAAAGGTGCTGGGTTTTGAATCATGGTTAATTAAAAGAGTAATATCAACAGAACATTTAAGATATAACAGGGAATAAAGATCAGAAATGCCTTAAAAAAAGAGGAAATGCCTGTATGAAAATATAAAATAATAACATTTGGACAGACAACAAGAATTTTTTAGTTCACTGAGTTATAATGTTGGGCCCTGCAGTCATTTCTATAAGAGTCAAACTCAGGTGACAGGAGTAGGTTTACCAACGTGGCCAATCTTTCTGAAAATCCTGTTTTCTGCAGTTAACTGATTCTTCACATTTAATTAATATAAGATTTTACCTGATGAACACTTCAAAAAGATTTAGAATTTTTGCACTTGTAATGATCAAAATTATAATCTGGGTGTGTTAATTTGTTAAGTTTTGCTTGTTTTTTTCTATTTACTTTTTTTCCACTAATGAAGTCTCGTTTTCTGTGTTCTTAAGTCTTTGACATATCCTTAATACCTAACAAATGCCTGCAACATTGTGTGTGTTCACAATCTTTTGTTTGAATAAGTTGAATGAATTGCATGACATTTAATAAATAGAGAAATTGTTTCAGAATACTTACAAGGAAATGACTAGGAACTCAAATCTGGCAAACTTATCTGTGATGGTTTTGCACCATTTATAACAAATAAATTATAGAACAAATTAGCAAATGACATGTAAAATTACATAATTTATAACCTTTGTATTGATACTACCAGTTTTGTGTAATTCACAATTCCTCCACTTCAACATTTGTACTCAAGCTATATAGAAGTACAGAAGAGTCTTACTCCATATAAGATAGTTAATGCGTAGGAGATTTCTCCAAATTGACTATAACTAGATATTAATTTAGTCATTCACCAAGTGTTAGTGGGTAGCAGGATGTAGGGCTGTCAACTGGTGACATGAAAAAAAAAATGAACATGTTCCTTTTCCCACTGTCCCTGAAATAAGTGATATGGATAGCATCTATGTGTTTTTCTCTCTCTGACATCTACAGTTTTACTTCTAACTTCTTTTTTCTTCAAATCTGTCCATAGTGCTTAACAAAAATGTCTTCATTGTGGAAAGAGAGGAAAGAGGAAAATGAAGTGTGATGTCTACTACTTAAACAAATATTGATCATGATCCTAGGGTGCTTGGGAAAAAAAAAAGCAGATAGATGGGTACTCAGATATCATCATTTTACAAATGGAAAAAGAAGATCCAGGGCACTGAATGACTTATAAAATGTAATCCAGATATTTAAGGGAAAAGTGAGTGCTTGAACTGTTTGTCTCAAGACAGTGTTCTCAATTCGTATTTTTACATTTATGTGCCTGCAATATAACTTTGCCTATTTTTCAGGATATTCTTTAATACTTCCTTTAAGTTGTAAATACAATTTCTTCTTTTTATAATTTATATTACTATCAAGACATAAGAATAAACACTATTAATATTTTGTAGTAATTTAATTTGTTTAGAATTTTGTATTATTTCACCTATATTAGGCAATGTTTTCCCTCTTTCTCTCATATTTCTGCTTAATACACTAATAGATGAGACATCCACACTCTTTCCACGTGTGGGAAGATACTTGCCCTTGAAATCTTCCTATTGCCAGCCTCTCCAAAGACAGGAGGGGTATCTGAATGAAGAGCCTGACACTCACCAGGCCACATTCACTGCAGGGAGGGAACCCTGAATTAAAGGCTTGGTCCCTGCCTTTATCCTTCTCTTCTTTTTCCATTTCCTGACCTCATGCAACAAGCACAAAGGGGCAGCTTTGCTCTCTACACACAGGCCTTATAAACTTCATTCATTCAGCTATTTAGGCAAGCCGACTTGCAGTGGATAAAGGAAGTACTTCATCCTCAGGCCCATTTCCTCTTTCCAAAAAGTATCATGGAAATATTTTAGGGGTTATAGGAAGCAGTGACATTGAAATGAGCTTTACTACCTTTCCCAGTTAGTTAGAGATGCTTGGATCTATCTTATTAGTGAGAACAACAAAGGAGAGGAGAGGAGAGGTGACACTTAACCTCAAACCATAGCTATGAGACCCAGGCAACAAGATTGCAGTATTGGTATGCCAGGTGTTATTATAATTTATCTCCTGCTGATGAGGAAGTGGAAGTAACATAACAAACCAAAGTGGATCCAAGACTAAAATCCAGGCCTTCTGATTTAAAGTCTCCCTCATAACCATAGCACACAGAATAAATGAATTATTAATTTTAATATTAGCTTAGAAAATTTTTAAATTATCAATTTGTTCTTGGATTTGCAAAAATATCATTCCAGTCTAAATTTTCCATCTTCCTTTTCATTTGCATAAACTGCTACAGTAGCCCAACAGGAATACATTCTTTACATATCTCTATTCAGTTTACTTAGCCTGGAATGCCCTACTTTAATACAGTGTTATCCATGCAAGGTTAATTTCAAATTTTGAGATTCCTAATATAAAAATAGTAACATGTAAGAATTAAACAATAATTCCTCTATTCATCTCATATATGATAATCAGGAGATTATTAATTTGAAGCAAAATATTCAGTTCAGCACCACTCTTCTTACTATCCATAATCAATATTACTGATAATTAACCATTATTAGTGATAATAACTGTACATGTTTGATCCCTAATACCTTGCAAAGTAACTTTATTCTATGAAACAAACAAAAATATTCAATAGTCAGAAGCTGACACAATATCCAACACTAACACTTTCAATAGTTTACAGAGTAGTGATAATATCAGTTGCTCAAAATATAGTAGATGGTGTCCCAAGGAAATTTATCTTTATCTCTTTAGATCTCTCCTTCCTTTTTAAATTCAGAAACTCATTCATCTAGAGTGACAAAAATATACAAATAATCTCTTAAAAAGTATTTTTGAAACAATAAATCAGTGAGTGTAGAAACCAGACTGCAACAGGGTGGCGACTGGGCCGGTAATCAAATTTGAATAAAGTTAAGTCAGAAAGTAAGACTGCTAAGAGCTGAGCCAAGGTAAAGTTTTGGTTTTGTGTTTGTTGCTGATTTTTGCTTGTTTTTGTTAGAGGAGATCCGAACTTGTTAGAAAATAGAAAAAGCCATATATATAGGTGAAGATATAAGATTCTTGCCAGAGAAAATAATATTTTGGTAACACTGAGTGTGCTCTTCAAACCCTACATTAGTTTATGTCACAAAATAGCAAGCACGTACCTCAAGAGTTTTGCTGTTTAATGATGTACCTGCTAGCCACATGTGGCTATGTAAATTTATATTTACATTAATTTATTAATAAATTCAATAAAATTGAAAATTCCATTGGAGTAGGCACATTTTATGCACTCAATACTCATATGGGCCTGGTGGCTACCCTAATGTGGTGCAGACATAGAATAAATTTATTTTTGCAGGAAGTTCCATTGCTCAACAGTAGTCTAGACATAGATATGAGTGAAAATATGCAGTTTGGAATAAATCATAGCTCACATGAAAATTATCTGCCACAAGCACAAAACCAAGTATCCATTTGGCATTTGACTCTGCAAAGTATTAGATAATCATGCATCATGTTAGAGAAGCTCAGCTCATCCCTAGAATACCTCTGTACTTTTGGTGCACTACGTAGAGAGGTTAAAATATCTTCCAATTGTATGATGCTCTTTCTTTAGACTCACTCCTTAAGGAATTCTTCCATCGACTTCTTTGATGTATTCTTACTAGAAGAAGAATGAATGAGCTAAAACAAGTCTCAGATGCTTATATGGGGAGGGCTCCTTACACTGGAAAGGAGTACAGGATTGGATACTCTTCTCTTCTACTGAGGTGTTTTGTTTTTTTTTTTTCCTTTTTTGTACTCCTTTACTTGACACTTATGTTTTAATGGCAATCCAATTTAAGAAATGAAAGCATTGATTAATTAGTGAACCATTTTAAAAACAAATGTAGCTGAACGTATGGGTGGGAGTTGGAATTAGAAGAGATGACAAGTATCAATACTAGGATAGGAAAAAAGGATGGCAACTTAAATTCTGTGCTTTTCAAGAATTGAGGTCTTGCCAATCTGAAAGGAAGTTAAAATCTTATTGTCTTAAGGAATTTGAAGAATCTTAAAATCAAAGACTCAGAAGGGTTCTCAATACAGATGTTAATAACTATAGATGGTTGCCAGGGTCTGTGTAAAGGAAACGATTCTACAACTTCATATATAAATATTTTTACAGAGTTGTACAACGGAATAGGCATTCGGATAATTGAAAAGGGTGAGAGATATAAGGTCTGGAGTTCAGATGTTTGTAAGTGAAGAGAAACATGGACCAGTGATCTGGAAGTGGTACTGGCAGGTAAGAACACAGTCAATATCATAACCACTGTTGCTGAAAGTCCAAGAAGGTAGAGAAGCAGTCCCCACAGTGGAAGCATCAGGGTAGAGTGTCTGAAAGAGAAATACCCTTATCTAATATTTGCTGAAATAAGAGCAATATCACCATGGGTTATGATGCAAATAATTATAGGCAGAAGAAAAGAGGTGAGAGTCATTTTTTAAAAAAAGAATAAAATGAGCAAAAACAATTTTTATATAAGGAGCTTATGCAAGAAGAGAAATGAGAAGTTCATTAGCATAGCGGTAGGTATGATAAGCAGAGATGATTGAAACACTTGATTAGGAGCAAAATGTATCCTGACATTTTAAGTCTGATTTACTCCCTTGAAAAGAGAGGGGTTTTTATCACCTGGGTATCTAAACTAGGATATGGCCATCTGATTTAAATGATTTTCTAATCTTCTTCTGCCAGAATTAAAAAAAAAAAATACAAATTCAATTGTTGTCATGAGACAGGATGAAGTCATTTATATACTAACCTATTTACATGTTAAAATTTTATTTAACCTTCAAGTCTCAGTTCAAATGATTCCTCTTTAATGAGACCTTCATTGATCTTTGTTCATAACTGGGCTATTTTTATGTAACAGGCATAGAACATCAAATTATCTGACAAAAAAGGAAGTCATAAGGAGTCAGAGAGATGTTATAGAACTAAGGAAAGAGATGAAAAGCCAGACAGAGATAGGGTAGGAATCAGAGTACTCTTGGAAAAAATTAGCATGAGGCCATAAACATGACTCTAGCATCTGCAGCACTATATGGAGTAAGGAGAATGTTTGGGGGAGACTGGTGCATTGACCATTTATTTGAGACTTTTGATAAAAACAGATTATTAGAAAGAAGAGTAAAAGCAGAGCAGAAACTTCAAGAAAACCCTAAACTTATCTCCTGCAAGAAGTATTTTTTCTCATCTGAAATGCAAGATTTTGTATAAACAAAAATTAATATATGTATTCAAGTTTCCCCCTCTTATAGTAACAAAGACATATATCTATCCTTATAAACATGCTTTCCTTGAGTGAAGGTCAATGAGAATGAGTTATCTTTGAAAAGTCTGCTTCAATCTCCTTTGCTGGTTTCTTATCGTTTAACAAACTGGTAAGTGTTGGAGCACCACGAGACTCAGTTCTTTGCTCTTTGCTCTTCTCTAATTGCATTCACTCCCAACATTACTTTATCTCTCTCCTTGTCCTTAAATGCCATTTAAAGCTGATGATGTTGGCAGTATTTTATTTAGTCCCTATCTCCTCTCTGAACTCAAGACTCAAATATGCAAAACAACCCTCAACGTCTCAGTCTGGATATCAAGAAACATCTCAAAATTAATTTGCCTGTAACTATTTATTTGGATATATACCTCTCCACATCTTCTCCTCCTGTATTTTCCATTTCAGCAATTTAACCCATTAGCTCAAGCCAAAAACCTAAGTATCAGGCTTAACAGCCCTTTTCCCCTCCCTCTATGGCCTGTATTTCAGTATTCAATCCATCAGGAAGTCTCTGCTCTAACTTCAAATCTCATATCTGCAATTCAAAACATTTTTTCACATTTCTGATACTATCAATCTAGTCTAAGTCTAAGCAAAATTGCCTGTTGCAGTGGACTTCTATCTGCTCTGCCAAATTCTAGTCTTAACTCCTTTCACATCAATGTCCACAGCGTTGACAGACTCAGCCTCCAAAAATTGGAAAGCAGAGCAGCCTATTATCTGCTTTCCAAATAGCTTTCGAACTTACCCTGGTTTAAATATATTTATGTGATCAGGCTATTTGCATACTTTCGGCATCATCTCCATCTCAGTATTCTTATTTCTATTTATCAAGCTTATTACACAACATCTAACACATTTTGATCACACTCATTTTCGTTTCTTTTGTTTTTGTTTGTTTGTTTGGTTGGTTGGTTGCACCACTAGTCTTGTGGGATCTTAGTTCCCCAACCAGGGATTGGACCCAGACCCTTGTCAGTGAAAGCACCGAGTCCTTAACCACTGGGCTGCCAGGGAATTCTCAGATCACACTCATTTTAGATTCAAACTCTAGACTGTATGTTAAAATGCTATTGTTTCAATCATTTACTATTACCATGACCATGTATGACTGTTGTCATATTATTTTAATGAGTTAGGTTTTCCTTTTGTGGCTACTGTATGTATGTGGAAGCTATACTTGATCACTGTTTAACTTCTAGAGATGATTCCTGCAGGAGAGAATACAGTCTGCTATCTAGCAGTGGTTTACTTTGTCTTCATTTTAACATAAATCTTGTGTTGTAACTATATGCCAGTAACATATCTTTTTTCTAATGTTATTTATTTATTGTTTTTTAAAGTCACTGAGATATAATAAAACAGGTTCTATAGTTTAATTTTTCGGTACCAATATACTTCTTATAATCTTAGGGCATTGTCTGAACATTAGTTTTGCAAACTATTTTTGACATATGACTTTTCTGAACGTAGCATTAGCTATGATGATGATGAATGACCAGTCTGATAAAATGCAGGTCATCCTGGGAATCTTAACGATGCAATGAATATTTCCTGCATGAATATGCCAGATTTTGAAATAAATGCTGTGCATTTATGAGAGAACCTTGGTGTAGAAGAATAAATACAACAGCTGCTTTTTAATTACATGTAGAAATTATGATTCTAATCTGTTACATTTAATAGCACAATACATTTGAGAGAATGCACTACTAAGTATTCATGTTACCAAGTGTTTTTGTACAATAAGTATCACTAAAATAACTCATACTCTTATGTTTTTGAAAACAGACTGGCATTTTTCTCTCCTGGGCTCATTTCTTTCCTTAACACATGAACACTAGCAGATAACCTTGAGCTTGGTTGGATACGAAGTTTTTACCTTTGTTTTGTGACCTCTTCAGGTTAGCTATCCATGTCTCTATACTCGGAGTGGAGGTCTACTATGGAGAAATGACACACCCGGGGAAGAAATCAGAGATTAATATCCTCTTTCTTCAAACACTTCAATGAGAGAACATAATCAGTGTCACTAGAATAAACAGCAAATCTTACTGCATTAAGCGTTTAAAACAGTGTTGGAAATAGCAGCACTTATTGACAATAGCCCCATTCATGCACACATTTGTGGTTATGGTATTAAAATATCTTATATCGAAACTTTAATTAATCCTCAGAATTCCAGGATACTTAGCTCTATTCACCACCTGAGTCCAATAGACCTTTCTTTTGAAATATTGTTACCTTAGGAATAAATCCAAAAAAAATTAAAATTGATATTGAAAAGCAAAATTTTTCAAAAATTTACACACAACTTAAACATAATAAACACAAATTTTTATTCCAAATGTTCCTGATTTTAAAGACATATTGTGATGTGGCCCAGTGAGAAACTTGGCAATTCCTATAAATAAAAAATATGCAATAATAAAACTGGACAAAAAGTGTCTGAAATGACCATTTCAGGACTATGAAAATCAAGGAAAGGCATTCAACTAACTGGAAGTAGTTTTATAAAAACTACTGAACTTTGGGTAAGAACAACTGGAGTCTGTCGTGTTATTTTCTACCTATCTTTATAATATGGTGGTTTAACCAGAGCAGGATGGCCATGAAAATCTACATCTTCATTAAAGGTGGCTTGTCACTTAGAGTGCAAAACACACTACATCCAGAGGAATTATTAGAATAGTGGTAACCTCAGTGGCAAATAATGAGAACAGTGAGAGACTTGGGGAGGCTGAAGTTTGTTCCTGGTTAGGGCAAGCAGTAGTCCACCAACCTATTATTTTCCAGAAAGATCCAGAAAATATGACAAGCAGAAGAGGGTTTGCTAAGCTTACCAGACATCTCTGGTTGACTGAAACAACTTCATGTAGATACAGGAGAGCCTAGACAGGACACAGTTATCAAGACATTGGGCACATTGCCTTGTGTCCATGTGACTCTGTGCCCATGTAGAGAGAACATGATACACTCCTATGAAGAGGAAAAGCCAGAGCAGACTTGAAAATGACCTGAAATTTAAAACTGCTCTGCAGCCTGAACATAGATCATTAGCAAAGTGCAAAAATCTTACCAGCTCAGAGTGTTTGAGCCCAGCTTTTGGGTAATCATTGACTGGTAAGTAAGCTATGTAGATACAGGGATGGCCTCTAGACAGCCATCATCAACATCAACCGTGATGAATGACCAATAAACACATGAAAGGATGCCTAATCTCAGCATTTAGTATGAAAATGATTATGAAAACCATATACCACTTTCTCCCCAACAGAACAACTGTAATAAAATGACAGGCAATAGCAAGTGCTGCAAGGATGTGATAGAATTGAAGTCCCAATATATTGTTGGTGGGAATGTAAAATGCCACAGCCACTTTGGATAATAATTGGGTGGTTTCTCCAAACGTTAAACATAATGATTTCATGTGACCCAGTAATTCCATGCCTAAATATTCAGTTGAAAGTAAAAAGACTGCAAAGGATGTGTACATTAAGGACAAGAGAGCAAAACTGGCAAAATATCTAGCTTCTGCTACTTTCAATGCCTAACATGACCCCCAGCAGAAAATATTACACAATGGTTTTGTATGATGTCCCGCCTTGAGGATACCATCCAGACACTTGATAACTAGTTAGTCACATCAGAACGCTTGAGTATTAGTTTCTTAGGGCTGCTGTTATAAGTTACCACAGACTGGGTAGCCTAAACAATAAAATCATTCTTGCCCAGTTCTGAAAGCCAAAAGTTCAAAATCAAGATGTCAGCAGGGCCACACACCCTCTGAAAAATCTCTTCATTGGGAAGAGTCCCTCATTGCCTCTTTCAGCTTCTCATGGTCCGAAGCACTCCTTGGTTTATAGCTACATCATTCCAATCCCTGCCTCCCTCTTCACACGGCCTTCTTCTCTCTCTGTCTCTATCTCTGTCTGTCTCTTCTCCCTCTGTGTTTTCTCCTCTTCTTATAAGGACACCAGTTATTGAATTTAAGGCCTACCATATGCAGTGTGATCTCATTCTGATACTTAACTAATTAAATTGGCAAAGATTCTATTTCCAAAGAAGATCACATTCTAGGTAGTTTCAGGTTGATATGAGTTTTGGGGGACACTATTCAACTCACTCTACCTTACAACACCTAATGGAAGCAGTTTATCCATCCCGAAATTGAAGCCACAGTCACCACACATGTTTTTACAGAATGCTTCACTTAACAGTATGGGATCCTGTACAACATCGCTTCAACCCAGGGTAACATTTGTTTGAAAGGCTTGCAACATTTGACACATGACGGTGGTGTCTACTAATATAGCATATGCCGCATCATTAAGTGGCAGCCAGATTAATAGAATAGTAACCTGTCCTTTAAATGCAAAGTTTATTTCTCAACTCAGGGACATTACCTTTGAGATTCTGTAATTCAAGATATAGTATATGCATTTAACCAGTGACCATGATATATGCACCCAACAGCAGAATAAGTGGATGCAAACAAGACTGGCTCTTCTCACCCTGTTCCTGTATCCCAATAGTTGAATTTAATCTCCCTGCCCCTGAAGTCATGAACTCTGCTAGATTAGAGTTTTTGGTTCCCATAGAGAAAGATATGGTTATAAGTAAATAGTATGGGAAGGGAAAATTATATCAGAAACATTTCCTCTCAGTGTTTCAAGGCTCTATAAAAACTAGTAAACAATTTGGCAACTCTGACCTGCCAAGGACAATATAAAAGTCTGGTTCCTACCACCTCTCATAGCCAATATGTCCTCCAGGAACTCTGTTCCTGGAGGACAGAGTTGCTGAGTATCAGCTCTGGCTCAGGATCAGTTACAGCATAAGGGACTGTTTTAACAATCATCTTGTATTGAGTCTCTTGGAGAATTTTCAGCCTGTCACCTTCTTGTAGACTCACTAAAGGAACAGACTTAATGTAGAAACTGAGTTGATTTGAGTGGTAAAAGCAGTGGACTGTAACAGAAATTTCTGGTGCCCTACATCACCTCCATCTTGTGCATCTCTCAGCAAATGGCTCTGCCTAGCGCAGACTCTCCTCAGGCTGAAAAAATACCACTTCATTTGTGTACCACTCCTTCCTTCACTTTTGCCGTGCTGCTTCTTTATCAGTGTAGAAGTCCACTCATCGTGAGCATAAGTGAACCTCGTAATGTGGAAAAGTTAATATTTCACAAACATCAACCAGTGGGGCAGAATACAGTTATTAAATACTTCAAACTTCTTTCTTTCAGTTTATAATTTAAGAAGGTAGGCTATATACCACTTAGGAAGTCCTGGTGGAAACAAATTCTGATTGCACAGGCATTATTCTCAATAACAGACATTTATGTTGGCTTTTTCCACTTCCTGTCTCACTCAACCTGTCTTTTGCTTTTCCTTTCTGAGATCACCAGTCAAAAAAGTTTACAGCACTCAAGCCCTGCCTAAATTTCTACCCTTGGCAGGAACACAATCGAAGTCACAAAGGTATTACATTTCATCATTAATTACAATAATTAGTAGCAAGCTTTAAGATAATTTGCTTGAACATCCCTTTTTCAAAAATAAATCCAGTATTTATTCTGTTAAGTATTTCTTTTAATGAGCACTGCTATATAAAATAACTCCAAAACATAAAATCAAAAGGCCAGATCCAATTGAATCCACTCACTGCAATTGCTAGTTCCATCCTTTTGGGATGTTCTATAAATATAAGGGATTGCTTGTGAATACTTCAGGTTGAAATGTCAGTTTTTACAATCACTTACTCATATTCAAAGGACTTCCAACTTGAATCGCCATTATAATTAGTAATAGTGCTATAGGGATCTGGAAATAATTACTATCAATCTGGCCTGTATTCCAAGTTATTACTTGTATCTGAGATGGAAATTATAAACTTCCCTTTCAATTTGTACCTTTTTCAGAAGCAGGGAAGGCTCAGTAGATAAAAGGTGTTATAGAGTACATAGATATGGTAAGTCTTGGTTTATTTAAATGCGAAACTACAAAAACCCAGCTCTAATCAACTAATCATGTCATTTAATCTTGTACCTGGCATAAATTGTCTGAAAGGTATCTTATTCTGCTTGAAGTGCTAATTAACTAGAATTGAAAAATTCTTACTTATATCTGGAAAATATGAGGAAAATTATGGGAGTGATGGGTGCATTATTTGTGAGGAGAAAAGGGGATTTCTTTCTGAATGACTTCAAATATTTTCATATATGTATATGTGGTAATTTTGACAAAATCAAGCTTATTTGTTGGCAAGGGTCATTATTTATTATGTTATTGTCCTTTCAAATTTCTAGAGTGTTCAGATATATTATTTTAAACTGATGGGATATATGATGACTCATCTGAGGAGATTGATAAATGAGAGAATCAGTATTAGGGGACAAATCAGACACATTTGCTATTGCTCTAGTACAGGGATTTGTAGCCATTTTCAAGTCAAACAAAGAGACTTCGTAAGTCTGATGAAGCCCACAGACTTTCTTCTTACAAATATGTATCTTTTATCGTGGTAAGATATACATATAATATTTACCATTTTAACCATTTTTAAGTGTACAGTTCAGTAATGTTAAGTATATTTACACTGTTATAAAACAGACTTTCAGAACCTTTTCATCCTGTAGAAATGAAACTCTATACCTACTAAACAACAACTCCCCCTTCCCCCCTCCCCCTGTCCCTGGTAACCATCAATCTACTTTCTATGTCTATGAATTTTACTATGTTTTTATCTCATGTAAGTTGAATCATACAGTATTAGTCTTTTTGTGACTGGCTTATTTCACTTAGCATAATGTATTCAGGTCTATCCATGTTGCAGCATATGAAAAGATCTCCTTCCTTTTTAGGGCTGTGTAGTATTCCAGAGTATGTATACACCACATTTCTTTGTCCATTCATCCATCAATGAATATTTGTGTTGCTTTCACTTCACAGCTCTTGTGAAAAGTGATGCTATGAACATGAGTGTGCAAATAATATCTCTTTGATGTTCTGATTTCAACTCTTTTGAATATATGTCCAGAAGTGGAATTGCTGGATCATATAGTAGTTCTATTTTTAATTTTTTGAGGAATTGTCATGCTATTTCTCATAAGTGGTTGCACTATTTTACAATCCCCCCTACAATGCACAAGGGTTTCAACTTCTCTGTATCCCAGTTCATACCTGTTACTTGTTTTCTTAATAGTAGCCATCCTAATGGGTGTGAGGTGACATCCCACTGTGATATTCATTTGCATTTTCTAATGATTAGTAATGTTAAGCATCTTTCATATACTTGCCATCCATCTGAATATCATCTTTGGGAAAATGTCTGTTCAAGACCTTTGCCCATTTTTTAGTCTGATTATTTGATTTTTTTGCTGTTGAACTGTAGGTGTTCTTTATATATGCTGAACATTAACCCCTTATCAGATACACTATTTGCAAACATTTTCTCCCATTCTGTAGGTTACCTTTTCACTCTGTTGATTGTATCTTTTGATGAACAAAAGTTTTTAAGTTTGAAATGCTCCTATTTGTCTACTTTTCCTTTTGGTGTCTGTGTACTCACTATAATTCTTATAATTTCATAAAATAAAATACTTAGGATTACAAAGATCCAACTTTATTGAAATGTATTAATCAAAATGTCAAAATTATTAAAAATGCATTTATATATGTGTTCATGTTGATTCATAAAATAATTCTTGTGTTGAAATGTAATATTAAAATAATAAATATAAATAAACTATTATAAGATAATAAATTATAACATAATAAATATAAATATATGAAATAATATAAATATACAACATAAACATTATGTCATAATATAAATATAAGTATTATAATAATAAAAATATAGAGTTAGTAACTGCACATATGTTTCAAAGTTATCAGAAGCAACTGTAATGCTTTATGAATATATATCCCATTTTAATTGGTGACAAGTTATAGGCACTCCAATACTACTTTTCATTGTGTGTATCTAATTAAGATGTGCTAAGTTTCAGTTAACCTTACAAATACTCATATTTTAAAATTTTAAGAAAGCTTTGCTAATATTCTTTTTCTCATAGTTTTTTTTTTTTTTTTTTTGCGGTACGAGGGCCTCTCACTGTTGTGGCCTCTCCTGTTGCAGAGCACAGGCTCCGGACACGCAGGCTCAGCAGCCATGGCTCACGGGGCCTAGCTGCTCCATGGCATGTAGGATCTTCCTGGACCGGGGCACAAACCCATATCCCCTGCATCGGCAGGCGGACTCTCAGCCACTGCAGCACCAGGGAAGCCCTCTCATAGATTTTGATAACAAGAAGCATGAAGATTTAAGGCCACTCATATGACATGTTTGCACAATAGGCATACATAAATATTTAACCTAGAAAAATCCCCTTATTGGCAATTATATAAGTTCTTGCAAGAAAGAATACTGATAGAGAAGATATTACTCATTCATATATCTCATTCCTTGGAAACTGATTCAGTCAGAGAACCAAGAAAAATACTGAATAAAATCAAAGTTTTCATGGTTTATGAAGCAGGGAAAATGAAGTGAATTAAACACAAAACTCCAGGAGCTGCTTCTATTGAATAAAGCAGCAGGGATTCTTCAGTTGGTCCGTTGCCCTAATGATTACAGTCTATTAATTAAATCAAGACCCTAACAAAATGACTTTTATAATGAAAGAAAATGGTGGACAGGCAGTAAGAAATGTGTGTGAATGTGTCTTTTAAAGCTTATGAAACAAAAGAACAATATTTTCAAAGGAACTTTGTAAAAATATAACTTGCAGGAATAATTGGATTATAAGTAGACATGTTAAGAAGTCAATTTAATTGCTCTTGACCTACTTTAGCAATTGAGACTTTCCTGATATAGTCTCTTCTGGAGATTTCTTTCCATTTCATAAATTTTTTTTCTGAAATAACATGTGCCCACTTTGTGGGCACATTGCTGGCCTTTTACACCACTGTGTCAGTCAGAGAGACATTGGATGGAATGGCTGTCTTGGGAAGAATGGTGGCATACTTTCATCGGTGGGGCACCTCTCCTTACTGTTAGCAGTCAACAATAAAAGTAGACAGGAAATAGGTGCAACAGTTCTGTGAAGGGGCTCTGGGTAGGATCCAAGGCATCCTTACATTCCCCTCTTTTACAAAGCTCAGATTAACTTGTTTATCAATAGCACAATTGTTGACAGTTTCTGTGAAAAGCAATGAAAGGAAAATTAGTGTGACCAACTTTAATTTCTGCTGCTTCAGTTGGTTCCAAGGCTATACCTGATATATATCATCCTCCTTATTCTCCTGGAGTCTAGATTTCCTTTCCATGCACCTAACCCTTCTGCTGAAATCACTGCAGAGTCATGGATGGTGGCTTTCCAGATGGGATAAACAGACTGGAACATTATCCCTGATGGGTCTCAGCTCCTAATATCCAAAAGGCCCTGTAAAGCTCTGTCTTCAGGTAAAATCTTTACAGCTAAGTGGGTCATAGGAAACTGAGAGCTATCCCACTGGCTTACCTGACATGCCATACTGCTGGGAAGTTACTAATCAATTCTAAAAAAATTGAAATATAGAGTTAGCTTGAAATCTGTGTCATAAAACTGAAATAGAAACATAGATTGAAATACATGCTTGAAGGACAAAATATATTGTGTAAAAATAATAATTTTCAACTTGTAATCTGGGTTAAAAACTCCATATTATATTTATGCATTCTTGGAAAAAGTTTGGCAAGAGAGACAAAATCTATTGGATTTCTTTCCTTTAATTGGGGTAGAAATTGGGAGAGACTACAGTGTGTCAGGGATATAGCTTGACATTTCAAAACACACAGTAACTTAACAATGTTTGTTTTTTAACTGAATGTAAACGTTGGGAGATTTCTAACTAGGACAACAGATTTGTAAAACACTATAAAAAAAGAAAAAAGTTATAACAAATCTATTTCACAATAGAAAACTAAAGAAAAATTTAAAGTTATCATAAAGAGATGAAATAATTATGTCAAATATTCCACAACTATAGAAGAGGTCCAACCCTCACATATTGATAGTTAACACCAAGGTATTTTAAACATTTGTTAGAAAAATAAATGCATGTTTCCTTACATAAAGCAACTCACGGGGCTTCCCTGGTGGCGCAGTGGTTGCGCGTCCGCCTGCCGATGCAGGGGAACCGGGTTCGCGCCCCGGTCTGGGAGGATCCCACATGCCGCGGAGCGGCTGGGCCCGTGAGCCATGGCCGCTGAGCCTGCGCGTCCGGAGCCTGTGCTCCGCAACGGGAGAGGCCACAACAGAGGGAGGCCCGCGTACCACAAAAAAAAAATAAAAATAAAAATAAAGCAACTCACCAACGTGAAAAAAAATTAAGGGCTATGAAAAGTTGCTTCAAACAGAAGCAAAAATAAAGCATAGATGGCATTAATAATATCAACATTAGCAGAATCCAAGGCACACGGCATGAACTACAGCAAAGAGAGTAAATTTATAAAAACAAATAGTTAAAAAGTGAATAAAGCTACAACTACCAACTCTTGACATTAAGTATGCATGATATGCAAAAGCAAAGCTTATTTGGAACAGCAGGAGAAACAGAACAAAATGTTATCTTTCTCACTCTGATGGATCAAGAATTCAAGGTAGAATTAAGGTACATAAAATATTAATGAGAGTATTATTTTGCTTATAAAATATTAGTTTACATTTTAAAAAAATCTTAAAACAGGCATCATTGCACAATGTATAACAGTATGTCATATTTGTCTAAAAGCTATATTAAATCAATAATGTCCTATAACTGATGTTTTAGAATCGATAAATAACCTATTTAGTAAACATTTATATTACTTGGGAAACTGATTTGGCTGCTGTGACAGGGCAAAACATATGTGGCTGAAATTAAATGGAAGTTTATTCTTTCCTCATATAATATTCTGAGCATAAAACATCTTGGGCTGATAGGATGTTGCCATGATATTAAGGGACCTGACGTTCTATTTGGTTGCTCCACTTTTCCTAAAATGCAGTTTCTTTTTTGAATAGGGGATTTTTCTTGTTCCCATTTCATTTCACATAAACTTTAAAGCCAGTGAGAAGTGTTGAAGAGGGAGAAATATATTTATATTATAAACAAAGTCCTAAGAATAAATTTTGTAAGAAAATTTTGATTTATATTTTAAAAATATAAATACTGATTTAATTGAGGGGCATGAAGAACACTTTCATTTCAAAATGAAAGTTTCAAAAGCATCTATTTATGTTTTCATGTATCAATTGATCATGTATGTATGTTCTCTTTGGAGAAATGTCTATTAAAGTCCTTAGCTCATTTTAAAAAATCAGGTTATTAGGAGACTTTTTGCTATTGAATTGTAGGAGTTCCTTACGTATTTTGCAGATTAACCTCATCGTATATATGGTTTGCAAATATTTTCTCTTCTTTTGTAATTTCCCCATTCACTCTCTTGATTGTGTCCTTTGTTGTGCAGAAGCTTTTTAGTTTGATATAGTCCCACGTGTCTATTTTTGCTTCTGTTGCCTGTGCTTTTGGTGTTATATCCATAAATTTTCTACCTCACTAATCACCAGGGAAATGCAAATCAAAACCATGATGTGATATCATCTCTCACCTGTCAGAATGGCTATAATTAGAAAAACAAAAGACAAATGTTGGCAAGATTGGAACACTTGTATACTGTTGGAGGGAATACAAAATTATCCAACTACTATGGAAAACAGTACGGAGGTTCCTCAAAAAATTAATAATAGAACTACCATATGATCCACTCTGATCAGGTTTTATTCAAAAGAATTGAAATCAAGATCTCAAAGAGATAGTAGCACTCCCATATTCATTGTAGCACTATTCACAATAGCTAAGATATAGAAACAATGTAAATGTCCCTCGACACATGAATGAATAAAGAAAATGTGGTATATACAATGTGACATATATTGGAGTAATACTTACCCTTAAAAAACAAGGAAATTATGTCATATGCATCAACATGGATTAATCTTGAGGACATTATGTTAAGTGAAATAAGCCAATCACAGAAAAACAGACGCTGCATAATCCCATTTATATGAGGTACCTAAATGGCAAATTCTTAGAATCTAAGGGTAGAATAATTGTTGCTAGGGGCTGGGCGGGGGTGGGGGGGCAGGGGAATTACTAGTTAACAGGCATAAAGTTTCAGTTAAGCAAGATGAATAAACTCTAGAGATTTGCTGTACAAAATTGTGCCTATAGCCAACAATATTGTATTACACACTTAAAATTTTGATAAAAGTTAGACCTCATAAATATTCTTACCAAAATAATTTTTTTTCTTTAAGAAAAGCATCTATTCAGCAGGACAGAAGTGGAATTTCCTTTGAATTGTTATAACTGCTCACAAGCTCCGATTCTCTTCTAGTGGTGGGAAAAAGTAACATTGCTCCAAGTGGTAACTCAAATATTTATCATTTAAAATTATCCCTCTGAAGTAAATATTGGTTCATATTCCTCATCTTATAGTTTTGGAGCCAAATGTGAACATGAAAAGAAAATTTGGTCAGACGTTAGAGAGGTAAAGTCATCCATATATTTTTCTGAAATGTCCATGGGGCTCTCAAATAGTGGACCATACCAAACACATTCATATTTCTGCCATAAAATCTGTGACAATTCATATGAAGTTAAATCAGTAATCACTTGCGGTAATTTCATTGTCATCAAATTATACTGAGAACTATCTGCCAATTGAAACTGTAGGCACAGAATTCTGAACCTGGGCCAAGTCTGTCAGTGTTTCTCTAGTTATTTCCTTTTCTTTTCTTTTCTACTGTGTTAATCTGAATTCCTGGGGAACTTGCAATCATTCCAGCTTTGAGGGGACAATTGGGGTACTACTACCTTGTTTTCTCTCTAGTTTGGTCTTTGCTGCAAATAATTTTGATCCTAACTGTGTAAGAACTCTATGATATATCAAGGAAAATAAAGTGGGATGTGCTTACAAGCCTAGCTACTTGCTATTTAATCTCTTTATGGTCAGAAATCAACCTCACTTTTTTGCTTGTAACCACCACCATTTTTATATATTATAACAGTGATTTTTTTAGGTTGACTATTTAACATACATTAAACATTCCATAAATAATAGTAAAATAAACATGTATACAGCACCTGCTATGTGCCAGAGCATGTTATATTTGCTTTATAAATAATTTAATGGGCATGACTATTTCACTAATGTTACCCATTATTAATACAAGGAAGTCAGCTCACAGAACTTAAGTACCTCCCAAAGATCACATGGTTATTAAACATGTTTTGATATTCCTTTCTGTATTATTTTATGTTTTAAAATTGCTTTAATGTCTACTTATGTAATGTTTTCTACATTATAGGGACTTTACATACTCAGTTTTAAATTCAACCAAACCCTAAGTTATTTCAAACTTCTTGCTCTTTTCCATTCCATATGCTTCTCGCATTCTCATTAAAACAACAACAACAAAAACCCTTATTAAGAAAGAAGACATTATTCCTGTCATTTTCTACACTATGATTTTAAAATGTTCTAGTCTTTTTTGGGTTGGTCTCTGCTTTAAATATTTAAATTGTGTCTTCTTTAACAAATCTCTGGAAAGTGTCAATTATGATTATTTACTGATTTTTAAGCTATGCAGTGCTTATCAATAATCATTTTAAGGTAACAATTACATTTTTGAAATATTTTTTCCATATAAACCACTGTGAATTCTTTTCATTTATAATCAGAGGAACAAATACTAAAAATAGATCCCACCTCACCTAGCAGTGTATTTTGGAATTCAACAGAAGAGGTGAAGAAGTAGAGAAAATTACATGATTCCTCAGCTAATAACCATTTTTCTAAATATGAACAACGATGGCTTAGAATGTTCTTTTTTAAAAGCATAGCAGCTGCAACTTTATTACTTTCCTTGAATTTAATGTGCAGCTTGTAATATGATGTGATGCTCTATGTTATTTTTTATTCTTATTTTCAAGTGGCTAAAGATTCAGACATTAAAGCAAAGATGAAATTTTTGGTTTCATGTCACTTAAACAAGATTCTATTCTTTCCATAAAATATACTTTGGGAGAAAATAATGAGAAAAAGAACCACATCTATTAAACTTGAGAAAGGAGCAAACACAGGACAAGGAGAGGCTCGCAAAATGACCCCAGTCCTACCCTGTGAATCTGTAAGGTCACAGACAGAACATTTTGTATTACACACATGAAACTTGTCAGACAGATGTCAACCAGAACATTAAAGACCAAGACATAAAGACCATCTTAACAGGGTACTTCTTTCAATTGGGATTTTGAGCAAAAAGAAGAAAAAAAATGAGTCCTGTGAAGTCTGTTTCTTTCCCCAGAGCCAATTTCTCTTTGTCTGTGCTGGTACTTCTTTAAATTATCCTAAGGATGTATTGAATATCTCTAATACATCCCTCCTTCCCTCGTTCCCCACTCTGGATCCTCTTTTTCTCCACTGAGGGCTCAGAAGGGTGGGGCTGTTAGGATGAGCAACTGTGACTTCTGTTTCCTCAAGTTTTAACTTGTAGGGATAAGAGTCTTCACATCTTCCAAGCTGGGCATATCCAGGCTCTAGTTAGCAAAGCACTAGGTTAATTTTCAGAAACTGTCTGGAAAAAATTGACTACTCTTTTTGTGTATATGGAACTTTAATGAGCTCCCACTGATAGGATGCACTTAACCAGTCCATCCTGTGAGTGTAGATGTGGAACAGCTGTGTTTTCTTGTTTTTGTTTAGAATTCCTATAGGGATAGGCCAATTATAAGTTAGTTCTACTCATTAAAGGAGCAATAAAGTCTCATTTTTCTTTGTGGCAAGCTAGTTTTTAGTGAATTTCAGAAAACCATTTCTGAATGGCACTAAAATGTTTTACACAATAAGAATATGGAATATAGAAAAGATGACACTATTAATACTTATATGAAAATATTTAAAGTAAAGAAAAAAGTAAAGAGAAACTAATACTTTTTGTTTGGTCTGATATTTCATAACAAGACAGAGATAGTGACATTTTTTTCCCTAGATCATCACAGTTTAGATATAATGAAACCTAGGGAAGTTCAGTTAAGCACAATTAAATGATATCCACAAGCAATGTGGTATAATAGTTAAGCACATGGTTTATGGAGTTCAACTGTGAATGAAAATACTAATTCTACTATATCCTAGATGGTGATCTTAGACAAATTTTTTTTTAAGTGATTAAACTAAAAAATCAACCATCTATAACATTTAGGCACTATGTTGTGCAAGAAGACATTGACATCAAAACCATAGTATGTAAACAAGAATATTCATTATTGAAACATTATATTTCAGAATCTATTCAATATAATTAAAATAATATTTAGGAGGAAAAAGTCTCTATTTTAGAGGAATATTACTGAGAGAGAGGATCAGAGAGAGAAATTATGTGAAAATAAACTATTGAACCCCATAATTAAAAAAAAAATATTTTTTTAAAGAGGAAAATTAAGGAAATACAGTTAAAGCAAACTACTCTTGATTTGGGAGTAACATATAAAAATAAAAATTTATATAATTGTGTAAATATAAGTATAATACAATAAAAAATGCAAACGCTTCAAGGTAACTTGTTTTTTATTTAATAAGAAAAAGTAAAGATGCACAAAATTACAATGAGAAAAGGGAAATAACTATAAATCCAATAAATCAATTTGTAAAATTAAATGTTAATTAAATTTGATGAATTAAAAAATAAAACTACATCTGAATATCTTCATGGAATCTAGTCTAGTTTAGTTTCTAGGAAAATATAATTAAACAAAATTCATCCAAAAAAAATCCAGAAGAGGAGAAGAAATGAAGTCAGAGGTGCAAAGAAGAAAGGGTAAGAGACAAATTATTCTTCCATAGCTGGAACAAGACAAAGATGATCTTTATTTTTTTTTAATAGATTTATTTATTTATTTATTTATTTTTGGTCACGTTGGGTCTTCATTGCTGCCCACGGGCTTTCTCTAGCTGCAGCGAGCAGGGGCTGCTCTTTGTTGCAGTGTGCAGGCTTCTCATTGTGGTGGCCTCTTTTGTTGCGGAGCACGGGCTCTAGGCATGCAGGCTTCAATAGTTGTGGTGCGTGGGCTTAGTAGTTGTGGCCCGTGGGCTCTAGAGCACAGGCTAAGTAGTTGTAGCACACGGGCTTAGTTGCTCCACGGCATGTGGGATCTTCCCGGACCAGGGCTCGAACCTGTGTCCCCTGCATTGGCAGGTGGATTCTTCACCACTGCACCACCAGGGAAGCCCAAAGATGATCTTCTTACCTGATTACTTTACATTGCTTTTTTTTTTAATTTTTTTTTCAGTACGTGGGCCTCTCACTGTTGTGGCCTCTCCTGTTGTGGAGCACAGGCTCCAGATGTGCAGGCTCAGCAGCCATGGCTCACGGGCCTAGCCACTCCGCGGCATGTGGGATCTTCCTGGACCGGGGCACGACCCCGTGTCCCCTGCATCGGCAGGCGGACTCTCAACCACTGTGCCACCAGGGAAGCCCTACGGTGCTTTTTAATTGCTAACCAATGTACTGGACAAAAGTTTAAAAAAATAATAATAATAACAGCTATTTAAATTTGAAATACAGAGAAAAATAATGATTTGTACATGCAATGAGTGATACCTAAAATTCCCAACAAAAATAACAAAACTAATAAAAAGAACATGTGCATTCAGTATGATTAGATATATAATAAAAATAGAAATTCAATGTCATTCCTATATGCACATGACAATAAATTAATAATACAGTGGAATTGCATATCACTTGAAATATCAAACAATGATAACAATAATGTATACATGAATAAACCTAAGAAAGGTAATATATTTGAAAAAAAATTTAAACTCTATGGAGAAAAATTAAAGAAATTTTGAATAAAAATAATTATTCTTTACTAAGAAGTTAATACTTTGAAGCAGTCAATGTCCTCTCCATTTACCTATAAACACTAGCAATCCAGTAAAATGTAGAAAATAATCATCATTGACAGTGATCATAAGATATAGGAAAAAATAAAGAGTATCAAAAAAGTTTTTGAAAAAGGAAATAATGTTAGAAGAATGTAACATATTTTCAAATATTATAATTTAAAGAAAGTAGTGAGACTAGACTGAATATGCAAAAAGGAGCCCGGACACATGAAGAATTCAAAATACATTAAAGATATCATTTGAAATTATTGGGTAATGTATTGATTTTTTCCATAAACCTTGTATAGGAACCATTGAATCATAAATTGTCCCCTGTACATGCAAGGCATGGAGAGACCAAAGGAAGAAGAAGACCAATCTAGATTAGTAAGTGGCAGTTTTAATAAGCAAGGGACCTTATGCATGAGGCTTGTCCTGGGCAGCCACAAGATGGGTAGAACTTCACAACCACCCACCAGATTCTTAAAAGTATATATAGAGGCCTTAATGGGGTTCAGTCACGTATACAGTCCAAGTGGTCTCAACGACACCATAATCTCTGAAGGCTGTGTCCTTGAAAATAGTTCCCACTGTAGGAATGATGGGCAGAATATAATTCCAAGGACAGGGGAGGAGGTGAGGAGTCTACCATTACCTGGGTCTAGCTCAGGGATCAACCTGAGCAGTCAAGTCCTCTCAATGACCTCCTGCAACAGGAACAATCTAACTCTTGGGGGTAGAGGTGTGACTCTCTACCTCATACTTCAAAATAAATTCTAAATGCATTAATATGCATATTTAAATGTCAAAGCATGTAAATCTAGAAAGTAAAGATTTAAAAAACATTGGATTATCAAAAGTTCTTTTAAAGCAAAATGAAAAATAAATATATTTCACTAACTAAATATAAAAGTTCTAAACAGAATAAATATATACATTACATACACATACACACACACACACACACACACACGCACACAACCAGAGTTAAAAGGAACAAAAAGCAAGAAACTAATACTTGCAGTGCACATCATAAAAAGGGTCTAATATTTTCAAAACACTTTTGAGACTTCAGCAAATAAAGATAAACATAACAACTTAAAATACAAAAGAGCAAAGATTGACAATTAATGAACCTAAAAACCTACACTGACACATTCTAATCACCCAAAGTTCATAGTTTACCTTAAGGTTCATTCTTAGTGTTCTACATCCTATGAGTTTGGAAAAATGTACACTGGTAAGCGTCCACCATTATACAAAATACTTTCACTGCCCTAAAAATCCTCTATGCTTCACCTATTCATCCCATGCCTCCCAAATCCCACTCCCTGGTAACCACTGATTATTTTACTGTCTCCATATTTTGCCTTTTCCAGAATATCAGGTAGTTGGAATCATACAGTATGTATGTAGCCTTTTCAGATTGACTTATTTCTCTCAGTAATATACATTTAAGGTCTCTCTATATCATTTTTGCCTCGATAGTTCATTCATTTTTCGCACTGAATAGTATTCCATCTGAATGTGCTAAAGTTTGTTTATTTTCGCCTACTGAAGGACATCTTGGTTGCTTCCAAGTTTTAGCAATTATGAATAAATCTGCTGCAAATATCCATGTGCAAATTTTTTGTATGAACAAAGGTTTTCAACTCATTTGGATAACTACAAAGGAGTAGAATTGTTGGATCATAAGACAAGAATATTCTTAGTTTCGTAAGAAGCCACCAAACTGCCTTCCAAAGTAGCTGTGCAATTTTGCATTCCCATCAGCGATGAATGAGAGTTCCTCTTGCTCCACATCCTCACCAGGATTTGGTGTTGTCCCTGTTCCCAGTTTTGGCCATTCTAATAGCTATATCTCGTTGTTGTTTTAATGTACATTTCCCTGATGATGTGTGATATGAAGCATCTTTTTATATGATTATTTGAAATCTGTATAACTTTATTGGTGAGCTGTCTCTTAAGGTATTTGGTCCATTTTTTAAACTGCGTTTGTTTTCTTCTTATAGAATCTTAAGAGTTCTTTGTATATTTTGAGTAACAGTCCTTTATCAAATGTGTCTTTTACAAGTATTTTCACCTCATCTATGTCTTGAATTCTTATTTTCTTGATGTTGTCTTTCCTAGGCCAAAAGTTTTTAATTTTTATCATTTATGAAGTCTAGCTTTTCAGTTCTTTCTTTCTGAACCATGCTTTTAGTTGTCTCTAAAAAGTACCATCATTTCAAAAGTATGACTTTTTGATTTTAGCTATTTTATTTTTTCCAATGTAAAAATTTTATTTAGTTATTTCTTACATATTTCATCACTGAGACTTTCTATGTTTTCATTTGATTCAAATGTGTTTTTGTTTGCTTTCAAAGCATTTTTATGATGGCTGCCTTTAATCTTTGTCAGATAATTCTGTCATCCATGTTGTTATCTCTGTGTTGGTGACTGTTGATTGCTTTTATCATTCAAGTTTTGATGTTACTAGTTATTGGTAGAATGAATATTTTTCAATTATATTCTGAACACTTTGGATGTTATCTTGTGAGACACTCCCGTTGCGTCCCACTGATACTAAGTTGGTGGGGGTGGGATGGAGCGATGGTGCTGATTATCACCATTTCACACCACTGCCAGGTGAGGGTAAAACTTCTGCTCTTTACTTGGACCTAGTGGCAAATGGTCTAGGAGAAAGTGGGGTGGACATTAACACTACCCCAAACTTCTATATTTCATTTCATTGTTTTAACTTTTGGTTGTATTATTTACCTGTGTCTTTATTTTTTCCTTGCTTAATCTGTCCTGAGAGTTGTCTATTTTCTTTTCAAATAAGTACCTCTTGGATTAGATGATACTCTTCGTTGTATCTTTGTTTAATATACCATTAAAATAAATAAGAGCAGAGTTCAACAACCTACAGCCCACAGGCCAAATTGCCTTATTGCCTGGATTTGTAAATAAAATTTTATTGGAGTACAACCACCCTCATTTACTGAAATATTGTCTATGGCTGCTCTCATGCCACAGCAGCAGAGTTGTGTAGTTGTATAGAGAGTTTGTGGCCTGTGAATCCAAAAATATTCACTACTTGACCATGTGTAGAAAAACTGGTGCTGAATGTTTGTGCTCCTGAAATTCATGTATTGAAGCCCTAATCGCCAGTGTATTTGGAGGTAGAGTATTTGGGGGGATATTAGGTCAGGAGGGTGAAGCCCTAATGAAAAGGCATAATGTTTGTATGAGAAGAGACATGAGAGAGATTTCCTCGCTGTCTCTCTCTCTGTGTCTCTCTCTCCCTGCATGAATGTATATAGCAAGAGGGCAGTCATCTGAAAGCCAAGAAGAGGGCTCTCACTAGAAGCTAATCATTCTGGTATCCCAATCTTGCACTTCCTAGCCTCCAGAAGTGTGAAAAATACATTTCTGTTGTTTAAGCCACATGGTTTGAGCCACCAGTCCATTGTATTTTGTTGTAGCAGCTCTAGCTGACCAACACAATTGTCCATTTTCAGGTTAAAAGCATATTCTGGAGCCAGTCTACTTGAGTTTCTATCTGGTTCTCCTGCTTATCAGCTTTTCTTGTTTGTTTGTTTTATTGTTGTTTGTTTTTGTTTTGTTTGCTTGTTTCTTAGTTCATGTTTTATTTATCTTGGCCTATAAAAAAAGTCTGGGAGTGTAAATCAATGGTGTTTCTTCCAAGGAAGATTTATGTTTTCTTTTAACAGAGCCAGGGAAAAATTCTAGACCTAGGACCATCTTGGGTCCCCCCTTCCTTGTTCTTCTACTTAATTCAGGAAATAATCCTCTTTGTTTGCTGCTTGTTTAAAATTCATTAACTTAAGTATTGGCATGTGCCCTCAGAGAATATCCTCCCCTTGCTAGGGTTTCTTGCTTACTCTTCAGATTTTAGTCTGTGGCCTTTTTCTCTAACCTTTGAGATGTCTCATTTCTAGCTTTGTCTGCAATGCTATCTACACAGACACACACCCACACACACATTTTATATAAGATCCATTCTAGAGTGTGAAAAACTTGCCTCTCACAGTGTCAAAATTCTACCTATTTTACAGTTTAACCTCATGTTAACTCATTTGATCATAATATTATTATGTTGAAATGATAAAGGGATGATCAGGCTTTTCTTGTACAAGTTTTATAACCATCTTCAGTGTTTTCACATCCTTTTTTTTCTTATATTTTATTAAAGTTTAAATCATTGCTATTACTTACATTTGCAGATTTTAAGAAAGAATTAAAATACTAAGCTTTTAAATGCGTGCCAAGTGACTTAATTTTATGTGAAATTTGGTAAAGGCATACATTCAAAATGAAGATGATTGTGGAGATAAGATTTACTCTTAAATAATTAGACTTTAGTTACATGGATGCTTGGACCCCATTTTCATTTCAGATTCTTTTATTCTTCAATGAGTATAAAAATTATAAATTCAACAATGATAACTGTAACAAATACATAGGTCACTGAGATCTTCCCTTATTTTCCCAAATTATTTTTATTTACTTTTGTTTTTCTATTTTTCACTTCTCTGGTAATAATGCCATACATTTGATATGTATTTATTTTTCTTTTGAGCACTTGAATAAGCAAATGAATATCAGTTTTTGAGGGCGTGTAGTAAATCTTATACTGATTACAAATAACTATATCTGTTGAGTGATTTTTTTTAAAATAATAAGTTGTTTTTTGTCTTGAAGTAGAACTAGTGATTTAAATTTTCCAGAAAATAAGACTCAGAGTCAAAAATTACTTTTAATGGCATCTTATTCTAAGTAAAAGTCAAATATATTGTTTTTTTTGTGTGTGTGTGTGGTATGGAGGCCTCCCTCTGTCGCGGCCTCTCCCGTTGCGGAGCACAGGCTCCGGACGCGCAGGCTCAGCGGCCATGGCTCACGGGCCCAGCCGCTCCACGGCATGTGGGATCCTCCCAGACCGGGGCGCGAACCCGGTTCCCCTGCATCGGCAGGCGGACGCGCAACCACTGCGCCACCAGGGAAGCCCCTGTTATTTTTTTAAAACCACACAGCAGAGCATATGCTCTAGCCATTCTGCTGCCCTGATAAGAAAATTGGTTTGGCTCAGTTAAAATGGAGAAAAATCTGAAAGCCACTGATGTAAAGCCATGTGCTTCAAAACACTGGATATTCTGACCAGAAAACATTTATTTGCACAGTCTTATTTCCTTAATGCTGAATCCTCATCAATTTTATTTTAGATATTGTCCTAATATAGAATACCATAATTGCATTGTGTAATTTATAATATGAAAATGCAGAATATCCAGAAGAAAGAGAATATATTAGTGTCCTGCAAGGATCAAAACAGTAGTTGAATTGGATATTTTCCTGAAAATTTTTCTGATCAAAGAAGAGCAAAGGAGAAGTCATTCTTAAATACATATTTTTTTAATTCTGGAAGGTACTTTACAAGATAATTTACTCTAACCCTATTATTTCATCAACTGAGATACAAAACTAACACTCAAACCAATAGAGTTTTTGAAGGTTAAATGTCAAAGATTCCTAGAATGTGAATCCATTAAGATATCCATGAAACTATGAATTAACAATAAATTTATTATAAACTTACTAAACATTATGTCCAAGAGAATTTATTAGAATCAGAGCTGAAACTCTGCATTCACTAGTATGATTTTATTTTATATAAATTTATTTATTTATTTATTTATTTTTATTTTTGGCTGTACTGGGTCTCCATTGTGGTACGTGGGCTTCTCACTGTGGTGGCTCCTCTTGTTGCAGAACATCGGGCTCAGTAGTTGTGGCTCATGGGCTCTAGAGCGCAGGCTCAGTAGTTGTGGCACATGGGCTTGGTTGCTCCGTGGCATGTGGGATCTTCCCAGACCAGGGCTCGAACCCATGTTCCCGGCATTGGCAGGCAGATTCTTAACCACCACACCACCAGGGAAGTCCCCACTAGTATGATTTAAATAGGACAATATTAACAGTTCTATAATACATCTTCCAAGTTATAATTAACAAGCCTTTGATTTTGTTTCAGTATTAAATAAAAATGACCAAGATATAAATTAGCATATAATTGAATTTCCTCTTTAATTCATTGATATGGAAGTCGATTCTTTGCCTTGTGACTGTTTATGCTCATATTATTCTGTCAATGTGACTTTAGTTTGACCTCAGAACTATGATCTCTTTTCACGTGTCCACAGTGAGCTTTATCCATTTTTACAAAGAATATAAATTGACAGAGAATAACTTGTTCAAATGTTCATAGGAGGTGTTCTAACAGTGAGGAACTATTTCTAGAAAAACATTGCTTAAACCGGTGTATTCTACAACTATCAGAGGAAATTTCCTGCCAAAATGTTTCTTTCCTATCAAGCTGAAATTTAAAAAATAAAAAAAAACCTGTTCAATCTGTTATGAATCTTTTCTAATAGTCATAGTAGCCAAACCCAAATTTAGGACTTGTGCATTGCAATCATTTCTCCTATAATTTTCCTTTACCGATTATTAATATATTGTGATTTTGTGACATGGTTTGGTTTGATTTAACTATAAAGTTAATTACCATTAAACAATACCAGGTACATAGTTGGTGTGGGGAGTGGAAGGATATAAAAGAAGCCTAATCAGTCAGTAGTTTAAGGGTTTATGACATCATTAATATCTAATTAAATATCTCCATTGATTACAGAAAAGCTATTATGTTCAATAAATTTTCTACTGAAAACTGCTTTTGACCAAAGAAATGTATTATTTGCAACTCTGGACTGGGTATAGTTCCACTTGTACCATGATGATATCTCTTATAAGATTACAAAGCCTTTTTTTTTTTGTAATTTTAGTGTAATTCTCATAAATATATTATTTAACTTTACAGTATTAAATTTACCTTTTTAAATGGAAAATTAATTAGGGGTTAAAAACAAAATACCTGAAGCAAAGTATGGACACATGAAAATATATTTTTGAATGAGAATAATCCAAACATCCTGAAAGCAATGAAAGTTATTAAAGAAATAGTGTTGAGTATGAGGACATATACAATAAACATTGTATCAGTGAACAAACTATCACCACCCTAAATACAACGAATGAAGTAGCATTATTCAACCACAACCTTTAATCAAAATTGCATAGTACATACTTAAATGATTATTTTGAATGATTTTTTTTATTGAAGAACCTGAACAAGCAGAACTTGGCATTCTTTAAGAAGGAAAGAACTAAGTATTGCTTACATAAAACTCTCAGTTCTGCAGTGATATTTTAAATGCAAAATTGAAAGGGAAATTACCTGGATAGTTTGCTTTTATAAGAGAAACATCTTAGCTAGGAATGATGTAATTAAAGTAAAAACAAATTTGTAAATTTAAAATTACTGATTTGTAAAAAATATCAGTTTTAAAACCCATCTTGAAATTATTAAAAACCACAAATTATAATGTTAGCAGTAAGCTTTTATAGCTGCTCTTATAACTTTGGGGCAATTGCTTTAATTCTTAATTTGTTCAGATTTTTTTTTGTCATGAATGGACATTGAAGTTTGTCAAATGATTTTTTTGCACCTTTGGAAGAACACCCTTGCTTGTATACCTAACACATGTATATTTCATCTTATAACATGGGTTGCACGTTAATAACCTTGTGCTTAGATACTAAAAGTGTCTTTCCTGCTTTGGGTTTAATTATGAAGCTTCTTCACATAAAATGACACTGTGGCATTATGTCCAAGTTAAATCTTTGTAATTTCTTAAGTTTCTCTCATGATCAAAGGAATGGAATAAGAAATAAAGAGGGGGAAAATTCAGTTTATGTCACCACATTTTCCTTACATTTTTAGTAAATTTTTCTTCACTTTAGAATACTTTTAGACTTACAGAAAAGTTACAAAGATAGTACAGAGAGCTCTTATGTACCCCTCCTCTAGTTTCTCCCATTGTTAACATCTTATATTACATGATTCATTTGTCAAACTCACTTATTCATTTGCTAAACTCACTTATCAGTTCTAGGAGTTTAGTGTAAGAAACTGACAATTTGTACTACCACATTTTAATGTTAAGATAATACTTCTAATAATAGCAGGCATTTTATTCCTCTTCCCTTTCCCATATAATTTCTGAGGATCCACCTCAGTGGTGCTGACTTGATTGATACATGCTGTTGATATATGGTACTCTCTGCCAACAGTCACTGTCAGCCATGTGTTGGGCACTGCAAAGGCTAAAGTTGCTTCTGATATCTCATATCAGTTCTCAATGTCTTACCATTTCCTTTTCTGAGGATGCTGTCTCTTGCTTTCCAGATACACCGTGAACTTGGCACAGAACATCCTCCATATCTCTCAGTGCATTTTACACATAAACTCAATCTCAAGATTTCTTGCCTACCTTTCAGCAGGCTACAATGTGGGAGGGGGAAAACCAACTATAATTTTTAAATGTGGTTTTCTTACACTAAAAAAATAATAATTCTCACAATGGTTTAATTATTCTTATGGGAAATATCTTCACTGATAATTTATCAACACTTGCAAATCAATATATTTTCAGCATCATAACATAAAGAGTAAATTAAAAATCCAGTGGTACTGGGCTTTGTCACGGCATGGTGACCTCGTGGTGGTCAGATTTGTATGATGGTTCCAGTTGCCGAAATTGAAACACCAAAAAGAACCATATGGAAGCTGTATGATGTAACCTCAAGAATCACATAGCATCATTTCTGTCATATTCTATTGGTGGGGGCATTCACAAATCTTCTCAGATTGAAGAAGTCTGGAATCAGAATCAGTTCCTTTAATAAGAACACACCTCTTAATTCTTTGCAGATAATTTACAAACATGTTTTAAAACTGCTCCCAATAAGGTGGTTATTTAATTACAAATTGTCTAAAATTCTAATTCAAAAAGCAATGCCTTATTTCTTTCTAAAACATCAAAAATATAGAGTTTGCATACAATTTTTGAAAAGTCAATCTCCATGTCTATAGGCCCCTGACTATTCACTGTTGAATTACCTAAATTTATAATCATACCAGTACAGTTAGGTATAGTTTATAACAACTATCGTAGCATCACTTCTTTTGATCTTTGTTTTGTGCCACCTTTGTTCTGTAGCAAAGGCAAATTTCTGTTCAAAGACACTTAGCTTGTAATCATATTCATGTTTTTATCATATCAATCTAAATGTATTTGTGTTTCTATTCATAAAATAAAGTCATTTAAAAAACTGTCTCATAACTTGGAGCTATCCTATATACTATTTAAACAATAACTTTCTTTAGAGAACAGAATCAAGAAACAGATCTATAATGTAACAGGTGGTTATCTGACTAACACCTATGGAGACTGTGATTTGGAAAGATCCTTTCTACTACAAATCCCAAAGAACAGGTTACCTTGACAACAGACAATTTAAAATAACTTATCAGCCACCCTACAATGCTCTTTAACCTCTATAAAATAGTAGTTATTTGGGAAATACAAATACTATCATAGATACTATTTTCAGAGATTTAAAACTTTTTTCTTGCTCTTTGTCTCATTAATTTGAATTGATAACATTTCTGGTTTGTCAAAAATATGTAATTATGTACTGAAAATGTTAGCAGTGGTTAATAATACTCATTTAAGCCCATGCAGCCTGCTGATTTCTCTAGAGCACTTTCTCACACTGAAATTAATGACTTTTCTGTATTACTAGCAGATCTACATACATAATTATATTCCCTTAGCAGATGAAGTTTCAGAACCTCAGATAGGTTAAGTGACTTGGTCAAGATTCCCCTGTGAGCAAGTGGGTAAGCTAGAACAAAATACTCAAAATCACAGACTTGCACTTTTCTTTATTGACACCTGTAAAAATAATGTGAGGTGTTTGACAAAATTAAATAAAATGCAAAATAGGAAAGATACAAATGGAGAGAAGACATAAAAAAGGCACATGGCACACAAAAGGCCTCATGATCTGGTTAGTGAATATGACAACCTTGTATATGAGACTCTCTTCCACTTGTATTGAAAAGTTCGCAACTCTCCAGACCCATGGACTCTGCTCTTTCTCACACCCAATTTTTGGTGAAAGGCCTTTCTGCTCTCTGATAGGTACTTTTCCTTTTTTAAGATTTTCTGAATTGTTCTCATTCTTTGAATCTTACCTTACATTGTCATTGGAAGTTCATCATTGCCTTTCACAATTGGGATCATTGCCCTTCTCTTTTCTCATGGCCGCTCGAACATATCTTGATTTCACTGCCAAGCAAAAGTCACACGGTTGGAGATCTTGCTAACTTGACCAGGACCCTCACTAATCTGCTAACAATTTGAAAGCAAAATCTGTCTTTAAAGACAGTCCTACCTAGAACATTAACTAGGCCACAGATAGAGTTAACTGAAAATTAAATAGGGACTTATATATACTACCATCTTTGTAGTAGTATATACTATATATAGTATATATAGTAGTATATATAATAGTATATATATATATAACTATCTTTGATACTATCTTTGACTGTAAATAACTTGAAAGTTAAGTTAAATGATACTCTATTGGCTTACTTTTTTTTCCCCCTGAAGTCCCTATGTTAATCAAAGATTAGACATTTTAGTAGAATAAAGGATAGCATATCAGTAAATACCTTGTGAGCATTTTAAAATTATACATTTAGAATTCCATTTGTTTTTCTCTTTATCCTTATAAAAAATTCTACATGCTAAAATTATTATTCCCAGATTCAAAAAAAAAAGAAAAATGGGACTACCAATTAGATTTGAATGTCATATAAATGATTTTAATATAATTATTTTATGATTGATTATACATAATTTGTTGCAATGTATTTATTATTACTTTATTTTTCACTTATTTATTTATGTTTAAAGTGTTTTTCTTGTAAAGTTGTTTGGTATTGCAGTTTTTATTTAATATGATAATCTTTGACTTTTAATTCAGTTATTAATATGATTAGGTTTAAGTCTATTATCTTTTTCCTTTTTATATTAGTCCTATCTGGTCTTTATTCCCTTTCTCTCTAACTTTTTTATTCTTCTTTGAATCAATGGAGTATTTTTTTATGAATCCGCTTTTTCTCCTCTCTTGCTTTATTAGCTGTAACTCTTTATTTTGTTATTTCAGTGATTGTTTGAGGGTTTGCAGTGTACATTTTACCTTGTCACAGTCCACCTTTCATTGGTATTGTACGACTTCTCATATAACATAAGCACTTCAATTTCTTCCCTTTATGCCTTATGCTATTATTGTCTCACATTGTACTTATGTGTATGCATATATTGTTATTGTTTTTATTTTTATGTCAACAGCTAATTATTTTGAAAAAATATTTAATAAGAAAATATCATTATGTATAATTATACATACATATATGTTCATTATTTATCATTTCCAATGTTCTACATTCCTCAGTATGGATCTGTATTTTCATAAGTAAAAAGTTCTGTTTTTCCCATGCTCATTTTGAGATGCCTTTGAGATGCCTCAAGGATAGCCAATTAGGTATGTGACAGGAAGAGGCTATGACTAAAATTATTGTTTTATGAGTAATAGGGTTACAGTTCATTCTGTATAATCAGAATAGAACACATGATTTCAGAAGATCTTTGAACTATTTGAATAAAATAAGGAATGTTAAGAACTAGGCATTTACGTGCTTAAAATATAAAAGTTATGGCTATAATAATTAACTTTACATATAATAATAACCAGCCTTTATATTTATGAATGTTAGGATGATGTGTTAGTTCCATCCAAAATTTTCTATAAGGATAAAGAGAGAAAAACAAATGGAATTCCAAATGGTTCCTCATATGCTAAATATAGAGATAGACATAGAGTTGCTGTAAGTGATAATTGGTGCTGGAAGTAACTCAATCTTCTCAGAAACCTTAAATATGAGTTTAGTCTTTGAATTATATTCTGGTGTAAATTTAAGATAAAGAAATTAATGGCATCACAAACAATATGTTGTAATTATCTGTTTTGCATTTGTAAATGTATTTCTTTGAACTTTTATAATAGGTGTATCTATTAAATTAATGTTTATATTAGTTATTGGGGTTAGGGGTTTTGGAGGTATAAATATACACATGTTAAAGTATAAGTGAAAGAAAAAAGGAAAATTTAAACAGCCTTCATAAACTTTAAAAAAATTACTTGATTCTTTCAACTCAATAATCACATTCTCAATATGGATACATATTTTAAACATAAAACTGAGTAAAATAACGGGACACAGGAGAGTATACAAAGTACAATTCCTGTTGCATAAAGTTGAAAGGCTGGTGCAAACTATTCTACGTTGTTAAAAGTCAAAATATTTTTTAGCCTTAGCTGGGAAGTGAGAAGTACGTAAGGTGTGGAAGATAACAGGAGGAAAGATTTTGATACCCTGGTCATGTTCTGTTTCTTGATTTGTATACTGGAAAGGAGTGCCTAACTTGTGAAAAAGCATCACTAATAATACATAAACTTTTCTGAAAGTATGTTACACATTGTGATGATTAATGTTATCCAGCCAACCTGACTGGATCATAGGATGCCCAGATATTTGACTAAACATCATTCTTGGATGTGTCTGTAAGGGTGTTTCTGGATGAAATTAGTATTTGAATCAGTAGACTCATAAAGCAGTTTGTCTTCTGAATGTGAGAGAGCATCATCCAATCCAAATTGAAGGCCTGAATAATAACAACAACAGAGAAAGGAAGAATTCTTTTCCTTTCTGCCTGATTGCATGCAGAGGGACATCAATCCTCTCTTGCACTCAGCACTCCTGATCCTCAGGCTTTCAGACCCAGGCTGGAATTTATACCATCAGCCTCTCTGGTTCTCAGGCCTTAGGACTTGGACTGAATTACACCACTGACTTTCCTGTTTCCAGCTTGCAGACAGCAAGTGGTAGGACTTCTCAGCCTCCATAATTGCATGAGTCATTTCTTAATATAACTCTCTTTATATTTATATATTCTTTCCCAATTGATCCTGTTTCTCTGGAAAATTCTAATACATAAATAAAAGTTTAAAAAGATTCTTAATTAAAATACTGAGAAACATTATAAAATGTAAAAATGTTGCCATGTCTTTGATAACCATCTATCTGCCAGTTACCTTAAACAACAGATTCTGTTATAACCTATTTCTGTCATATTCCTAATCCTTATCTCATTTTGATAATCTAAGGGACATTTCAAATTTGTGTTGAAAACAAGACAAAGCAAAACAAAACAAAACATTTTTTATGTTTCCACCAAAGGCTCAAGCCTAGGAACCACTTTTTTTTCTACTCCTAAAGCTAATCTGTCAACATCTTAATAGTTTCACCAACAAAACACATGGAAAATCCATTCACTTCTTTCTGTCTCCATTACTAGAATCCAAATTCAAGCCTGTTAACACCTATCAAGAGAACTTCTGCAATAAGTTCAATATTTCCTCCTTGTTTTTAATGTTTATGTTCTAAAATCCACTCTCCACACAACAACCAGAATATTTCCTGTTGTCACTTCATTATCTAAAACTCTCAGATGGCTTTGTAATAAAATGTACACTGGGATTAAAAACTATATGCTCTGTCCTACCACCACTGTGGCAGCATCTTGAAAAGTGCCAGTCTAGTTTCTGCTTTAGTGTCTTAGTTCTAGACATATATCCCTGGAATGCATAGCCCCACATCCTCAATATTTTCTTATTATCCTTAGGATAGCCATCAGATTTTAAAACTTAAATTATCCACCATGTCTCTATCACTTCATCCTATATAAATTCTCATTACTCTTAAGATTTATTCATTTGTTTACTATTTGTCTCAAATCATTAGAATATAAGTCCTAAGAGAGCTATGGCTTTCTCTCATTTAACTATTATAGGCAACATTTTTAAAAAAAGATGCATGGAACATAGGTATTCAATGAAAAAGAATGAATAAAAGAAGCTGTAAATATGCCTACTATTCAATTAACACATTTATTTTTTACCTTTGTTATTGGACATGCATATATGTATATATATCTTTTGTATTAAATTTAATTTTACGTCAATATAAATATTGTTTTCTTTTTATGTAAACTACTAAAAAATTCACAAATCATGATAATAACTGTTCTCTCTACAGTCTTTATTAGCTCCTTAAATATAGAGTAAATTTATTACTTTTAAAGATAAGGCTTGTCTAATTACAAAATTAAAAGGAACAAGTAACAGTAAAATAAAAATGAAATGTGTCACTTTGATCTTTATTATAGCATCTAGTATTGTCAAATTGATTAAAGGATAATTACCAGCTCAGAGATTAAAAAAAAAAAAAGTAAGGATGATTTTGATGAGATTCCTTCTAATTAGTTTTCAGATAAAAATCAGTCTTCACTCTTGCAAGTTTAGCTTTGGCTGGGAAGTGGGAAAGTCATCCATTTTGTCATTATCTATAACTGCATTATAAGTAAAAATTAGATAAAAAACCTATTTTTTCCTACCAAAATCGGTTTTGAATTGTTTGTTTGTTAGCTTTTTACATATATCAGGAATAACTAAATTGGAATTACTTAATGGAGCCAGTATATCTTCTCTCAAATTGCCAGTTGGATAAAAAACATTATTTTTTGTTTCATTAATCGATATCTCATACATACATAAAAATACATACCATGTACTAGTACCCTTAGAAGTAGAAGACTATATAAAGTTTAATTTTGCATAATCCCTGACCTGGAATATAAAATAAATATATGCAAATATACATTTCTAGCTGTCAGTAACTATAAAATTAACACTTTTGCAACTGTAAGTATGTACAGTATTTATATATGTATATTTAGAGATTTTTTTTAAATTCAAAAATGGAAAAGAAGAATGCTGCCAGACTTCAAATCTCAGCATTGCTAATAAGGGAATGTGACAGGATAGGAAATGATAAAGTGTTAGAAGTCTCAAAAACCTCCAAGGAGACAATAAAGAGGGCTGCAGTAATCAAAACTGAGCTCTCTCATAAAACATGGCATGACACACTCTTCCACATATTTTAAACTCTTTAGAAACAAGAATTTAAGTAATTATGTAATGTAGTTTATCTCATAGATGTCCTCGTCTCTTCTTGTGCTTTCTGTGCAGATAAGAAAAGTGAGTGTTAACAAAAATAGGACAAATAGACAACAGATTGAAAATATTGTCACAGGCACATGTAATTAATAGTATTTCCTATCCAAAAATAATGAAAAATATAGCATAACACAATTCTAAGTCTGAATATATAAACAGCTATACAACATGATTTTCCAAACCAGAAAAAATATTTCTTATGTGTGTATAATTTTGGCTTTAAAAATTGATGGAAATTTTTTTTAAAAAGTGTATAAAATTAAAAAAAAATCACATTCTGATACATTCCTTTTGATTCTTACAAAAACAGACAATGCAAATACAATCATATATTTTGTTTTGAGAAGTTTGTAAAATACTTTTTCTTCTGGCCTATGTACTTATTAACATGACATTGGTATCATGTGAGCCTACAGATTGTTCATTTAAAATCTTGCTATATGATTATTAGCTTTCAGATGATTTTTTTTTCATGTAAAGTAGCAACCTTTTAATTTTTAAAACATGGCAATAAAATTCATTAAAATTTTTTCTAAGATTTCTACCCACAAACTCTTTCCATGAGTTTATTTAAATATTTTTTAATATAATTCATCTAACAGGAACTGATTTATAGAAAATATATAAAGTAATATCTCAAGAAAGCATTGATAAATTTAAGCTAATTCTGATAGAAACTTCATTATCTAAATTAAAAGCTTTTGATAGGCCATTGAGAAACTGATAAAAGCATTAAACAAATTCTGTTTCAAAATTTGGAGAAAGCCATTAGAAATCACAGAAGATGCTTTTTATCTCATGTTCAACATATTTATTAAGAAATAAGATGAGTAAATTGAATGAAATACTCAGGGACACAGAAAACAAACAAGAGAGGATTGAATCTTAGGGCAATTAGTGATGAATATTGAGTTATATAGAAATACTAATTTAAAAAGTATTTATTTAGGATTCAGAACTGATCAAGACACTTTATGGCCCAGGTGTTGAGCAACATGGAAAAGATTAGAGTGTGGAGAGGCATAGATAGAGTCACACATCACTAAACCCCAGGGTTTAAAATGACAGTTACAGTAAATGAAGAATAAAGTGGTATGAATATTCAGGAGTGGTTATATCTGGTTAGAAAATCAACAAACATTAATGAAAGAAAGCTGTTTGAGATGATTCTTGAAAGATAATTATGCAGTTTTAATTAATGGAGTTGGATAGGGAGAGGCTTTTGGTCATGTGGGTGACAGGAATAAATGCATGCCATCAAAGAACATATTAGCTGACCTCAGGTAGTTTGAGCTGACTGGAGCTTAAGGCACCTGGAAAGGTGTAACGTGAACCAAGACAGGTCAGGTATATTGAGATAAACCATAGATTGCCTTGAATAACAGCATTAAGTCACACATTTTTCACTCTGTAGGAGATATGGAACAAACGATTTTATCGTCATCTGGAAAAACCTTTGCATTAAGTTCTCTGTGGAGGGTTGCCCATCTGAGGCTGAATTATTCTCTTTCTCTCCACATTCTTACAGAGTTAAATTTCAACAGTTTATAATGAAATCAAGAGAAATTTTAGTATTACTTTTTGTGAAACTTGACAAGTTCATATATCAAGTAGGTTGGTAAAACTGCTTAGCAATGCTTTTCTCACTTTTAATTGTTGTGCTCTTGACTGTTCTACAATAACTCGGACTTTCTCTAGTTTACTCACAATGTTCTCTCCCTCCTTCCTCTCTTGGCTGATGACCACCCTGTCTACTTAACTGTCGGATTCTTCATCTGACAAAACTATTTTTTTCAAATTTTCTCTCTGTAAAATTTTTCTCAATCCTCACCAATTATTTTCTATTTTCTTCCACATTTAAAGTGAGATTATTTCATCTCTACTCTTCAAGAACCTCTCCCTACCTGAATTCTATTCACATCCCCTCCTTAGCACTATTTCAACTCTCATACATCTTGAGTCACTCAATTTTTATCTTGTCTTTCTTGACTGACAAAAAATATTAATTCAAAGATTTCATTGGTATAAATACTTTCATTCAAACTATATTATGTTCTTTTTCTCTCCAACTGGTATTTCTCTTCAATTATTTCATGAAAATTTCAGTTTCAGTCTCAACTAGTACTTTCTCAAAAAGCTATGTTGAAAATAACCAATGATCTTGTAATCACTCAATTAATAGTCATTTTCCATAAGCATTCTCTCCAGTCTTAATTATGTCAACTCTTAATTACACTTTTTTCTAAATCCACTCTTTCATTGACTTTTAGGACACTTCTCTTTGCCTCTTCTCCATCCTAGGAGAACAATCTCACATCATTACTTGCCCAAATAGTTTTGACAATATGAGTTTTTCCTGACAACTGTGACAATTTACAGTTAAGTGGTGACATGGAAGCCAAAGAGAGATGACTGTGCAGAACTAGACAAATACTTTAGAAATGACTTCCTCCTTCTAGAGGTCTGCTCCTTTGCCTTCTTAATGCTACCATACAAGAGTTTATTGGACCACTTACAGGTTGCATGGGCATTAGAATCAGGTAGAACTGGGTGCAGATTTCTGTTTCATCATATATTAACTGGACAAACTCTTTTCCCTTTGAGCAACATTAATTCATAAAATTGTTGTGATGTTAAAGTCAAATAATGCTGATAATGTGAATAGACTGGTGACTTTCATAAATTCATCTCTCAACTCTTTTATTTTTTTATTGAATCTCTAATTGCATTTACATAATCTACTTGCATAGCTCTACCTCTAACAAAGGCAGACAATGGGAAAATCTTCCTTGGGATCTCTTCTATATCACCTTCTCGTTTTGCCCAGGAAAGTTGGCTCCTTAATCAGATGATACCTTTTCTCATCATATTTTCAATTTCTTTCCTGGTTGATCGGAAATCTATGAAAGTATGGGTACTTTGTTTTTATGCATTTTTAGTTTAACGAGTCAAAATATTGATGGCAATTATATTGATTGAAAATTGAACCTCCCAGGACAAAGAGTTTTTGCCTTAAAACAAAGCAAAAATAATTAATTTTATAAACCAAATAATCTGAACTACACTACTTAATATGTACTCATATCCCAACCCAAGGAATTGTGAAACACAGTCAAAATATTTGACACAATTGTATTAATCAAAAGGAGGATGAACTTCAGTCTTCAATTTCAAGGATCAATATTAAGACTTCTAATCAGGCATAAGACAGAGTCAGAGAATGAATTCTATCTGAATAATTAGAGAAAGCTTCCTGGGAGTAAATTCTTTGAGGTGTATCCTTGTAAATAAGTAATATGTATTTTTTTTCCTGCTGATTCATCTTCCAAGGTTGTAAAAACTTTTGTCAGAGTGAATAAGAACAACACATTTTGCCTTCCACAATAAAAGGATTTTCTCTAAATGTATCAAATCAATGGTTTTTAGACTTCCTGCTTTATAAACATTAATTTTGTAGTGGCTTTATGTTGATCAAGTAATTTCTCATTTTTCTCCTTATAAAGTTTCATCTATAAAAATAATGAGTTGGAATGTCACCATGTGATCTATGGCTCTGAATGAACACAAGGATTTTCAAATTTTAATTTAATCTAATGTTGGGAATCAAGTGAGAAGAAATAAGAAGATGAATACAGAAACCATAAATGAACTTTGTAATTCAGTACAAAGATTGAGCTCTAGATTTAGAGAATGTTATGTCTGAAAGATACTTACAATATCACCTGGTTTATCCATGGTGTTTCAACACCATACAGTACAAAGCTATGCTTCCAACCCAGTAAACTGAGAGGTATAATTTATGTTGATTTTGGTATAAAATAGTTTTAAAAAGCTGTGTTTTGAAATATATGGAGAAATGACTTTTCAAGAGGTTCATTTTTCATCTATTCGCATTCTTCCATAAGCCAAATTAATAGTTTTATAGCAGCATAGAAACTTGATTCCTTTCCGTCAATCAAGCCATGTAAATTCTCATGATGTGGCTGTCTTAGAAAAGAATGTGTTACCCAATGCTGGCCAGTGAAATGTGAGGGAAAGTCTGCTATTGTGGGATTTGGGGAAATTTTCCTTGCCTTTAAAAAGGTCTGGTCTTTTGTTGTTGTTGTTGTTTTTGGCTTTGGATCTCTCTGTATGAAGATATACTTGTTGCTCCTGTCAACAGCTTGTAACATTGAGGAAAACTGAATAGCATAATGAGGATAGCAGAAAAGAAATATGGAATATACCTTGGTCTTTCATGGTAGCACTGAGTCACTAAACTAACCAAATCTGGAGTTTATTATCACAGAATCTGATTTCAAGTGAGGAAATAAATGTTTCTTTTACAGAAAGCCATTTCAGTTGTGTTTTCTGTTGTAAACAAAATCATCTCAACTGACTCTGGTTACTAAAACCTGAAAAGGAAAGTAAATGTAGAATACCATGATGATCACAGAATTCAAAGAAAAAAACACTAGAATGTGAATAGAAACCAGAGTAACCATAGTACCTAAGAAGGAGGAAATGCTAAATGATTTCATAAAGTTGCTGTCAATGAAGAGGAATACATTTATTTTCTATTTGTCATTTTGCTGATGATAAAGATTCCAGAAAGGGAAAATTTGATTACCTAGTTTATACTATATGTTCACCTTTTGGTTACAGAAACAAAGGTCATCTAATCAACAGTCCGACAAGATTGTATCTAAAGAAGAGCAATATTTTCTTTAAAAAATATTAAAGATGGTGGAATAGATAATGTGCAACATTAATTAGAAAATTTCCATGATAAATTCTTCCAATGTGTGAGGAACTATGCTAAGCACTGGAATTGTATTAGGGAGTCACCAGTCCCTTTCCTCACGGAGCTTAGAGTCAGGAAGGCAGATGAAAAACTGCAGTAAGTTCCATAAAAACATGAATAGAATACAGAGGTAGACAATAATGATGGTTCTTGAATGGTCACAATTTAAAATAAAAGTTCTCTGACAAGGCAATATTTAACTGTGAAAGCTAGGAAATCAGAATTATGAAGACTTGTGTCAAGTGTTCCAGGAAAAGGAAAAAGCACAGGTAAAAACTCTGAACCACGAAAGTTCTTAGTGTGTTTTAGAAAATGAAAGGACACTATTGGGCATAAATGTGGTGAGACCAGGGGAGAGGGCAACAATATGTGTTTGGAAAGGTATGGAGGGCCCAGCTCAAACTTCTAGATCATAGTAATGAGGTTAGATTTTATTTGAAGTTTATGAAAAGCTTTCACAGGATTTTATTCAGAAGAAAGACAATGACTCAGTTAAGGTCTTTATTATTATTATTATTTTTTTTTTTGGCTGCACCACACGCGGCATGTTGGATCTTAGTTTCCCGACCAGGGATCGAACCCATGCCCCCTGCATTGGAAGCACAGAGTCTTAACCACTGGACCACCAGGGAAGTCTTCAATTACTTAAGTTTTTAAGAATATTTGTAGATAGCAGAACAGATATGAGGGTCCCAGGAGTGAAATCAACGATCTGTGTAAAGATGTTATTTGATGCTCTAATTGGAGGAACATGATGCCATTTTTGGAGTTGTAGACAGGACCAGTTTGGAGGCTGGACTAAGAACTAAGTTTGAGAATACTAAATTTCAGGTGGTGTAAGATGCCCTTATGTAAATATGTGCATATTTAGTACTTACAATTTAAAGGCATGGAAATCTATTAACTACTAAAGGAAGAAAGGAAATGAAGGTAAGACTCAAGAGAAATTTCAATAAATTCCAATATTCAGATGTAATGTATAGAAGGAAATATCAACATGAGAATATTATCTGACAGTTCAGAGAAAAATTTTTAAAATATGATATCAATGAAAGTAAAAAAAGGAAAGTGATATGAAAAAGGGTGTAGTGTAATCTCATTCCTAACACTCAGTTGAATTTTGCTCCCTTATCCTGATTCATGGCTTTCACCACATTCTGGAACATGGCTAAGAAAGAGTAACTTTTGACTCCCTTCCTTTAAATGGCATGGACATTTTTAGCATGCTATAACTGTAGCACTTAGTTATGCAATTTTCTTTTGGAAACTTTCAACAATGTTCTTTGGTCAATTTCTATACTGTCGTGATCTAGTCCAAAAGGCTGAATTTTATCCATTGTTCCAGCACAATATTCAATAGCCACTAACTGAAATTAAATATTAGGCATTTATTAAGTACCAAACTAATCTGTGTATAATTGTACTAATAGAAAGAATAGAGGGGCATAGGGCAGGCCTCAAGTTCAACTAAACTGGTATCCAGGGACAGTCTAATTTAAATAAGAATGTTAACACATTCCCCCAAAACTCAACTAAGCACTCTTTACTTCATCATCCAAACATATTTGTTTCTCTTTCCATTCTGAATTACCAAGCATCTCCATCCCTTTCCGGAAACAACTTTCCCTTCTTTCCTCCTTTATCTCTATGAAGATATTAAAATTCTGTCCGACTTAAGTATGAAAGGTACCAAAAATAGATTTGGGATGTAATTTTTTTTTTGATGTTCACGTTTACATTATTATATTTCATTAAATAACCCCCATTCATAATATGATTTGTGACAATGTACCTACTTTATCTTAATAATTCTATATGCTTTAAACCAACATAATAGTGACCACATATTTATTTAAAAACTAAAAACATAATAGGGTTATAGTTAACATTCTTTTAGAAATCAGAGCAAAAGTAAGTTTCTATAGTTTCAACAGCTAAGTACAATGTGCAGTGAAAACTTTTCAACGTTTTTTATTTAACTCCTCAGTTAGAAATACACTGCACAATCATCCCCATTTTTGTCGTTTAATTTTAAACGTGTTGAATCTCACAGCTTGTCTCATCACAATGCCAAATTAACGATTCTGAGAGAAATAAGTAGTACATGAGACCATGAATAGACACTTCTTAAAAGAGAATAATGTGACTTGCTCTTCAAAGCATCTCATCAAAATACTTGTTTCAAACCAGTATGTTTTGTACAGTAAAGTGATGTTTCCCTTCTATGGTCAATATTTTTTTCTCTTCTTCTTAGGAATGACTTGAACTGTGTTCTATTATAGATTGACTATTCTATCCCTGCATCTTAAAATGAAGAAAACTTCCATCAGTATGTATAGGGTAAAATTTATTAACAATTTTATAACAGCATAACCGCAGAGATGATTACATATAATGCTTTAATTCTATACATAAAGTTTTGTGGGTTTTTTTCCTTAAGATTAAAAAAAAAAACCCCTCCTATCTTTTCAGTTTAAATTTCTAATCATCCCTATGAAGTCACCAGAAAGATTATATAACAAGAAATGAGACCTCAACTCAGTCACTAACTAGCTGTGTGACTGGAGTCCAATCATTTAAAATCCCTAGGTCTCAATTTTATGGTGGGAAAATAAAAGGGTTTGGGCATAATAACTTTTTTTTTTTTTTTTTTTTTTTTTTTGTGGTATGCGGGCCTCCCTCTGTTGTGGCCTCTCCCGTTGCGGGGCACAGGCTCCGGACGCGCAGGCTCAGCGACCATGGCTCACGGGCCCAGCCGCTCCGCGGCATGTGGGATCCTCCCAGACCGGGGCTCGAACCCGGTTCCCCTGCATCGGCAGGCGGACGCGCAACCACTGCGCCACCAGGGAAGCCCGGGCATAATAACTTTTGAGCCTCATTCCAGCTCTTTAATTTTCTCCTATTGCTTTCTAATCTTTAGCAATTTTCAATAAAATAGTTTCATAGTCACATTTTACACACACATATATATGTATATACAAGTATTTGTATGCATGCAGTATATGTGTATATCATATATATTATATACAAACTTATGAAAACTCCTACTTTATGGAAGTCCAGTTCTAAGTAGCATTATAAATTTTACTAATTAAAATTTAAGATCCTTTTGCAGTTCCTTTTTCCTCAGTTATATCCTACTAAAGAAATACAGTCAGAATACTCTCTCCAAAATTTACTTGACTCAAATTAGTTGTTATATTGGTTCTATTGCCAATTTGAAAGCTATGTACATAGCCATCATTTTTGCATTATCTTATTATAAATTATAGTACTTGTTTTTACTTGAATTTACTATTATAAATTATAGAACTTTGTTTTCATTATTTTTATTTCTATTTTTATTATATAAAATATGCTTTTCTTATATTAGGTTGCATTGTAGTGTCATTAATTGGTAGTGTTTTTGGGGGGTTGCTTTGCTTTCATTTAATTGTGCTTTATGTCCCTGAATTTCCACCACCTGCTTCCTTCTTTCCCTTCACAATCATGTGTACCAAGATGCTTCCTGTTTCAACTTATTTTTGCTGAGAAGCTATACTCTCCCAATCTTGTTGTCTCTTGCCCCTCACATTTTTGAGCCCATTTCTTTCAAAAATACATGCACTGACTCATGACATTACAAACTTCTTAGCATTTTCCACACATGGAGGGATGTGCTATATCCAGAGAGATTTTGTGTGTGTATCAGATCACCATTGGACCCTCTCTGCACTTATTTCCATATATTCATTTATTCATTGAACATATTTTCTGCCAAGCATGCTTCTAGGAATTAGGAATGCACAGTGAATAAAATAGATGGAAATGTCTTCCCTTAGGGTGGTTACATTATAGTTTATATATATTTATACAGGTGTACATTCATAGAAAAAGTCTGTAACTAATCAACCTGATAATAACATTCTTCCCCTGCCCCAAAAAATGGTCAAGGGGTTTTTGTTTTGTTTATTTTATTTGACTCTTCAGGCCTTACAGTTTTGTGTCCTATGTAACTGGAAAGGACAGATCACAAATAAAATAACATTTTAATTATAATTTTAGGATAATAAAAATAAAAATTTTTATTTCATACACTATTATTCTAAGGCAGACCTCTCATGCAGACATAGGTACGATAGAGATTTTAACTTCATACATTAAATATGCTCTTAGCAAATCACTGTATTATTTATGTTCCCATTTTAGATATTCTAATACTAAATTTATAACGATGACCATTCATAGTATCAGTAATCTCAAATAATTTTAAGAAGTAAAAATATATAATTTTTTTTCTGAGGGAGGTGTTAATTACGTTTCAGGATTATTTTAGTATTATTGCTAAACACATTCTACAGTAAAGGGATACAATAAATAGATATTTAGGAAATTTGCCCAGAGTCTCATAAGAACAGGAGACTATGCTTCATATGTCTGGGGAGATACAAGTGGAGTAAATATAATTGTGTAATGAAGTCTGAACAAAAATCAGAATTTATTTAGAACCCCCAAGTAGTAGTGAAAGTACTTGGGGCAAGTGACTTTGCTCTACTGCACTCTCGGAGGCAATGCTGCCCAGAAATGGCACCTGAGCCTCTGCTTATCTGTCCACATGGAGGGAAGACTGCCTGTAATCTTGACCGTAATATACTTCACAAGGTTGCTAGAAAAAGTTCCCTCTTTGTCCATGTCACCGTTTTGTTGGCAAATCTCATTGTTTCAAGGACCTGCACTACCACCTCCCATTCTAATCCCCATTCTAGCTTCTTATTCATTCCTATGAAAATCTTCCCCTCTGACCAGACAGTGATATTCACACTCCCTTACCTATGACCTTAGAGCTTCAACACTATCATTAACCACTCCCACTCTCACTGTTCCCTTCTTAATTCCTAAGCTTTCTTCAACTTCTTGCCCAAGCCCTGCTTCCCAGTGACATGTCCTGCCTTTTTTTTTTCAGTTGAGATATAATTGAGATATAACATTGTGTAAGCTTAAGGTGTACAATACGTTGATTTGATATATGTATTGCTATATGATTACCACACATAGCTTTAGCTAGCACCTCTATCATAATTGTATGATAATCATACAATTATCATTTATTTTTTGTGATGATGACATTTAAGTCTCTTAGTTAGCAATTTTGAAGTATATTATACAGTATTGTTGACAATACTCACTAAGCTGTGCATTATATCTCCAAGGTTTATTCATCTCCTAGTTGCAAGTTTGTGCCCTTTAATATGTTTTCTAAAAAATAGGACAATGTCTTAAATGGTTTTATATGTTGTTTTCATCCCTGCTGCTTGGTACTTCAAGATTTCACATAAATAATAGATGAAGAAAGTATAATTGAACTCAAGCTATAAATTTTGCAGTTCTAGCAATCATGTTATCCCTAAACTTTCTAATGAGTAAAGCCCTAGGAATTTTGAAAGGAGAATTAGACATCACCCATCTTTCAGGATATGTGTGGTCATGACCAGCCCTTTTCTGATCTGAAATAAATGCATTTTAGCATAGCCACTGCTCAATAAGTGGGATCAGTCTGCCCCAAATATCATTTGGCATTAAGGGGATTATGCTCATCATTTCCTAAGAGTTATGCTCATCATTCTGTAGAAGAAAATTTAAAAAGAACAATGAATATATTAATTTTTATCATAATAAGTAAAACTATAATATAAACCAAATGGTTTTTATGCTTCAATATTTGATGTCCTGATACTTACATATCCTTTGGCAATACTTTCTGTTAATATCAAAACAGTACTTATTTTTAATCTAGCAAAAAGAAAGGATAAAATACAAGCTGCTCTAGTCTATTAAGAATTAGCTGTTTAGGTAATGAAATTCTTTCTCTACATTGGATCTGGCCCTATATGTTCTGATTCATCATGGAATTTTTCATTTTTATTTCCCTCAAATAAATATCAGATAATCATGAAATGTATTTTCTATCATCAAAAAAAAAACAACAACACACAGTGATTCTCTTAATTGCTTCGAATTGTTATTCAAGTTGTCATTTTGGGGACACCATTTCATACATTGCCTGATGTTACTGAATAAGTTAGCAGTGTGATATCTGTTTCTAACGAAACTCTGGCTCCCTGCTGAATTATATATTTCTGTGTTTATTTTAGAAAGCTTACATAACGTTTACGCATTATCTGGAAACCATTATTTCATATTTATTTTATTTATTCTACAAGTGTGCTTTCTTTCTTGTCATTTGCTGTTTTAAATTCTTGATATGTATGGATTCAATTGAATTTATTTTTGATTGCCCAAAATTTACAAATAGCTCAATTATTAAAAATCCCAAAGGTAATAAGGCTAATAAATAATTAAATGGAGATATATATATATATAAAACATACAATATTATATACTGATTCTGCCACTCAATTTTCATTAAGTAAATCAGTATAAATTCATGAGGTCTGAATTCAGAAGAATTCTTTTCCTGAAAGTCTTAGATTATATTTCTCTAGTTAGGCACTTATTCAATTATCCTTACATTAAAATGGTAATGAATAGAGTTTTTTTGTTTTCTTTTTTTTTTTTTAACTCTCAAACAGAAGGAAATATGTGTTTGTAATCCATTCCCCTATATCATAAACTGACAAGGGAGTTATACTGAATATTTACTGATTGGTTAAAGAAGGGTTACTTTCCTTATATGGGGCAAAAGGAAGTCTTGGAGCTGGGTCAGATAACGTAGACTAAGCAGTAAGCTCTAATTAACAGAGGCCATCGTTTTCTGGGGAACTGAGATTAGAAATTTAGTTAAGTTTTAGTTTGCTGATGTGGGGCTTAGCATGAGTGACTCTATCTTAGGCCAAAATTTTTTTTATTTTCCTTCCATTTTTACTGAGATATAATTGACATACAGAACTGTATAAGGAATACAGCATAATGATTTAACTTACATACATCATGAAATGAATATCACAATAAGTTTAGTGACATCCATCATCTCATATAGATACAAAATTAAAGAAATAGAAATATTTTTATTGTGATTAGAACGCTTAGGATTTATTTTCTCAACAACTTTCATACATATCATACAACAGTGTTAATAATATTCATCATGTTATACATTACATCTCTAGTACTTATTTATCTTATAACTGGAAGTTTGTACCTTTAAACTGCCTTCATCCAATTTTACTTCCCCACTTCTGGTAACTACAAATCTGATCTCTTTTTCTGTGTGAGTTTGCTTGTTTGTTTGTTTGTTCTTGAAGTATAACTGACTTACATCATTATGTTACTTCCTGATACACAACATAGGGATTCCATATTTCTATATTTTTCAAAATGATCACCACCATAAATCTAGTTACTGTCTGTTAACATACAAATGCATTACATAATTGTTGACTATATTCCCCACCGTGTACCTTTCATACCTGTGACTTGCTTATTTTGCAGCTGGAAGTTTATACCTCTTAATCTCCCTCACATATTTATTTCCTCCTTCAACCCCTTCCCCTCTGGCAACCACCTGTTTGTTCTTTGTATCTATAACTATGTTTCTCTTTAGCTATGTTTGTTCTTTTTTTTTTTAGATTCCACATATAAGTGAAATTATATAATATTTGTTTTTCTCTGTCTGACTTATTTCACTAGGCATAATAACCTCTAGATCCATCCACATTGCTGCAAATGGCAGAATTTCATTCTTTCTTATGGCTGAGTAATATTTCATTGTATGTGTATACCACATCTTATTTATCCATTCATCTGTTGATGGACACTTAGGTTGCTTCCATATTAATGTTGCAATGAACATAGGGGTGTATATATCTTTTTGAATTAATGATTTTGTTTTCTTTGAGTACATACCCAGGAGTGGAATTGCTGGATCATATGGTAGTTCTATTTTTGATTTTTTGAGGAATCTTCAAATTTTTTCCATGGTGGATGCACCAATTTACCTTTCCACCAACAGTGCAGGAGGATTCACTTTTCTCCACATTCTCACCAACACTTGTTATTTGTTGTCTTATTGATAATTGTCATTCTGACAGGTGTGAGGTGATATCTCATTGTGGTTTTGATTTGTAATTTTCTGATGTTTAGTGATGCTGAGCATGTTTTCATGTACTTGTTTGCTATCTGTATGTCCTCTTCAGAAAAATATCTATTCAGATCATCTGCCCATTTTCTAATTAGGTTGTTTGTTATTTTGATGTTGAGTTGTATGATTTTTTTTTGTATATTTTGGATATTAACCCCTTATCAGGTATAGTCTGCAAATATCTTCTCCCATTCAGTAGGTGGTCTTTTAATTTTGGTGATTAATTCCCTGTTCTGTACAAAAGCTTATTAATTCAGTGTAGTTCCATTTGTTTATTTCTGCTTTTGTTTCCCTTGACTGAGAAGACAGGGTAAAAACAAATATTACTAAGGCTGGTATGAAAGAGCATTCTGCCAATGTTTTCTTCTAGAAGTTTTATGGTATCAGGTCTTACATTTAAGTCTAACCCATTCTGAATTTATTTTTGCATGATTTGAGAGAGTAGTACAGTTTGATACTTTTGCATGTAGCTGTTCAGTTTTCCCACCATTTATTGAAGGGACTATCTTTTCCCCATTGTACATTCTTGCCTCTTTTGTTATAGATTAATTGACCATATGAATATGGGTTTATTTCTGGGTTCTCTATTCTATTCCATTGATTTATGTGTCTGTTTTTGTGCCAGTATCATACTGTTTTTATTACTATAACTTTGTTTTATGATTTGAAATCAGAGAGTGTCATACCTCTGGCTTTGTTATTTTTAAGATTGTTTTGGTTATTTGAGGTCTTTTGCGTTTCCATACAAATTTTAGAGTTATTTGTTCTGAGTCTGTAAAAAATGTCATTGGTATTTTGATAGGGATTGCATTGAATATGTACATTCTCTTAGGTAGTAACATATTTTTAACAATATTAATTCTTCCAGTTTGAACACAGTATATCTTTCCATCTGTTTATGTCCTCTACAATTTCTTTCATCAGTGCCTTAGAGCCTTCTGAGTACAGGTCTCTCACCTCCTTAGTTAGATTTATTTCTAGGTATTTTATACTTTTTGATGTGATTGTAAATGGAATTGTTTTCTTAAATTCTCTTTCTGATATTTTGTTGTTAGTGTATAGAAATGCAACAGATCTCTGTATATTACTTCTGTATCCTGAAAATTTACCAAATTCATTGATGAGTTCTAGTAATTTTCTGGAGACTTTAGGATTTTCTATGTATAGTGCCTTGTCATCTGTAAACAGTGACCATTTTAATTCTTCCTTTCTAATTTTGATTTATTTATTTTTTCTTATCTGATTGCTTTGTCTAGGACAGCCAATACTATGTTGAATAGAAGTGGCAAGAGTAGGCATCCTTGTCTAGTTCCTGATTTTAGAAAAAAATGCTTTCAGTGTTTCACCATTGAGTTTGATGTTAACTGTGGGCTTGTCACATATGACCTTCATTATGTTGAGATATGTTCCCTCTATACACACGTTGTTGAGAGTTTTTATCACAAAAGGATATTGAATTTTGTATAAAGCCTTGTTTGCACCTATTGAGATGATCATATGGTTTTTCTTCTTCAATTTATTATTGAGGTGTATCACACTGATTGACTTGGGGATACTGAAACATCCTGTCATCCCTGAGATAAATCCCATTTGATCATGGTGTATTATTCTTTTAATGTATTGTTAAATTTGGTTTTTGTTGAGGATTTTTGCATCTATGTTTAGAGTAAATTGACATGTAATTTTCTTTTTTTATGATATTTTTCTCTGGTTTTAGTGTCAGGGTGACGCTGGCCAGAACAAGGAGTTCTGAAGCTTTTCTTCCTCTGCAACTTTTGGAATAGTTTGAGAAAGATAGGTGTTAACTCTTCTCTAAATGTTTGGCATAATTCACCTGTGAAGCCTTCTGGTCCTGGGCTTTTGTTTGTTGGGTGTTGTTTTTTTTTTTTAATGACTGATTCAACTTCATTACTGGTAATTGGTCTGTAGATATTTTCTGTTCATCCTGGTTCAGTCTTGGGAGATTGTATATTTCTAGGAATTTGTCTATTTCTTTTAGATTTTTCATTTTAGTGGTGTATAATTGTTCTTTATAACCTCTTATGATTATTTATATTTCTGTGGTGTAGGTGTCATTTCTTTTTTTGTTTCTGGTTTTATTTATTTGGGTCTTCTCTCTTTTTTTTCTTGATGAGTCTAGCTAAAGGTTTATCTATTTGTTTATCTTTTCAAAGAACCACATCTTAGTTTTATTGATCTTTTCTACTCTTCTTTTAGTCTCTATTTCATTTATTTCTACTGTGATCTTTATGATTTTTTTTCCTTCTACTAACTTTGTGTTTTGTATGTTCATTTTTCTCTAGTTCTTTTAGATTTAAAATTAGGTTGTTTATGAGATTTTTCTTGTTTCCTGAGGTAGGTTTGTATATCTATAAACTTGCCCTGGAACTGCTTTTGCTGCATCCTATAGATTTTGGATCACTTTATTTTTGTTTTCATTCTTCTCTAGGTAATTTTTTATTTCTTCTTTGATTTCTTCAGTGATCCATTGATTGTTTGGTAGGAAATTGTGTAGCTTCCACCTGTTTGTGCGTTTTTTTGTAGTTTTTATCTTGTAGTTGATTTCTAGTTCCATAGAACTGTTGGAAAAGTTCCTTGATATGATTTCATTTTTCTTAAATTTACTGAGCCTTTTTTTTTTTTATGACCTAGGATGTGGTCTATCCTAGAGAATGTTCCATGTGCACATGAAAAGAATGTGTATTCTGTTGCTTTTGGATGGAATGCTCTCTCTCTCTCCATATATTATATATGTTTATAATCTAATGTGATCTAATGTATCATTTAAGGCCAGTGTTGCTGTATTGATTTTCTATCTGGATGATCTATTCATTGACGTAAGTGCAGTGTTAAAGTCCTCCACTATTATTGTGTTACTGTCAATTTCTCCTTTTATGTCTGTTAATATTTGCTTTATGTATTTAGGTGTTCCTAAGTTCAGTGCATATATATTTACAATTGTTATATCTTCTTCTTGGATTGATCCTTTATCATTATGTAATGTCCTTCTTTGTCTCTTGTTACAGTCTTTGTTTTAAGGTCTATTTCCTCTGAGATAAGTATTGCTACCCCAGCTTTCTTTTTCCATGGAGTGCCTTTTTCTATCCCCTCACTCAGTCTGTGTGTCTTTATAGCTGAAGTGAGTCTCTTGTAGGCAGCATACATACAGGTCTTGTTTTCTTCTCCATTTAGCCATTTTATGTCTTCTGATTAGAGCATTTAGTCCATTGATATTTAAAATAATTATTGATAGGTATGTATTTATTGCCATTTATTAAATTTTGGGGGGTTGTTTTTGTAATTCTGTTTTATTTCTTTCTTCTTTTGCTATCTTCTCTTGAGATTTGATGACTATATTTAGTGTTATTTTAGAATTTTAACTTTTTTGTGTGTGTACCTATTATAGATTTTTGGTTTGTGCTTTTTATACCATGAGCTTTATATTTACCAGAGTGTATTTATACATGATTATTTCAAGTTGCTAATTTCTTATGTTTGAACACATTTTAACAACCCTGCATTTTTATTCCTCCCCCATATTACTGCTTTTGACAACATATTTTACGTATGTTTGTTTTGTGTATCTCTTGACTTATTGTGGATATAGATGATTTTACTACTTTTGTCTTTTAACATTCCTCCTAGCTTTATACATGATTAATTTACAATCTTTACTGTATATTTGCCTGGTTTCTTTAACAGACATGAAGTTTTGGATTTGTAGTGACATTAAAATGTTTTTTCTCATAACCTGAATTCTTGGTAATGGTCATAGTGATGTCTAACACCCCCCTCCAAATTTACTTTCTTTTATGTTTAATTTTTAAATGTTCAATTTAGTTAAATATTTAAGTATATAGTTAGTATATTTTAGAAAGAACATTTAATTTATAAGTCACTATTGGTCTCAGCATCTTAAATTGAGTACATTTGTTTTATACTCAGATTATAATATCTAATCACATCTCTTTGCATTTTTCTAAAGAGATTTATTTTCATATATAATTTCTTTAGTTTTATTTTAATTATTTTTTAACATTTTAAGGATGGTACCACTTAGCTATTTTGAAAATATTTATGTAAATCCAAATACTTTCATTGTAAATTAGCTTTAATGTCTGGACAATAGTAGTCAATACTTGGTGGTCTTGTGAGCAATCATGATTACAATTATTATAAGAGGGTTAATAAATTAACAAGTGGCCAAGCTGAATGGACAGCATTAAAATATAGGTGTTCATTACTTCAACTCAAATCTATTGAAATCCTTTTGTGTCACTGGCATTAATGGGGCACTAAGATGATTCTACTCTCTCTAGAATGTGAGACTCTAAAAAGGAAAACACAAACAGCACCATGGGAAAATTTTAAAAACCAGTAAGTTTCTCAACAAAAATAATGCAATTTTGTAGATCCCTTACGTGTTGTAGAGTCTCACTCTTGGTATTAGAAAAAAGGATGTAAATCACAACATTAATATAACTCAATAAAAAGGTATTGAAATTTTTGTTAATTCTTTAGCGGTTGAAACATAGGTTCCCAACCTTCTTGTTTTGGGTAATGATTTATGGGGCCCCTGGACATTTAGGACTCAGCAGTACATGCCCATTATTCACCATGAGCTAATACATCTTTTATCTGTTGAACAAAGGTGATCTCCTGTATCTAGAAGAACATGTTATTGAAAGCCTTAGGGCAACACAGTATCAAGTATATTATATATATTATAACAATTGGTAATACCAAAGCATTTATTTTCAATCTTTACAAGTTGCCACATATCATTAAAATGTTCACATTTGTTACTTTGTAATAACTATAATAAAAAAATAGAAAGAAACATATCTCTCTATAACGTAAATGAGAATATAAATATGATAATTAGGTATCATCACTGCCACCCTTCTTTGCATAAAAAAAAGGGGGAAGGAGTAGACAAATTTATACCCCTGTTGCTTGATCTCTGAGGATCTGCCTGCCATTTATAAGACTGTTGGAAATAGGGAGGTATCTAGTTCTCCTGGGTTCTTTGTAGCAATTCAAAAAAGGTACCCTTACCTGCAGAAGTCTTATAATAGCCTAATATTATCTGTTTTTTTTTGCCTTTTGTATGATTCTATTTTTTTAATATTTTATTGAAGCATAGTTGATTTACAATTGTGTTAATTTCTGCTGTATTGAAAAGCGATTCAATTAAATATACATATATATTTTTTCATATTCTTTTCCATTATGGTTTATCACAGGATATTGAATATAGTTCCCTGTGCTATAGAGTAGGACCTTTTTGTTTAATCCATCCTATATATACTAGTTTGTACCTGCTAATCCCACACTCCCAATCCTTCCCTCCCCCACCCCCAATATCTGGTTCTAAATTATTATCTTAATTAGTGAATAAAGAAAATATGTTGAAAAGCCCTACTTATAGTTAGTTCCTTAGAGTTCTAATACTTTATCACTAATTTATAAATTAATTTCTAATTAATTACAATTACATTTATAATAAATGTAATTTATAAATTAACTAATTTGTGATCTGGCAAGAGAAGGGAGTTTGATTTTTGGCCAAAAATTCTCAGGTAATAGGGTAATTTAGAGAACTCTAGATTTCCTTCTCTGTTTATTTAGTGGTTGTTTTCTAATCCTTTCTAATGTCATGTTTTAGGAGAGGCACTTAATTGTGAATTATGTTGCTAAACGGTGAGGCTACTATTTGAGCAAAATCCAACATTCCGTCCTAATAATTTACATAGAATTGAAGGATAGAGTCATTCCTTGTTATCTAAGGGATGGTTCCAAGACCTCCCTAGAATACTAAAATCTGCGGACACTCATTTATATAAAATGGTGTAACATTTGCTTATCCTCCCTTATACTTTAAATCATCTCTAGATTACTTATAATGACTAATACAAGTGTCCTGTAAATAGTTGTAAATATATGTAAATGCTATGTATGCATAGTTGCTGGCATGTGGCAAATTCATGTCTTGTTTTTTGGAAATTTCTTGAATTTTTCTTTGAATGTTTTTGAATATTTTTTATCTGTGGTTGAATCCAAGGATGCCAAACCTGCAAATATGGAGTGCCAACTGTACTTCATGACAATTTTTAAGTGCACTGGAGTTGCTTGCCTTTAGTAGTAATATATTTAATTGGCTGCCTGTGTTTTACTTCCGTATAAATCGCTTGCAGTAATCGAACCTATCAAAAAACTTTGTGTGAAATCTGTGACTCTCCATTATATTGGTACATGATCAATACAGAGACAAACTTATTGTGTTTCATTGTCATAACAACTGAACTTAAGAGCCACTTTGGCTGCATATTGTAAAATACATTATACTGTTTTACTTTGCAAATTTATGTATATATTAATTTAGAATGAGACCCTACGCAAGGAAAAAGGGGGAAAAACTATATATTTATACAATCATACCTCATTTTATTGCATTTTGCTTTATTGTACTTCACAGATATTGTGCTTTTTACAAATCGAAGGTTTGTGGCAATACTGAGTTGCCAGATAATAGTCTTTTTTAGCAGTTACATCTTTTCTAATTGAGGTATGTGTATTGTTTTTTAGATATAATGCTGTTGCACACTTAATACACTACAATATAGTGTAAATGTAACTTTTATATTTAGTGGGAAATTTTTAAAATGTGTGACTTACTTTATTATAATATTCACTTTATTGCAATGGTCTGGAACTGAACCCACAACATCTCTGGGGTATGCCTGCATTGGGGGAGAGAAAGGGAGAGGCAGAAAGAGAAAGAGAGAGAGAGAGAGAGAGAGAGAGAGGGAGGGAGAGAGATCCTTCCTATAGGAGCGAATCTTCAAAACTAAGAACAAAAATGATAAAAATTTATCCTCTAATGACCTCAAAAGCATGCTCTTTTAATAAAACGAAGTTTTTACCTTTGTAAATCTCTAATTTTGAACAGGGGCTCGCTAGGAGTTAGGGCCAATTGTTTGGCAAGTGAAAACAAGTTAGAGGATGAGTTGATTCATGAATTATTCCACTGATTTGACATTATGACCCACTGTGATTGTTTGGACCTCTTGATAAAAGCACTCTGAAATGCCTGCCACTAAACACTAATGAATGTTGTATTAGATTTAATCAGCTGGAGATCCAGAATCTTAGTTTTTAAATACCAAGGGGATAATTTTCAATATTGTTTTTAAGAACTATGTTTTGTTTGTTATACTAAAGTATTCCTGTGTCAAAAATCTCAAATATCCTATGCTTAATTAGTAACCACTCAAAAACATATTAAATTGATCTAAAATTATAGATTTAATGAAAGTTTCTAATTAAAAAAAATTCTGTTGATTACCTCCTCCTTGTTAAAATCGTGTTTCTCCTTATTCCTTTGTCTAAATGTAAAATAAGTAATTTCTTTGAGTAGTCAATAAGAATTTGAGTTTCTAGAAACTGCAATTGTTTCTCTAAATTTTCAAATAAATTTAAGTAAATTGTACTTTTAGTATCAATGAAAATTAAGATTTATTAAGAATTTCAATGGTGGAATTTTTTCTTTATAATTTACAGAATTACAATTATTTAACTTATTATTGTATAATATTTGTAAAATTCAATTGTCATCTCATTATGTAGTAGTGTTTTTGTTTTCCTTTCAACATGTCTACTTTGAGAATAATATAAAAGGTTCACAATGCTAAGGAGGATATTCTCACTTGAACAAGGTTAGTGTGCTGTTACATGCTACTATTAAAAATTATAAACAGGAATAGAAGCATGGAACTTATGGAACAAATTAGGACAAAGACAGCTAGTGCAGTCTGACAGTGTGGTTTGTGGATGATTTCCTCCTCTTCTTTCAGCTTGTTGTTGGAAAAAATACAAAGATGTCAAGTGTGTATCATTGACCTTTATCCAACCTGGGGCACAGCTGCAGTGATCCTCTAATTAAGACCACAATCAAAGGAGAATTGAAGGGTGAAGGAGGATGGAATCTTTTCCTCCTCATTTGTAGTAATCTGAATGGTGAAAATTATAGTTTATCAACCCAGTTTTGCATATGTTATCTTTAGTACTCACCACAAACTTTCAAATTTGGTGATATCCACATTTAAGAGGTCAAGAAAACAAAAGATGAAGGCAGTTAGGTTATTTGTCCAATATCCCTTGAGTAATAATCTCCAAGGCTAGTTTTGCATGTTGGCCCACTCTGCTCCCTGCCACCCCACCACCGCACGTCCTAAGAGTCCCCAATCCAGGTCAAAGGCCCTCTTCCTAACATTAATGTACTTACCTGATACACTTATTTCCTTTTCAATGATGATGGTTTTATTTAAAGATATATAGACAATAACTTTTACATATGTATACACACATACATATATGTGTGTATAAAAAATTATATAATATGTATAATATATTTCCCAGGAGTTTAGAAATAGTTGGATCAGAAGGGAAAAATCATGATCAAAGTTTCAAATTTTGATGACCAATGAAAATCATAAAAAAAAAAAATGCAAGTTTTTCAAAAAGTAGCACACATCAGAGCAATCATATCTTGAATGTGTATTAGGGAGACTTGCTATGAAATATTATATTTTATATCATATGGAAACAAAATAACCAAGTTCCAGCAGTCTCTCTGTAAAATCTGACCCCATATAAATTAGAGGGAAGAAAAGAATACAGACATGTAAAATAAAATAGTAAATATTTTTAAATCACTAAAAAAAAGAAATTTCATGAAAATTTTCCTACTTAAAGAAAAGGATATCTTTCATCTTTTTAAACTAGGAATTTAGAAGGCAGTTGAAAATTAAAATGAAAGTTTCAATGTAATTTGTTTAATCTGATGCCATGCAAAATTGATTCCAAAAAAACTAAAAATAATTATTTTTAGGTTTATGTTCAGTATCTATTCTTGTCCTGTCAAATATAATTACAGTATTTAACTTTACACATTAAAAAATTAAAAATCTCAAACTCTAATAGTATCCTATCCTAAACATTTACATGATTCTTATACCTAATATGATTGAGTTTTATCTTTTATTTATATTTTTTAATTTGTTAAATAATTTCAAATGTACAGAAAATATAAAAATAGTACAAATGACCTTTTTCTATTGAACTATTTAAGTTAAATTGTTAACATATCTCAATTTTTTTGTCTGACATTTATTCAGTTTTAGATTTAAGGTATATAATTGATTTTTTTGCCCTAATTTTATAATGTGACTTTGAAAAAGCTTTTAAAGGAACAAGTATATAATTTTCCTTACTCTTATAATAAGATCGTATGAGGCTCAGGAAAGACAAAAGAACTTAAAGTCACTGAGATACACAAAATTCCCTTTATAAAGGGTCTGAAAACATGTTATTATTATTCTAAATCATTTCTGGATTGAGACAATAGAATAAATAACAGGTTAACTTAATCTGAGTGTTTATTCTTCACACATTGTTTTATTAGAGTGAAATTTAATAAATTTTATCCATTTAAGGCATACACTTTGAATCGTTTTGACATACATATATACACAGAAAGGCACTGCCATAATTAAGATACAAAATATTGTCATGATTCCCAAAAGATTTTTTTGTTTGTTTTTTTGTTTGTTTTCTTGGTAGCCGATTCCTATCCCTGACTTTGGACTTAGGCAACCCCTAGTGATTTGTTTGCATTTTCTTAAATATTATGGAATTTAAGTCCTATGCTATGTATTGTTTTGTGTCTATGTTCACTCATCAAAAAAACTTTGAGATTCATCCATGATGTGTATTTGCCAGTATTTTATTCCTTTGTATTGCTGAGTAGTATTACATTATATGAATATAGCACATGGATTTATTTACCAATGTGTTGATGGACATATGGGTGGGTTCCAGTTTTGGGTTGATTATGAATGAAAGTCCCATGAAGATTGCATAGAAGTTTTTACATGTAAATATGATGTCATTTTTCTTGGTTAAATGTCTAGGAATAGAAAGACCACATTGTATAGGGTGTAAATTTAAGAAATAATTTTTAAAATAGTTTCCCAAAGTGAAATATTTTACATACTGGCCAGTAGTATTTTAGATTGCAAATTCTTACCATCACAGGATTAGTTTTATACATTTTAGCCATTCTGATAGATGTACATTGGCATCTTATTGTGATTTTCAATTTGAATTTCCATAATACCTAATGATTTTGATCCTCTTGATAGTATGAATAACTTGAGTAGCTTTGGATTGCATTCTGAACATTGTGAATATTATGTTGCAGCAACTAGGTTCTTTTATATTCTCTGAAGAAAGTCGATATATTTGTTTTAGTAGGTAATTAATTCACTTAGATTAAAAGTACTCTGTCTTGTCTGTGGTGGGTGACATCTCAGGTCTCAGTCCAGACAGCTTTTAGCTTACCATGCATATATGTGTATATATGGTTCAGAGGTCACCCAGAGACTAAGGCATTTCTAATGCACAGAATTTGAGATCTCCCTTCAGAGGTCACCCAGAGACTAAGGCATTTCTAATGCACAGAATTTGAGATCTCCCTTATAAGACTATCTCCTTTCTAGGGTACCCCCCTTATATCCCAGCATCACTTGTTACTGCAAGTTCTTTCCTCCAGTTTCTCTGGCCAAAGACAGTGGAGTTTCCATAGATGTTTTAGCTGAACTGCATCATACCAAGATGCTTCTGACATTAAGGCAAAGCCACAGAAATGTGAAATCTCCCTGTGCCAATCTTTTCTGAAGTTTTAAAAATCCTCCAAAGTCTTCCTGCTGTTATTCTCTCTTCAGACCACTTGTTACCAAATTGGATGTGAGCCCACCTCTTGGGGCCCTATCTAAACTGAACCACTCCCATCTCCCCTCCCCCTCTGTCCCAGAGTTCTTTTCCTGCTCAGGTTTGTGCTGCCATTAAGGAAACTGAGTTTGGTGCAACAAGATAGGCTTTTATTCAATGGCCAGAGAATGAGGAAGGGAAGCTCTTGTAGGTACTCCCTAGGAGAATGTCCTGTTATCTTTTGTCAGCATTCTCCCTCTCACGACCTTTGAAAACATTTGGCTTTTCAGACATATCTTTCCTTCAACTATTCTCTAGAAAATAAATTGAAAGTTAACCTGATGGTGATCATATAATAAGAAATAATTTTCAATGTTAAATTGAAATCGGAGGAGCACATTGAAGTGTGTTATGATTTTATATATATATATTTTTTCCCCAGAAGCTAAAACACTTTTCTCAAGGATTCTGCCTTTTCTTTTTAAATTAAAAACCTCTTCTCTCACAGGGTTTTTGAGTGGATTAAATAAGGTACTGTATACATCCTTCCTAGTATGGACCCTGATTTATGGTTTTAGAAATAAATAAATAAGATTGTTTTCCCTTCCTTCCCTTACACTAAAGTTATTTATGTGCATGCTTTGTCTTCCCTATAAACATGTAATCATGAGGTTAGATATCATGTATATTTTATTTGCATAATTTCTCAAAGCTAATGAAATGGTGCATTTCATATCTAAAATACTCAATAAATATTTATTGGTGAATGTTGCATGTGCCATCAGTTATAAGCTTTGTTAGTAATCAGATGGTCATAAATTTAATATTTATGTTGATTACATGATGAAACCTTTGAGGCAGGCATCTATATTCCCATTTCATTGATGAATAACAAATGTTGTCAAAGGTTCAGTTATATGCTAATAAATAAGGTCATATGGTTTGTATGTAGGTCATATGGTTTGTATGCAAGTAGTGTTTTGAAGTTTAGAAAATATTTTCACATCTTATTATTATATATTACATGATTTACAAGAAATTAGTATAGACACAAGTGTGTCACATACTATTGTGAAATTATATCCCATGAATAGAATATGTGTTTTTATTCATAATTAATACCTGCAGTCTGTACATTATTTTACAGTGAATCACAGGGCAGGGAAAGCCAATGGTCAGCTTATCTTGTGACATCAGAATGTGATCAGCTTGATAGATTTTTACTAATACTACATTACCTGAAGTGGGGCGGGTATAGATTTGATGCTCAATAAATCATTGTAGAATTAATGAATAAAATTAAAATCTCTGTAAATTTCATATTCTGATGGAAAATCTCTAATATCTGCATTATTTTGGTAGTCAATTTCTCAAAAACCTACTGCACCACTCTGTCCATAGAAATATTTTCTTCCTTCTTTGAACCCAAGAAATTACTTGTATTCACTCCTGACTTGCCCTTTATTTCATACTGCTGAGATGATATTACTTTGCTTCAGGTGATGTCTATGAAATAATCACATTCAGGAATTTTAGAAGATAGAGAAAATACACATTGAATAGAAAATAATCAGCATTATATTGTCATCAAACATATTACATTATGATAACAAAATAATGCTGTTATTTGGAAATACACAAATATGTGTCAGAGTATACATTCCCACACACATACAGAAAAATCTGGGCAACTTTACTTTACAAGAATAATTGAGTTAGACATATTTCAAATATATGCTAATTCACTTTATTGACTGACAACAAAATAGAATGTTTTTGCTTGTTTAGATTTTGCTGTTCTTTGTAGGTGTTTTAAAACTGGATAACAAGTGAAAATGTCTGTAGCATAATTTACCCTTGCATACCTGAAGAGCAGGAATTCTTTTCTATTCTGTTCACTGCTCTGTGCTCAGTATCTAAGACTTCTGGTTCCAGCTCCAGTATATAAAGACCTTGGAAGTCATTACTCACCTCCTTACAATAATAAAAATCTTATTTACCTCACTTTCTGTTATCTGATACAACATGCCCAGCTTTCAACAAAAACTTACAAGGCATGCTAAAAGGCAAGAAAAATACTGTTTAAAGAGATAGTGCAAGCATCAGGACCAGAGTCAAATATGACACTATGTTGGAATATCAGACAGGAAATATTAAATAATTGTGTATGTATTTCTCTAAAGGAAAAAGTAGACAAAATGAAAGAATGAAATGGAAACTCTAGTAGAGAATAAAAAAATGTTGGAAATCAAAAACACTCTGATAGAAATAAGGAATGACTTTGGAATTTCCAAAGAAAGAATCAGTAACTCTAAAGATATGTTAACAGAAACTTCCCAAATTTAAAATCAGAGAGAAAAATAATAAAAAGAAAAACAGAACACAGCATCCAAGAACAGTGGGATAATTCCAAAAGGTGTAATATACGAATAATTAGAATACCAGTAGAAGAAGAAAGAGGGAACAGAGAAGAAATATATATTTGAAGTATTAATGATTCAGAACTTTCCAAAATTAATCACAGACACCAAACAGAGAACACCAAACAGGGTAAACACCAAAACCAAAACAAACCAACAAATCAACCAAACAAACAAACAAACTAGACCTAGAAACATCATATTCAAACTGAAGTAAACCAATGGCAAAGAGGAAATCTTGAAAGAAGCCACAGGAAAAAATACCTTGCATAGGAGGAATAAAGATAAAAATAACTGAAGATTTTTCACCTGAAATCACGGAAGCAAAATGAGAGTTAAGTGAAATAGTTTAGAGTTGCTAAAAAAGCACCAATCTAGTGTTCTATAACCAGTAAAATATCCTTCAGAAGTGAGGAGAAAAACAAGACTTCCTCAAACAAATAATGTTAGGAATTAATTTTCAGCAGCCCTGCCCTGAAAGAAATGCTAAAATAATTTCTTCATGGGGAAGAAAAATAATATAGTTTATTAACTCAGATCTATGTAACAGAAGAAGAAATATCTGAGAAAGGATAAATGAGGGCAAGATAAAATAGTTTATTTTTATTATTCTTAATTATCTAAGAAACAACCCTTTAAAAAATAGCAATAACATGTATTGGGTGATTATAGCATATAGATAAGTGAAATGAATAGTAACAGCAATGTCATGAGGGACAAGATGAAGGATTTTAGTAATTGGTAGATATTGATTCTACTATATTATTAATTTCTTTAAACATGAATAGTTTAAGATGTGACCTTATGTGGAAATGGGGTCTTTGCTGATGTAATTAAGTTAAAATGAAGTCATTAGGGTGGGTCCTAATTCAATATGATCAATATCCTTATAAGAGAAGAACACCCTGAGATAAAGGGGCAGGTATTGGACTGATGCAAGTGCAAGCCAAAGAACACCAAAGATTGAGGGCCACCATCAGAAGCTAGGATGAGGCAAGGAAGTATTCCTCCCAGAGTTTCAGAAGGAGCAGGGACCCGTTGAAAGCATGATTTCAAACTTCTAGGCTCCAGAACTAAGACAGAATACATTTCTGTTGTTTTAAGCATAAATAAATAAATAAATAGAGGTTTAAATAGGCAAATTTAAACGCAGCATTTGTCAGAGAGGATAAAAATGATCAGACCAATCTACCTATGTGTTGTCTATAGCAAGCCCACATTTAAAAAAAGATTCAGATAGGTTTAAAATTATAATGCTGAGAAAGATATACCATGCTAACACTAGTCAAAAGAAAGCTGACTAGTTGTATTGATTACAGATAAATTAGACTTCAGAAAGTAGCTAATTATAAAGGTGTCAATTCTCGAAGAAAACATAAAACTTTTAAATGTGTATGTACATAACAACTGACTGGCAAAGTATATGAAGCACAGAGTGATAGAACTGAAGGACTAATTGTAAAATCCACTGTTATAGTTGAATATTTCAATACCTTTCTTTCATTGATAGACCAATAAAGCAGGAAATCAGTAAAGATAAAGTTGATCTGGACAGTACTATCAATCAACTTGATCTAATTGATATTTGTAAAATATTTCATCCAATAACCACAGATACACATTCTTCTCAAGCTCTGATGGAGCATTCATAATGATAGACCAAATTCAGCATCATAAAACACATCTTAACAAATGTAAATGAAGAGAAATCATACAAAGTATTTCTCAGTTCACAATGGAATTGTGCTAGAATTCAATAATAGAAAAATAGCTGGAATTTCCCCAAATGTTTGGAGAGTAAATATCTGAGAAAGGATATTTAATAAATAACAAATTGGTCAACAAAGAAGTCTCAAGAGAAATTGAACTAAATTAAATTAAATTTAAGAATTAATTTAAATGAAAATAAAACAAATCAAAATTTATGGAATGCAGCAAAGGCAGTGTTTAGAGGAAACTTTAGAACATTAAATGCATATATTAGAAAAAAGTTTCAAAATCAATAAATTAATCTTCCATATTAGGAAACTAGGAAAAGAGGAGCAATTTAAGCTCAAAGCAAGAAGGAGAAATTAAATAGTAAAAATTAGAGCAGAACTTAATTAAATTTAAAGAGGAAATCAATTGAGAAAATAAATGAAATATAAAGCTAGTTCTATGAAATGATCACTAAAATGGATAAACTTTTAGACAGGCTAACCAAAAAAAAAAAAAAAAGAAAAGAAGGGGAGTGATGATAAAGAGAGAGAAGGGGAGGAAGGGGAGAGAGAGAGGGGGAAAGAGGAAACAAATTTATAAACTACCAATATCAGAAATAAAATACAGTCATTAGTGTTGATCCTATGGACAATAAAAAGATAAACATGTACTATAAACAACTCTATTCCTACAAATTTGATAATTTTGATGAAAGAGACCAATTACATGAAAGACACAAAATACCAAAACTCACACAGGAGAAATATATAATCTAAGTAGGGCTCCCCCAAACTTCATACATTAAAGTCCTAACTCCCAGTACCTCAGAATGTGACTGTATTTGGCAATAGGGTCTTTAAAAAGATAATTACATTAAAATAAGGTCATTTTGGTGAGCCCTAATCCAATATGGCTGGTGTCCTTATAAGAAAAGGAAATTAAGAAACAGACACAGAGAGGGAAGACCATGTGAAGACACAGGGAGAACATGGCCATCTACAAGCCAAGGAGAGAGGCCTCAGGATGAAAGTAACCCTGCTAAAACCTTTTTATTAGATTTCTAGTCTCCAGAACTGTGAGGAAATAAATATCTGTTGTTTAAGCCACTCAGTCTCTGGTACATTGTTATGGTAGCCCTAGCAAACTAATACACAATCCAATTAAAATATGGGCACAACTCTGAATATTTACCTCATCACTGAAGATATACAGAAGGCAAATATGCATATGAGAAAACGGTCAACATCATTTATTAAAACAATAAGATATGACTGCATCCTATTAGGGTGACCAAAATACAAAAACCTGACAACACTAATTTCTGTCAAGAATGCAAATTAACAGGAACTCTCATTTTTTGTTGGTGGGAATGCAAAATGGCAGTCCACTTTGGAAGATCTTTGGCATTTTCTTGAAAATAGTCTTACCTTACAATGCAGTAATTGTGCTTCCAAGTACTTATTTAACTGATTTAAAAGCTTATCCCAGGCTTCCCTGGTGGCGCAGTGATTGAGAGTCCGCCTGCCGATGCAGGGGACACGGGTTCATGCCCCGGTCAGGAAAGATCCCACGTGCCGCGGAGCGGCTAAGCCCGTGAGCCGTGGCCGCTGAGCCTGCGCGTCCGGAGCCTGTGCTCCGCAACGGGAGAGGCCACAACAGTGAGAGGCCCGAGTACCGCAAAAAAAAAAAAAAAAAAAAAAAAAAAAAGCTTATCCCCACATAAAAACTTGCATGTGAATATTTGGAGCAGTTTTATTCATAATAGCCTAAAACCAGAAGCAACCAAAATGTCCTTCAATAGGTGAATAAATAAAGAAATTGTGGTATATCTACACAATGGGTATTGTTCAGCAGTTAAAAGAAATGAACCAGCATGCCATGGAAAGACATGATTGAATTGTTAATGCATGTTGCTAAGTGAAAGAAACCAGTCTGAAAAGGCTACATAGTGCATAATTCCAATTACCTGACACTCTGGAAAAGACAAAGTTATAGAGATGGTATAAAGATCAGTAGTTGTCAGGGTTTCAGGTAAGAGGGAGTGTTAATAGGTGAAGAACTGAGGTGGTGAAACTATTCTGTATGATACTGTAAAGGTGGATACATGACATTATTCCTTTGTCAACTTTCATAGGATTTGATTGCACAAAAAATTGACTTAATGTATTCAAATTGAAAAAAAAAATAATTTAGGATAACAGGGGGTCTTGGGCGGAAGGATGAAGTCATAAAACTGTATTACAAATGTATAAAACAGTCTTACTGAAAGTGAGAAGGAAGTGCTAAGTAACTCTAGAAATGAGTAGAGTCTGCTAGACTAAAAGTAAAAAGAACTGTAAATAAACACTACATTCTATTTGATAAAGCTCTGTCCATGAGGATATGAGTTAACAATTCTGACTGCTCTACATGCATAGTGGAATTGAACAATTAAGTAAATGGGTGGCACATGGTGCTAAGTTTCTCACAGTTGGAGAGGAAGTTTACACGTAAGTTAGGGGAGAAGGAATGATTCATTTGGTTATGAATTATTGTTAGACTATCAGTATTAATTCATGTATATATTATATATTTATAGATAGTTGTGTGTACATGGTTTAGTATTCATACATATATTTTCTTGTTCTCTCAGCTAATAGGGCATAGAATCAATAATAATCCAATAGTAATGAGCACACAGAAATAAAATCTTAATTTCTAATACTATTCTCTAATTAAAGGAACTAAACTCTTTGGAGAAATGCCTTATTCTTGGACTGGGGCAGGAAATATACAAAATAAGCCTGGAGTGTCTTGTAGTTCCAGAAAGTAATACAGTGCTTAAAACTCACACACACACACACACACACACACACACACACACACACACACACAATGATAAAGGTATGTCAAAGGTACACAGGAGCCAACAGAAAAACCCCTCTGGCCAAACCTGTAATTTGAACAGAAATAAATAAAGTAATATCGGATTACCATCCAAAGTAAAAAAGAAATATGGATGACTCTATGCAGATATTAAAAAATGATTGAATAAGTAATAAAAAAAATAGTTGGAAGAGAATAAACAAATGTTTGGTGAGGAAGAACTCCTAATAATTAGATACTCTGAGCTTACGCAATAGGGGGAGCAAAACTCCCACCCCTTATATGTGGGTTACACACAGTGACTTCTTTCCAGAGAATACACTACTGAAAGGGGTGTGGGGAAGAGTAGCTTTCCACTGGAGAAACCTGACACACAGTACCTCAGTCAGGTGGTCAATGTTAATATCACCAGTGATACATCATATTGGTAATATGTACCCTTGATATGATACCATGAAAATGGGACTTTGCCTCTGTCATCTTCCTCCTGAAAACACATAACCCCTGGCTAATCATGGAAAAACATCAGAAAACTCCCAGTTGAGGGGCATTCTACAAAATAACTGTCCAATATTATTCAAACCTTTCATGGTCATCAAAAACAAGATGAGAAACTGTCACAGACAAGAAAAGTATAAGTTACATGACAATTCAAAATAATGTGGCAATCCAATATAATCCCATTCTGAATGGGATCTAGAACAGAAAAAAAATGGCATTAGACAATAACTAAATAAATCTGAATACACTAGGGATGTCAGTTGATAATAATGCATCAATATTTGTTTATTAATCTAACAATGCATCATGCTAATATAAGATATCCTGGGGCTTCTCTGGTGGCGCAGTGGTTGAGAATCCGCCTGCCGATGCAGGGGACACGGGTTCGTGCCCTGGTCCGGGAAGATCCCACATGCCGCGGAGCGGCTGGGCCCGTGAGCCATGGCCGCTGAGCCTGCGCGTCCGGAGCCTGTGCTCCGCAA
>NC_041214.2:139205059-139206721 GCF_002837175.3 Physeter macrocephalus | reverse complement strand
TATCCCACATGCCGCGGAGCGGCTGGGCCCGTGAGCCATGGCCGCTGAGCCTGCGCGTCCGGAGCCTGTGCTCCGCAACGGGAGAGGCCACAGCAGTGAGAGGCCCGCGTACCACAAAAAAAAAAAAAAAAAAAAAAAAAAAAAAAAAAATATATATATATATATCCTGAAAGTTTCAGGAAAAGTCCTTCTTCACTAACAAGTTTTGTGATAAAACTGAAACTTTTCTTATATCTAGTTTACTAAAAATCTGAAAGTAGGATTGACACATTTTAAGCAGGCAAAGCAGATACTTCCTCTTCCTTACATTTTTATTTGTCTCTATCACAAAGCTTTAAATTATTCAACTGACTCACAGGCTTGCTGACAGTGACTTTTTTTCCTAACATCTTTATTGGAGTATAATTGCTTTACAATGTTGTGTGAGTTTCTGCTGTATAACAGAGTGAATCAGCTATATGTATACGTATATCCCCATATCCCCTCCCTCTTGCATCTCCCTCCCACCCTCCCTAGCCCACCCCTCTAGGTGGTCACAAAGCACCAAGCTGCTGTCCCGGTGTCATGCGGCTGCTTAACACTAGCTACCTATTTTACATTTGGTAGTGTTTATGTGTCAATGCTACAATCTCACTTCGTCCCAGGTTACCCTTCCGCCTCCCCATGTCCTGAAGTCCATTTTCTACATCTGCATCTTTATTCCTGTCCTGCCCCTAGGATCGTCAGAACCTTTTTTTTTTTTTTAGATTCCATATATATGTGGTAGCATACAGTATTTGTTTTCTGCTTTCTGACTTACTATACTCTGTAAGACAGACTCTAGGTCCATCCACCTAACTACAAATAACTCAGTTTCATTTCTTTACATGGCTAAGTCTTATTCCATTGTATATATGTGTCACATCTTCTTTATCCATTCATCTGTCGATAGACACTTAGGTTGCTTCCATGTCCTGGCTATTGTAAATAGTGCTGCAATGAACACTGAGGCATATGACTCTTTTTTTTTTTTTTTTTGTGGTATGCGGGCCTCTCCCTGTTGTGACCTCTCCCATTGCGGAGCACAGGTTCCGGACACGCAGGCTCAGCGGCCATGGCTCACAGGCTTAGCCACTCCGTGGCATGTGGGATCTTCCCGGACCAGGGCATGAACCCGTGTCCCCTGCATCGGCAGGTGGACTCTCAACCTGCGCCACCAGGGAAGCCCCATATGACTCTTATTGAATTATGGTTTTCTCAGGGTATATGCCCAGTAGTGGGGTTGCTGGGCCCTATGGTAGTTCTATTTTTATTTTTTTAAGGAACCTTCATACTGTTCTCCATAGTGGCTGTATCAATTACATTCCCACCAACAGTGCAAGAGGGTTCCCTTTTCTCCACACCCTCTCCAGCATTTATTGTTTGTAGATTTTTTTATGATGACCATTCTGGCCAGTGTGAGGCGATACCTCATTGTAGTTTTGATTTGCATTTCTCTAATGATTAATGATGTTGAACATTCTTTCATGTGTTTGTTGGCAATCTGTATATCTTCTTTGGAGAAATGTCCATTTAGATCTTCCTCCGATTTTTGGATTGGGTTGTTTGTTCTTTTGATATTGAGCTGCATGAGCTGCTTATATATTTTGGAGATTAATCCTTTGTCAGTTGCTTTGCTTGCAA
>NC_041214.2:139202565-139204895 GCF_002837175.3 Physeter macrocephalus | reverse complement strand
TCTGGCCTTACATTTAGGTCTTTAATCCATTTTGAGTTTATTTTTGTGTATGGTGTTAGGGAGTGTTCTAATTTCATTTTTTTACATGTAGCTGTCCAGTTTTCCCAGCACAACTTATTGAAGGGGCTGTCTTTTCTCCATTGTATATTCTTGCCTCCTTTATCAAAATACGGTGACGGTATGTGCGTGGGTTGATCTCTCAGCTTTCTAACCTGTTCCATTGACTATATTTATGTTTTTGTGTCAGTACCATAGTGTGTTGATTACTGTAGCTTTGTAGTATACTATGAAGTCAGGGAGCCTGATTCATCCAGCTCCGTTTTTCTTTCTCAAGATTGCTTTGGCTATCTGGGGTCTTTTGTGTTTCCATACAAATTGTGAAATTTTTTGTTCTAGTTCTGTGAAAAATGCTATTGGTAGTTTGATAGGGATTGCATTGAATCTGTAGGTTGCTTTCAGTAATATAGTCATTTTCACAATGTTGATTCTTCCAATCCAAGAACATGTTATATCTCTCCATCTGTTTGTATCGTCTTTAATTTCTTTCATCAGTGTCTTATAGTTTTCTGCACACAGGTTTTTTGTCTTCTTAGGTAGGTTTATTCCTAGGTATTTTATTCTCTTTGTTGCAGTGGTAAACGGGAGTGTTTCCTTAATTTCTCTTTAAGATTTTTGATCATTGGTGTATAGGAATGCAAGAGATTTCTGTGCCTTAATTTTGCATCCTGCTATTTTTCTAAATTCATTGGTTAGCGCTAGTAGTTTTCTGGTAGCATCCTTAGGATTTTCTATGTATAGTATCATGTCAGCTACAAACAGTGACAGTCTTACTTCTTTTCCGATCTGATTTCCTTTTATTTATTTTTCTTCTCTGATTGCTGTGCCTAAAACTTCCAAAACTATGTTGAATAATAGTGGTGAAAGTGGGCAACCTTGTCTTGTTCCTGATCTTAGTGGAAATGGTTTCAGGTTTTCCACCATTGAGAATGATGTTGGCTGTGGGTTTGTCATATATGGCCTCTGTTATGTTGAGGTAAGTTCCCTCTATGCCTACTTTCTGGAGAGTTTTTATCATAAATGGGTGTTGAATTTTGTCAAAAGTTTTTTCTGCATCTATTGAGATTATCATATGGTTTTTATCTTTCAGTTTGTTACTATGGTGTATCGCATTGATTGATTTGCGTATATTGAAGAATCCTTGCATTCTTGGGATAAACCCCACTTGAAGATGGAGATTCTGACCTTTCTCCCTTCCAGTGGGTCAGACCCTTCCAGTGCTTTCTGCAAGAATGGGGATGGCTTAGTGCAAACCATGCCCACTCTTCTCCCAACCTCCCAGTTTTTCTGTGGCAGATTGCACATATTGGCTAGGTCCGTGTCCTTTGAACTCATGACTTCACTGTCCCAGCATCTTTCCCCAGCTAAACAGGTGACCCAAAATTCCTTTGACAGTTGCTCAATGTTCAGCCAGCAACGTAGCATGCAAACCACCCAGCATAAAGCAGGCATGCAGGAGGCAGCTCATTGCCTCCCTTCCCTCCCCATGCCTACTTCTCTCACAGCTCTGGTTTTCGTATCAGGGTGATGGTGGCTTCGTAGAATGAGTTTGGGAGTGTTCCTCCCTCTGATATATTTTGGAAGAGCTTGACAAGGGTAGGTGTTAGCTCTTCTCTAAATGTTTGATAGAATTCTCCTGTGAAGCCATGTGGTCCTGGGCTTTTGTTTGTTGGAAGATTTTTAATCATAGTTTCAATTTCAGTGCTTGTGATTGGTTTGTTTATATTTTCTATTTCTTCCTGGTTCCATCTCTGAAGGTTGTACTTTTCTAAGAATTTGTGCATTTCTTCCAGGTTGTGCATTTGACTGTCATAGAGTTGCTTGTAGTAATCTCTCATGATCCTTTGTATTTCTGTAGTGTCAGTTGTTACTTCTCCTTTTTCATTTCTAATTCTGTTGATTTGAGTCGTCTCCCTTTTTTTCTTGATGAGTCTGGCTAATGGTTTATCAATTTTGTTTATCTTCTCGAAGAACCAGCTTTTAGTTTTATTGATCTTTGCTATTTTTGCCTTCATTTCTTTTTCATTTATTTGTGATCTGATCTTTACGATGTCTTTCCTTCTACTATCTTTAGGGGTTTTTTGTTCTTCTTTCTCTAATTGCTTTAGGCATAAGGTTAGGTTGTTTATTTGAGATGATTCTTGTTTCTTTTCTTTTTTTTTTTTTTTGTGGTACGCAGGCCTCTCGCTGTTGTGGCCTCTCCCGTTGCAGAGCACAGCCTCCGGACATGCAGGCACAGCGGCCATGGCTCACGGGCCCAGCCGCTCCGTGGC
>NC_041214.2:139181207-139202343 GCF_002837175.3 Physeter macrocephalus | reverse complement strand
GCAGACGGACTCTCAACCACTGCACCACCAGGGAAGCCTGATTCTAGTTTCTTGAGGTAGGAATGTATTGCTATAAAGTTCCCTCTTAGAACTGCTTTTGCTGCATCCCATAGGTTTTGGGCCATTGAGTTTTCCTTGTCATTTGTTTCTAGGCATTTTTTGAATTCCCCTTTGATTTCTTCAGTGATGTCTTGGTTATTTAGTAATGTATTGTTTAGCCTCCATGTATTTGTATTTTTAACAGCTTTTTCCCTGTAATTGATATCTAGTCTTACAGTGTTGTGGTCAGAACAGATACTTGATATAATTTCAATTTTTTTAAATTTACCGAGTCTTGATTTGTGAGCTAAGATGTGATCTCTCCTGGAGAATGTTGCATGACCACTTGAGAAGAAAGTGTATTCTGTTGTTTTTGGTTTTAGGTTTTTCCTTTTCATCCCTTTAAATATGTCCTGCCACTCCCTTCTGGCTTGTAGAGTTTCTGCTCAAAGATCGGTTGTTAATCTTATGGGTATTCCCTTGTATGTTATTTTTTTGTTTTTCCCTTGCGGCTTTTGATATTTTTTCTTTGAATTTAATTTTTGATAGTTTGATTAATATGTGTCTTGGTGTGTTTCTCCTTGGATTTATCCTGTATGGGACTCTCTGTGCTTCCTGGACTTGATAGAGTATTTCCTTTCCCATGTTAGGGAAGTTTTCAACTATAATCTCTTCAAATATTTTCTCAGTCCTTTTCTTTATTCTGCTATTGCTTCCTTCTAAATAATTTTTAATTTCATTTATTGTACTGTTCATCATTGTTTGTTTGCTCTTTAGTTCTTCTAGATCTTTGTTAAACATTTCAGGTATTTTCTCCTCTCTATTTCCAAGTTTTGGGAGCATCTTTACTATCATTACTCTGAATTCTTTTTCAGGTAGACTGCCTATTTCCTCTTCATTTGTTTGGTCTGGTGTGTTTTTACCTTGCTCCTTCCTCTGCTGCATATTTCTCTGTCTTCTCATTTTGTTTAACTTACTGTGTTTGGGGTCTCCTTTTCACAGGCTGCATGTTCATAGTTCCCGTTGTTTTTGGTGTCTGCCCCCAGTGGGTCAGGTTGGTTCAGTGGCTTGTGTAGGCTTCCTGGTGGAGGGGAGTGGTGCCTCTGTTCTGGTGGGTGGGGCTGTATCTTGTCTTTCTTGTGGGCAGGGACACGTCTGGTGCTGTATTTTGGGGTGTCTGTGAACGTAGTATGATTTTAGGCAGACTCTCTGCTAATGGGTGAGGTTGTGGTCCTGTCTTGGTAGTTGTTTTGCATGGGGTGTCCAGCACTGGAACTTGCTGACCATTGAGTGGAACTGGACCTCAGCACTGAGATAGAGATCTCTGGGAGAGCTCTTGCTGATTGATATTATGTGTGGCCAGGGGGTCTCCAGTGGTCTAATGTCCTGAACTCGGCTCTCCCACCTCAGAGGCTCAGGCCTGACACCAGGCCAGGGCACCAAGACCCTGTCAGCCATATGGAAATAAAGAAAAAGAAAAAGAAAAAAATTATTAATAAAATATTAATAACATTGAAAAAATAGAAGAGAGCAATGACACCATTAAACAAATCCACCAATGATAACAAGCACTAAAAACTATACTGAGATAAACATCAGAAACAAATCAGTCACAGACAGCAAACCCCAAGTCTACAGTTGCTCCCAAGGTCCACCACCTCAATTTTGGGATGATTCATTGTCTATTCAGGTATTCCAGAGATTCAGGGTACATCAAGTTGATTATGGTGATTTAATGCGCTTCTAGGTGCAGGTCCCATCTGTATACTTTTGTCTCTGTTTTTTCTTTTTTCTTTTGCCCTACCCAGGTACATGGGGATTTTCTTGCCTTTTGGGAGGTCTGAGGTCTTCTGCCAGCATTCAGTAGGTGTTCTGTAAGAGTTGTTCCACATGTAGATGTATTTTTGATGTATTTGTGGGGAGGAGGATGATCTTACTTCTCCACCATCTTGAAGGTCCCCCTCCGCCCCATCTACAAGTCTTGATCAAAAATGTCATGTCATCATTTCAAATATCAGATCTGCTGCTTGTCTTCAACTTGTTTTTCTGGGTGAGACCCGGAGCAGAGAGGGCCAGGCAGGGTAGGGAGCTGGGCTGGGGTGTAGAGTCAGGGTCCCCAGGGAGCTGACCACTGTGGCATCCGAGCTGGGTTCCTGAAGGCAGGGTGTTCCCAGTGACTTTATTCAAAAGTGCATCAGTTAAACAAAGATCAATACTGCCCTGAAGGTTTTATGTTAATAACAATGTCACTTTTTTTGGTGTGTTGCCCATGATATCCAAAGTGCTTTTTCATTCATTCATTCATTTAATTACAAAAAGAATATTTCAAAAAGTCAGCATTCTCAAAACTATTCCTATTTACATAGTATCTATCACATTATCCCTATTTACAGAAATGCTCTTTCATGCTGATGCTGTGCTATGCATCTCATATCCTTCCTCCAGTACAGAGATACTCCATTGCCAGGTAATGAGAGTATTTGGTGCTGACAGGCCACAGGGAAATGCAGTCTGGGACACACACTGTACACCCTCATGGGGGCAGTTTGCATCCATATAGAGATCCATTTAGGGTTAAGAATTCCAGTCCCATTTCCACAATGAGAAAAATTCTTAAGTCACTTTCTCAATTCCAACAATTTCTGTAGGATTTTGAATCTTCTTTGTAACTGCACCTCAGTTCAATATTTCTGTTCTTCTAATTCTTCCCTTTACACCCTGAGAGTTGTAACAAAAAAAAAACTCTCCAATAAATCTCCTGCACCCTTGTTTCATAGTCTGATATCTGGGAAAATTCTCCCCCAAAGCAGAGATTCAGGCAGCTCACCTGATCATCCAATTTGTGCAGAAACCCAAGTGGCCCAAGGTAATAAATAAAACAATGCTGGGTAAATTTTAGGTGGTTGGTGAAGAACCAGAAAGGAAATGTTTTGTTGTCAGGTGTCTAGATCTATGAAGGAACATGTTGGTTGGATATATGTGAATCAGAACATGTTGTAAAGATCTTTGTATCACATTTTAATTCTAGCAGTAAATATCCACCATAGAAAAGTCAATTACTAAACTACCACATAGAAACAATGACTTTGCAAATTAGCTACCACATAGTAGGCACAAGGGGCATATGTGGAATAGATAGGTATCTGAGATAAGGACTATCCATGATTCAAAAGTATAGCCTCCCCACTAGTTATCTATTTGATATTTGGTAGTGTATATATGTCAATGCCAGAGGGGTGGGATAGGGAGAGTGGGAGGGAGACACAAGAGGGAGTGGATATGGGGATATCTGTATACGTGTAGCTGATTCACTTTGTTATACCGCAGAAACTAACACAACAATGTAAAGCAATTATACTCCAATAAAGATGTTTTTAAAAATTAAATAAAGAAAGAAAAAAGCATAGCCTCCAACTCACTCAAGCTAATCTAGTTAATGCTGCTACTGAATACCAAATCTTCAAGGAATAAAGGCTAGTAATGCCTTTGGTATGACATCAGTTTTCAAGGAGATTTTCCAGCTACTTAATAAAAATTTTCTAACATTGGATACTCTAAATCTAGAAGGGAAGCTGATTTGTCATTATTAAGACATGGGTTTGCTTTTCCTCTGTGCAAGACCTTGGGCCCTTACTACTATCCAGGGTTTTACTGAACATTTGAACCCCTGATCTAGTGATCCTGCAAAACCATTCTTTATACCAAAAGAGCCACTTTACAGTAAAGGAAATGTGACAGTCGGGATTTGACCTTGTATCCATAAATCTCTTATATACTGCACTGCCAGAGATCAGCAGGCAAGGAAAGGCGCCAACATAATGTCAAGAATAATTGACATTGATCATCAAGAGGGGAGGTAGAGTTCTTGCTCTCTTATTGACCCAAGACTCTTAATTTTAAAAACTGTCCTGTACCTATAATTCTGCTTTACTATAAATTAGTGTCATTTATATCTATGTCTATTTCTAGAGGTTGTTTTCTGTTTTATTGTTTTATTTGTCTACCTTTGTGCTAATACCACATTTCTTTATTTATCATAGTTTATAATAAACCTTGTCTAGTAGAATGTATCCTCCACATTGTTCTTAAAACGTGTCCTGGCTTTTCTTGACCGTTTTTAACTTCTTATAAATTTTAGATTTTATTTGTCAATGTTCATGATAAATTCTGCTAGAATTTTGGTGTGATTGCTCTGAATCTGATTCTGGTCAAATTAACTGAAGCCTTTAAAATTTCTTCAACCCTCTATTAATATTATACTGTTTAATTCTTTAATTTATTGCATTTATCTCATTTACATTTTTCTCTGTAGATATCTTACCCATCTTTTGTTAGATTCAATCCTAACCCTTTGATACATATATAAATGGTATCTTTATTCTAAAATGTTATTTTCCAAATATTATTTCAGGTATAAAGAAATAAACTTATATTTTATTTTACTTCATTTTCTTTTTTTTCTTTCTCTTTTATTGAGCTATAACTGAAATACAACACTACATATGTTTAAGGTATGCAGCATAATGACTTACATTTGGCTTACATACATCATGAAATTACCACAATAAATTTAGTGAACAGTCATCATCTCATATAGATACAAAATAAAGAAAAAAAATTTCCTTGTTATAAGAACTCTTAGGATTTACTCTCTTAACAGGTTTTTATATGCCATACATTATTGTTAATTATATTTATCATGTTGTACACTACATCACTAGTACTTATTTCCCATATAACTGGAAGTTTCACCTTTTGCCTACCTTCATCCAATTCCCCCTCCCGCCAGCCCCTGCCTCTGGTAACTACAAATCTGATCTCTTTTTCTATGAGTTTTCTTGCTGTTTGTTTGTTTATTTGTTTTTGAAGTGTAATTGGCCTGCAACACTATGTTAGTTGCTGTTACAGAACATAGTGATTTGGTATTTTTGTATGTTTCAGAATGATCACCACAGTAAGTCTAGTTAGGATATGTCACCATACAAAGATAATACATAGTTATTGACTATACTCCCCACGCTATACCTTTCATAGCTGTGACTCATTTATTTTGTAACTGGAAGTCTGTACCTCTTAATCTCCCTCACCTATTTCTGTCATCCCCCGGCTCCAGTTTCCTCTGGCAACCAACTCTTTGTTCTCTCTATCTATGACTCTGTTTCTGTTTTATTATGCTTGTTCATTGGTTTTGTTTTCTTAGATTCCACATATAAGTGGATTTCATAACTTGAATTTTATATAGTTAAACTTTAGCTCGTATCCAATACTGTAAATTCACCTTCTAATTCTAAAAATCCATTAAAAAAGTCTTTGTATATTCTATACAGAGTCAGTTCCTCTGTGAAAAATGACAGATATATATTTTTATTCCAATTCTTACAACATTTATTTCTTATTTTTGTTTCCTTTGTCTACTTAAAACCATTAGATTTTTGAAATAACATGAAGATAGTGGGCACGACTCTATCACAGGAAAATATTGGAGTTTAGTTCTACTCTTAAGTAATCAAAGCATGCCTAGATGGTAATATCCATTGGTACATGGATGCAAGCCATAAATGGTTGGCAGCCGATTACAGGTCCACTCAGTGTTGTCTTGAAAACAATGGCAATGGAAAATCCTCCTGATGAGCAGAGCTTTAGGTGATATACCCGCTCTTATATTTTGTGGAATTATATACAGACCTTTGTCAGTGGAGACTGGTCTGCCCCACTAGTTAAGAGTGCCTGGAATAAAAATATTAGAATATTATAAACAAGGAGTTCTGGGATAGAGACTTGTAGAAGATATTTATCATACTTTAACACTCAACCAAGAGCATTTTAGCACAGGCACTAAACAACCAAAAGAAAATATAGCCAGGCAGGTTTACATCAGCCATCCTTAGTCATTGGTGACACCAATATTGGCATTATAAGCACATGAACAAAGTGATTTTGGGTTTTGAGATGGAGGCTAAGTATGAGGACATCTGCACAACTATTCTGCCTATTGGTCCCCACATATCTATCCTGGCAACAACAAAGACCAAGGCTAAGCCTTCAATAGGGCTTCAATTCTCAAGAAGATGAGATGGTCTCTTAGTGACAAGTTGCTTACAATGGTCCTTTATACTCTGGAATGGTGAGTATTTTATTCTCAGAGCAATGGGTTTATCCAAACATAAATTTTGGATATGGGTTTCCCTTTCCTACATGGAGAGTCTCAGCCAGTGCAAATATCTGAGTGCTACTAGTATAGAATCCTATATAATAGTATTTAAAACCAGGACACATGCCCTATAGCAAAGAATGAGGGAGGGGGCTCATGGCCATGGTACCCATTGATCATATCATACCATCCACAACCTTCTACTCGGATAAGCTTTGTAACGACCTTTGAGAGCATAGATGAAGTACCAATTTGGAGGTCACACTAGGCATGATGGCGTGCCAACCATCTGGATGCAGGATACACATTGAATCAAAAACACTGTGTTCCCATTAGAAAATACCCATGGTCTGGGGTTAAACATGAATGTTCCCACTTATCATCATTCCCAATGACCCACTGGGTTTGTGCTTTTTATTCCTATATTTTGGGGTTCTACAGGATTAGAAATCTTGGTCTCTAAAAGGAGCACATTTTTTTCTCCAGGATAAACAGCAAAATTCCCATTTAATTATAAAATATGACTGGTGCCCATGAAATTAGGATTCCTTGGGTACAGGAAGCAGTGGCCAAAAAAGGAATCATTGACTTGGCAGGGATAACTGACCGATCATCAAGAGTGGGTGGGTTTGCTCTTGATCAGAAAGAGTAGGAAGGAATATGTGTGGGAACCAGGTGATCCATGTGGTGCCTTCCCTTGACCAAATATGAATGTAAATGGAAAGGAAAACAACCACTAGGGACATGGTGACCTGAGTGCAGGCTCCTCATGAATCAAAGTCTAGATCACCACAATACATGAGCAATTCAGGTCAAAAAAGAGAGTAGCCTAAAGGAAAGGGAATCTAGAATGGATGGTCAAAGAAGTAGATAATAGAATCAGATGTGGTTCTGAAAACTGTGTGTCAGAGGCTGAAGTCACTCTTTCAAACTTCCTTCTTATAAACTTCCCTTAGGAAGAGACATATTCATGGTTTACTTGCCCCTTGAATGTTTATGCAGAATTGGACATGTCCAAGGGTTAGACTGAATAACACTGAAAAGGGAAGCAAAATATTTATTTTAAAGAAAGCTCATTTTAATCAGAGAAAAAGTCATGTAACAAGTTAATAAAATTACACTATTGTGATGACTGTGCTGGATGCTAAGTGGTATAAGACAGGCAGGTGGAACAGTGAATATGGGGAAATCATTTCAGGTATGGTAGCAAAGGCAGTCTCTCTTACCAGAGACCTTAAGAATTCCAGTGAGCTAGCCCTGTGAAAAGATGGTAAAATTTCCAGGCAAGTAGAATATGTGAAGTAATCTCCTTATCTTTTAGCGTGGAGTATCAATAGATGATTTGAAAAGTTGATAAATCACCGAATACCAGTGTACCATATTAAAAATTATGTTCTTACCTGATCAGAAAAATGAATGATGAAAAGGAATTTTAGGGAATGAGACTAGAGATCTGGGCCTAGGAACCTGGTGCAGGCGGTGATAATGGACTTTTATTTATTTGAAATATCTATAAATGGTTAGATTTTTATTTTGTTTTACTATTCTTCATAAAAAAAGAAATAAATTGAAACATGAAAAATATTCCACAGTATTTAGATGAAAGTGCAGTATTCTAATAAATATTCTTCAAATGTTATATTTTGAACATTTGAATTGCTTGACAATAGTAGACATTCAACAAGTTCAGACAATTAAAATGGAGAAATACTGTTGCCTAAAGTGTGTTTAGTTCTCTAGACTGGTTTCAGCTGGTATTTGTCAAGCTTTTTCACTAATGTCTCTGATGACTCCAATATCGCTGATGTTCATTATGACTAATGTTTTGATGTTCCCTTAATGTCTGAAAACTATAAATCACAATTAGGCAAATAAATTAAGCAGACTCGGGCTTCCCTGGTGGCGCGGTGGTTGGGGGTCCGCCTGCCGATGCAGGGGACGAGGGTTCGTGCCCTGGTCTGGGAGGATCCCGCGTGCCGCGGAGCGGCTGGGCCCGTGAGCCATGGCCACTGGGCCTGCGCGTCCGGAGCCTGTGCTCCGCAAGGGGAGAGGCCACAGCAGTGGGAGGCCCGCGTACCGCAAAAAAAAAAAAAAAAAAAAATTAAGCAGACTTGAATTAGGCCTAAATTTTGAAAGAATATATTCATTAAAATATCTAAAAATAGAATAACAGGTTGCCCATCCAGTATAATGCATGGTTAGTCAGGTAATTGTTTTAAAGGTCTGAGAAAGATATTTAGAGTAACACAAATGGATTTTAAATTTCACAAATGGATTTTAAATTTAAAATGTTACAATTAATGTTACAATTAATGTAACATGTTACATTTATAAATTATGTAACACGTAATGTGACATGAGAAATTATGTAACACGTTACATAATGTAAGATGTTACAGTTTCTCTATCAAGTTTAAGACATAAGCAACTAGCTTTTAATTTTTCTCTGTAACTTGAGATTTGACACTCAAAGACTGAGGCTAAAAGACGCATGTTTCTTTCTTTGTGTGCCTTACCAAGAGTAAGATTAGTACTTTAGGCTCTTGACAACTTTAGAGGCTATTTTAAGTAACACTCCTTCGGCTTAACTCTGTAGCTGAAGGGATCTTAGTACTTGAGTATCTTATCAGACATACAATATGTAGACATAATTGTCAAAAAAAAAAAAAAACCTTAAAAAGCTTATTTACACTATTAAAAGTGTCAATTCAACGAGCTGTTTAGAAACAGTATGCTCGAATACTTCAAGTTGAGAAGTTATGAGCCGATGTTTATATTGCAATGATTGCAAACGTATTCAAATAATACTAAAGCTTTGCATTGTCTCAGCAGCAAATTACTAGAAATATATGAAAAGGTTTTTTTCTTTCTTCTCCCCTCCTTCTCTTCTATCATTCACCTCTTCATCTCCTCTTCCTCCCCCATCTTCTGTTTCCACCACTCTGCCCCCCTCAATTTGGCAGTAGGGGAACATCCCACTTATGAATGCCAAGACAATAATATTAAGGAAGTTTACTTTTAAAATGTGAGTTACTTTGAAATATGCAGTGTGAAACATATGTGTTCATCTTCTGAGAAAACTGCATTTGGATATCAAAAATCCAATCCAATGTGTACATCAGGTTTATTCTCTTCAATGTGAAAACGTCAGATTTTTTAAAAATTCTAGAATTTATGTTGTGGATCTTTTGTAGGAAATCTGAAATCTTGGTGAGCCATATGTTATTAAACTTTTTGAAAAAAACATGAAGAGTAAAACACACAGCCTTTAAAAAACAAAAATTAGAAAAATACAGTGTTTCAGTATAACACAGGACTAAAGAGAATATTCAAATCTCTTAATAGTTGCCCGTTCCCCCAGCCGTGCCTGCAGAGATTACTATTATTCTTCCCTCTCCTGAGGTTTCTGAAGAAACATCTGAGCCAAAAAAGTTCATCATATTTGGAAACTAGCATAGAGTATTACTTCTTTGAATCAAAGTATAAATTGTTCCTGCTTTCCAATTTCTTGGAACCCCACGTGTGACTTTTACTCTAAGTTATAGGGATAATTATCTCAATTCCTCATTTCCCCTGGTTATGAAAATTCAACCTGGGTGTTTTATATGAACAAGAATATGCAATTGAGCTGTTAAATGAATATAAGCTCAGGCCATTTAAAAAAATTAATAGAATTATTTAGTGTGTGCCCTTAATACCAGCAGCCCCTTCTATCCATTTATATAAATGCAACTACTAATCACTTATATTAGAATGAACTGATATGTCAATAGCAACATCTTTAAACTCTTGGGGCTTCATCTTCTATATGAGGTACTTAATTTCATGCTCTAATAAAATTGCTGATTTATACGCTCTACTAACTAATCCTAAATTTCTCCAATAATAATTAAATTGCCGGTATCGTCCAAAAAGACAATTTTAAGCTCTTATTGGAAAGAGAAAAGATTTGCTTGTCTAAATGTAAATTGGCTTTGTTGTTTATTAATATGTCTAACATTCCTCACTGAATTGAAATGTATAAATGTATAAGGTAAGGATATTGGAGCTTAGAAACTTTTCGGCGTTAGTTTATGCTCTATACTTTCATAATGATTTGAATGTAGAATTTAAATTAACCAACTTAGAGCTTCTGTTTTTTTCTTTGGCAAAACAAATCACACTATTTGCAACTGATAATTCATTTACATAATTTTGCCTAGCTCCAGCCAAACAAAACTACTTAAATGTCTAATAAATACCCTCAGTTTTATCTTTTGTTATTTTTTAAATCCAATAGTAATATTGTGATTGTTATTTAATTCTTTGATTCTTTTCATTTTTGAGTTTATAGACCTCTAGCTCCATTATAAGCTTTTAACAAGACCAAAATGTATGGTTTTAAGAACCTAATTTCAAATGTGTATTGGGTGATATAATAAAGAATAGTGAGAGAATTACTTTTCTAGAATGCAATTTGTTAAAAAGTTTTAGCCATATTGTGTACCTCAGTTCTGCTTATAACTTTAATAAATTGGGTTGAGTTATGGAGGGAACCAGTAATGTTTGTGTTTGGGGAAAAATACCACTTCAAAAACCTGCTTTTGAAATAATTCAAACATAATTTTAACCTAAACCAACTATGTATAAGTTTCCCCTATGGCATACTTTCTAGATGCATGGGTGTTTCATCTTTTTTTATCTTTATGAAGGTATTGACTTTTTGCTATATTTCCTGTTTTTTGTTTGGACTATCTGTTGCAATTCATTTGTGAATTAGCTTAATTTTATTTTCTTTTGTAGTGTATTTTTTTTTCTAATTTCTGGTGATCTTAGCTGCCAGATCAATGAGTAAGACACTAAATGAGACTACAGTACACTTTTACTTGCACACTGAGGCTTATTACAGAGGTCATTAGTCTAAGGGTGGTATTACTGAGTTTTCCCTTGGAGAACAATCAAACATCATTACTCAGATGTTTTTCATTAGTTTTATTAGTTTCCTTATTAGAGAAATCTACTATTATTCTTAATAGAGGATGAAAGCTTGAGTGTCCGAATGCAAGGTGAATGGCAGGAGAATAGAGCTGGGAGAATGACCACACCACTCAATTAATATATTTTCTTTTAGTCCTTTTATTTTCCATTTGGTACTCCCACCTCAGCTGTGTCTGATTTTCTTAAGGTTGTATTTCCTCTGGTGTGGAATTTGCTAGAAGCCTAACTGCATCTTTCAAAACTTCCTCCTCTTTTGGATCCTGCAGCACCTTTGAGGAGTGCCTGGTGTCTTAAGAACCCGAACCTGTCTTTAGTTCTATAGGGCACTCAGGAGACATCTGAGCTTCCTACTGATTTTTCTCTTAGCATCCTCAGTTTGTCAGCTATCACTAATCTATTTGCTTGTCAACTTTAATGAAAAATGTCATTCTTTCTTCTTTGTGAGATTTATGCTTCCCCCTTTTTTGAGATCTTTCTATTGTCTTTTTAGTTGGGGATTGAGAAGGTGTTAGGAAAATACACACATTAAAGCCACCATCTTTAATTAAATTCTTTATTTTAAATTACTTAAGAAAAAAACAGGAAAATTATTTCACAGAACATTTTTAGAAGATAAAATATAGTGAATATAGTTTCTTAATTAGAAGGCTTTAATGAATCCTTTCTGAAAAAGAACAACACAAAAGAGTTGTATATCCTAATTTCATCAAAGTATGTCTTTTTGAAAAGAGGCTAACTTCTTGCCTGTCCTTTTCAAGAACCTTTGATTGCTAGTACTAATATGACCCTCAAACTTCTCGGTTCTTAGAACATAAAGTTATGACATGATTCTTCCCCTTAAGAGATATATAGGAAGAAGTATAACTGTCTCTAGAAGCTTTTTTGGAAATGCTTAAAAATCATTTGGAATTTCCTCTAAATTTTCTGTTTAGTGCTGATATTTGATTGGAAATTCAATTACTTTTCAAAGTTCTAAGTAAAATGTTCCACACTGATTTTCTTGTGAAATATATATATATATGTATATACATGTATATACATTTATATATAATTTGATGGATAGTTTTCCAGGTCCTAGAAAATTTTTAAGCTCTTTGGGGAGGGAAGGGGGATTGTAGATACTCTGATGTCTACTAGATAAAATGGCATTGAACAAAATGTTCGATATTGCAGATACTGGTCCTTTCAGGGTTCACATCCAGGTCTCCATTATCTTAGCATCCTCAAGAATACCTTTTGGAATTGTGTGTGTGACTGAATATTAAATGGATCTCCTAACTCTAAGGAAAATACTATTTGATGTTATAAGGTCATTTTAAAAATTTCAGTGAGATCTTAGCTTTCTTGTTGCTGTAATAAATTAAAATGTCCTTGTTTGTTTGTTTTGCTTTGTTTTATAAATAATGTTTTCTAAGATTTGCTGTATATCACATGATATCTTAAAAACTGTATTTGGTTGAAGTTTGTTTTAAGTTTTTAATAAGAAATTTACATTTTGTAGGATTATTTTCAGTTTCCCCAATCTTTAGAAACTTTTAGATGTTTCAGAAATAATCCACACAAAACAAATGTCATAGCATGGAAAAAATATATTGAAGAAAAAATGTAATAAATTAGATGCGCAAATGAAATGTTAACTTCCCCAGGGGCAAAAAACAAAGGGTAACTGTTTATGTAGCTACTCTCTTTTTGGCTCTCTTTTTATAGTGATTTCATGGCTAAATCACTTTTGTTAAATTATCCGGTTCTTTGTTCTTCCTTTGCTTATATTTTCCTTTTAAAAGTTATCAAAGTAGGCTATTGACTGTAGCCATAACATGCTCAGGTGACTTTAATGTAGGATATTGCCACCTTGTCTCCTGTGGTCAAATGTGACTTTCTTTCTTTTTCTAAAAGTTGTTTGTGTTCTTATTTTTAGTGGAAATCAGGGAAATAGTGTCAGTTAAATTTCTGAATTCAGATGACCCAGAAGGACAATGCCTGGGTCAGAGTGGTACAATAAGATGCATGACTATTAAGAATTCTGCAAAGTAAAACAGTGAGGTCCAAAGTGAACATGGAAGCATAAACTTCATGATATTCACAAAAATACTGAGCAGGCTGTGGAATTTTCTTGCAAGCAGAGAAGGAGAGTCTAAATCTACTACTGAACTAGATATTAAGGGGCAAATTCATATACCTAACATCTATGTTTCACTCTTTTAGCACAAATAGTGAGACAACATGTGAAGATGTGTTATTTAATAATAAATGTGCATTCAATTCACATCAGAGATTTAAAGCAGGCCACAATTTTTTTTAATCTATGGTTTCTAACAATGATTTTCATATTTTCTGGGGCTTTGACTTTAATCTACCTCAAGTTGCTTTCAACCAGGAAATCAGTTAACCCTGAAGATTTTGCCCGCTTCATTTTTAATAATTTTTCTCCCCAAAATTGTATCTCTAATTTATGAATTGACCTGGATTAGAGGACAGAGAATGAATTGCCCTTTCCTTTGTAACAACTCTTAAGAGAAGCAACAAAATTAAGTTAAATCAGATAAAATACTCTTTAGGGCCATTTCTGGCCTTCCAGATCATTCCAGTCTACCAGGAATCATTGTCAGAAACTTTTATGCAAGCAATTAGATGAATAATTATCAAAACACATGTTACAGAACTGTTCAAATTCATTGACTCACTTCCTATAAGATTTTACTGGACTTGAAACATTAAAACAATACAAACATACAAAAGAATTAAAATAACCTATATGAAGTCAGATCAAATGGGAATAGTAACAGAAAACTTTTAAAAATAACTGAGAAAAAGTCATCTTACAATTTTACAATGGTATTTTTCCCTTCCCTTTTTGTCATTAATGTCTTTTGGGATCCCTTCAGTACAATATTATTTGTTTAAACTATTCAATGTAACTTGAAATAATATTCATTAGAACAAACTTTGATGCATTTTTAAATTGTTTTCCATTAAAATTACAGAAGTTTGTACCTAGAGTAGACCCAAGAGAAGTTCTTGTCCAAATTTCTTATTGTACAGATAATAAGATAAAGGAAATGAAAGATGAAGAAATGTTCCCTCTTCTCTTATTCTACTACCAAGAATACTGGAAGTTGTCATTAGTATTCAGTCCATTGTTCTTTCTACCATGTCATCCTACATTGAAGATACCACCTTTTTGAGAATTCAGGAAAACTATTCCTGAATTATTGCTTACTCTCAGGAATTTTCATTTATTTTTCTTTATAATTTTTATCTGATATTTACAGTTAACAGAAACATACTAAAAAAATATACACTAAAATTTCTAAGATTATATTCACTATGTTAAGAAGTATGATAAGTACTTATTTAGCAGTTAATTTATGGCATGATGTGACAGAGTTGCAAAATTACACACACACACACACACACACACACACACAGAGGAAGGTTAGATCACAAAACCATTAAATAGATTATAAATATTTATTAGAATAAGTGAAGTGTCAGGGTTATTACTAGGAAGAAAAAAATGGGCTTCCCTGGTGGCGCAGTGGTTGGGAGTCCGCCTGCCGATGCAGGGCACACGGGTTCGTGCCCAGGTCCGGGAAGATCCCACATGCCGCGGAGTGGCTGGGCCCGTGAGCCATGGCCGCTGACCCTGCACGTCCGGAGCCTGTGCTCCGCAACGGGAGAGGCCACAACAGTGAGAGGCCCGCATACCAAAAAAAAAAAAAAATCTTCACAGAGTAGACATAGATTTAAAGACTCAAATTAAATGAGAAAATAGCCTGGCACATAATTAGCTCTTAATATAGTTTTTAAGTATTGCTGTAATTGTTCTTTTGTTATTTGGAGAAAAATAGAAATTTAAATAAAAGGAATTCTTAGCTTTGGAAATTATTAGCCTCTAAAATACATGTAAAAAGATAACTATTTTATTGAAATGAATTCTTATAAATCATGTGCTATATATCTATATAGCAAAAGTTGAATCCTGGTGAGTTTTTTATTTAAAAAAATACATAATAAAAGTCTGTTCAGAATGAGATGTTTTATCATCTGTAAAATCTAGAAAATAGAGCTTGAGGTGAAGTTTAAATGCTAATATTTAATTGTGAGCTGCAATCTCGTGGCACTCACTTTTGAAATCCAGGTCTTGACTGATGAAAAGATGCCCTACTGTCCACTGCAAGCTGAAGAACTGCATGGACTTCCTCTGAAGACAATAACACGGACTGCAGTGTTTGAACATCAGGCAGTGGTGGAGGCAGTTAGAGCTCCAGTGAGCAAGATGCCAAAGTCCAGGGGCCAAATGAGACCAAGACAATTTGGACCAAATGAAAAGGAGCTAAGGAGGCATCAAAATTGGATCCAACATAAAGTTCTTAATTTGATATTTCTTTCATTTTATTTTTACATTCATCCCAATAGTGTTTATGTATCCTCCCAGTTTACTGGATAATTTCCAACCAAAGGTTATACATTGTTTCTTATGTACAGAGTACACTTTTGATCAATACACTTTGGCAAAGTAATTTTATATGTCTAGATAGTATATGTCTACCTCTGTCATTCAAGGTTAGTCCTTTTCTAAGCTACCTCTTTTGTACATCAGGATCCAGGATGAACTCTGCATCACTTAGTATAGAATATGGATGAGTAGGAATTACCCCATCTTCTCATCACACCATGGAGAGCCATGCTGGTGTCTGAGTGATCTGTGGGTCATACAGGCAGTTTTTTTTCCAGTGATATGACTCCTCAATCCTGTTGCTCTTCAATAAAGTTAAAGCTGATGGTACTTTGCACCATTTTTGAATGTAACTGGAGACTAAAAATAGGTCAATAAAAAGTAAATACCTCTGAACTAATTATGTGGAAAAAGGTATTTATATTTAAATCTCAAATATATAACATTATATTATTCTGTATTATTATGAAACTATATAAAAAGAAAACACATTTTCTTACAAAAAGCATATATCTATCAAAGTCTTGCCACATGTAGGCCATAACAATAAAATATGATGGAGAAATTATTTTCAGAATGAAGTAAATGTTACTTTATGGCTTCAATTTGAATCGTTTGTAAAATCAAACCTTGTGAATTTTAATCTAAATTAACCTATTTAGATTATGTAGGTCAAAAATAAAATGTTTTGTATTTTGACCTACATAATCTAAATGAATTAATGTTTCATTCCATATTGCCAAAGTAAGCTTGGCATTGATCTGGTTTATAAGAAAGAGTTCTTTGTTAATTAATATTATAATCAAGGACACAATAGATTTTTTATGAAGAGAATTTTTATTTACTATAAGATAATTGTGTTAGAAGAAACCTATAGACACAATTCTAAAATGTAATGAATATATTGCAATAATATATACCCGCAAACTCAATATATTTATGTAATATTATGCAGGCCACAAAACCTCAATTTTTAAAATAAATGAATGACAGAGGATTTTTCTTATTACAGGATAGAAATTACTAAAGTTTAATACTGAAATAAATATAAATGTATATTTACATACACACATATTCCCTTACTGAAGCCAAAATTTTCAAAGTAAGACTATTTTAGAATATATTAGTGATTGATATTATGTGACATAGAAATATGTAGGACATAATGTACCTGAAAAAGATGTAATTACATCTTTTACATTATTCATTAATCAATAGTTTACAAAATTATTTATATGTGTTTTGTACCTATTTATATTTCAAGTCATGTCTAACTGTTGTGTTACAAAAAGGAAAATACATTGCCTCTGATAATATATTAGCTGTAATCTTGAGAAAACTTGTATGACCTAGAAAGATCTTAAATTTTTTTGTTTCAATGAGAAACTGAGGGGCCAGGCATGAAATAGCTGATTTTTGTATTCAATAATTTCAGTAATAATTATTTCATTATTATAAAAAAATTCCAGTTTACAAAGGTCAAAACTGAAAAAAATAAAAACTGGTCACTTCCTATTTTTCCCTTCAAAAAGTAAACACATCTCTATCACCTTTGGACCTGACCTTCCTCTATTTTTGTTGCAGCCTGCTTTACGACTTCCAAAAAATCTGTAAGTATGACAGGGTCAGTAATGGAGCTGTGAAGTCCTCTGACCTTTCTGACTTGTAAGGTGTAGTTTCCTTTTGTTAGGTGTTAAAACCAATAGCAGTTGAAACCTATAATTTGTGATTTCTAATTAATCATTCATACTCAGTTATAAGAAACTCATGCTGGAGAATAAAAGTCTGTATCATATATAAAAGTGGAATATAATAAATTTCTTTCAATACCACCCCAACTGGTAGGCCAGGAAATCATGACTTCTTTGAAGAGTCCAAATTAACTTGAGCAAAGATAAAAATCTTTTGAGGCGGCCAGACAATGGGAAACAACAAGCAGTTTCTTCTACACCTGGACGTTAACTACAGCAAGTGGCCCTGGGGCTTGGCTTTATAAACCAGAAGCAACTGGCAATTTCTCACCTGTCTGCTCTTAGACTTCTCATCCTCCATCTTCCTCTCAGCTACTACAATACCGTACAGGTATTACTGCATTTCTCATGATGTAGTATAATTTATTTGCTTACTTGTTTATCTTCTCAATGAGGTCATAAATTATTTAAGGTAAGGGAATTAGTCCTATACTGGTTTATTCACAGTATTTCACGTCTGGGCCGTCCCTTGAAGAATAAGTTGCCCTGGGGCGACTCAACCCATTTGAACTGGTCCGAGAAAATTGTATTTGAAAGAAACAGCACTGGTGGCAATTTCAATGGACTTCTTGGATGTCATTAGAGAAAGAAATTTTGGAATGACAAGCAAAGACTGTAACCTACCCTCCCAAGCTCTGGTCCCAGAACAGTCATTACAGTCAAAGTAGCCAAAGATAAAACTGTCTAGTACAGTTTTTAACACATCTCCAGATCCAAAATTTTTGGAAAGTTGTAATATAAAAGTTGGAAATTCTGTTATTCAAATAATTCCTCCTTTTCTGTAAAAATGAGTATCAATATTGATTTTGATTTTTGTGTACTATATATGTCTCCTCCACTGAACTCAAAGAAAATAATTGATACATTGAAATGGTGATACTAAAATTACTTTCTTCCTGTAAGGGAGATACAAAAATCTCACACTAAAGAGTAAAGTGGAAAATTGTCAACTAAATGTCAGTGCAAGTTTAATGTGGCTGTATTAATTTGCTAGGGCTGCCGTAACAAAGCGCTACACTCTGGGTGGCTTAAACAACTGAAATTTGTTTTTTCATAGTTCTGGAGGAAGGCAGAAGTTCAAGATCAAGGCGTCTGCAGGATTTGTTCCTTCTGAGGGTCTTCAGGGAAGGAACTCTTCCCAGGGCTCTCTCCTTAGTTTGTAGACAGTCATCTTCTCTTTGTGTCTTCAAAGCATCTTCCCTCTGTATATCTGTCCAAATTTACTCTTTTATAAGGGCACCAGTCTTATGAGATTAAGACCCACCCTACAGACTTAATTTTATCTTAATTATCTCTGTAAAGACCATATCTCCAGAAACAGCCACATCTGTTTACCTATAACAAACATATTGCCAGTTACTTCTGCAGTAAAATGGGTTTATTCAGGATCAGTTGAGAATTGTAATTTGAGGTCTGCAATTATGGTGAGCCATTTTGAAATCCCCCCACAGCAAGGAGAAGAGAACTCTTTTAAAGTTGGAAAAGGGAAGTTGGGAAGGCTATAATAAACAAAAAGTCTATTATAGGAGTTGAGAGTTTGAAGTACAGTGACTTCTCATTGGCTGAGTTGTGACAGTCTCTCTTTTCACTGGCTGAGCTCTTGCCAGGTAAGAAGAGGTCTTTTTCCTTCCTTTTGGGCTCTGCTAAACCTCCTAGGTAGGGCATGAGAACTCCTTTGTTTGTTCTCCTGACTCTATTTTAATTGAGGTTTCTGTTTACAAATTTTTAAACATTTGAGTTACTGGAGGTTAGGATTTCAACATATGAGTCTTTGGAGGAACTCACTTCAGCCCATTAATAATGGCTAAATCAGTTCTCCAAATGCTTTAAACGGTGGATAGGTTTTATGAAAATTTTCCAGAAATTGCAAATTTTCTCTTCTCTGACAACAGAGCTTCAATTTTTCTAGTTGAATGCTAAAGAAAATTATGTGGTTCCTTTCCCCAAAGATCTCACACCTATACAAATATAGTTTAAAATGCTTATTTTGGATGGTTGTACTAAGAATGCAAAGCTACTCTCACCTTATAACATCACATTTTCATTTACTCCTGTGGAATGGCATATGCAACATTTTAGAAGTACACTCACTTTGGGTAGTAAAATTCACAGTAAGGGGGCCAGTTCTGTTCCCTGAAGAGAAAGTCTAAGCAGCTCATCTTCATTCTTCTGGATACTTTATTTTGCACATTAACAACTGATAATTTGACAAGTACTGACAAGTGCAATTTGCAGGATCACTATGCTAGGTAATATAAATGCTACTAAAATCTCACATCAACGTCTGCTAGAAGAATGTGACATAAATGTCTAGACACATAGTTTTGTGATTTTGCTTGTGTTTTACCTTTATTTGCTAGCAGCATTAAAATGAAATGATTATATATTTATTTTTCCACCTGAATAAAAGCTACTTAAATGCCTTAGAATACTAGTTATCTACATCTAAACAAATGCAATTATTTGGCCAATAAAACAAATAAACTTCTAAATAAACCAGACAATCATATAAACTATAAACCTGTTTAAAGCTTTCAACCTTCACAATGAGGAATCTTGGCCTTAGGAAATGATAGTGAATGCTTACTCTGTGCCAGGCACAGTTTGAAACCGTTGAAATATATATTGTCTATTAACATATGCCATTTTTATTACTATCTTATCAAGCAGGCCCTATTACTATCACTATCTCCATTTTACATATGAGAAAACTAAGGCACAGGGGAAGTAAGTAATCTGTCCGGCATCACACTAGTGATTATAAAATAGTGCAGGCAAAATTCAAACAAGGCAGCATGACTCCAAAATTAAGACTCTTAAACACTGCACACACTGCCATCTATCAGAACCAATGAAAATGTACTGAGATTTAAGCACATTGACCTTTGATCATGAAACTTGAATTCTTGCACTAGCACTATCATTCATTATGTATATACCTTGTCAGAGTCTCAAGATATTCCTACCCCACAGTCTTAACCACACTCTACATATCTCCCCAGTACAGATTCTCTTCTTTAGTGTTGCCACTGTTGTTAGCGCTGATTCTAGATGTATCCTTTCAAATATATCATAGCTCCCCATAAATGATAATATGTCTCACATTTTGTGATTGGATAAAAAGTGATGATAAATTTAAAAAGCTTACTGAGGTTCCAATCACAGGGTAACCATCCTATAACCCTTAACTATTATTATGACTGATGTTTTATCAATAGTGCTACCATCCTACTATGACTATTCTACTACCAGTACTGATGATTATTACTAACAAAATTAAACTCTGAGATTTAAAATGAATAAATATTTTCTATTGTAAATTTACTGTGGTATAAAGTTAGATAGAAAACATACATTCTATACATATGACCATAATACTTGGAAGATAGAATAACTTGTAAGTCAAAACTCCAAAATAAATACTGTCATAGTTTAGAGACAAAAGGAGGGATTTCTTTGCACTGTTTCTTACCTCCACCACAGGTTCCTACATTGCTTTCCTGGGGTGAGAGTTTCTTTCTAGACAAAGAAAAATTAAGAATGCTATTTTGACTGGATCCACAGTGTATTACATATAAATACATATATCTTTTTTTTTTTTTTTTTTTTTTTGTGGTACGCGGGCCTCTCACTGTTGTGGCCTCTCCCGTTGCGGAGCACAGGCTCCGGACGCACAGGCTCTGTGGCCATGGCTCACGGGCCCAGCCGCTCCGCGGCACGTGGGATCCTCCCGGACCGGGGCACGAACCCGCGTCCCCC
>NC_041214.2:139175678-139180967 GCF_002837175.3 Physeter macrocephalus | reverse complement strand
TTTTGTGGTACGCGGGCCTCTCACTGTTGTGGCCTCTCCCGTTGCGGAGCACAGGCTCCGGACGCACAGGCTCTGTGGCCATGGCTCACGGGCCCAGCCGCTCCGCAGCATGTGGGGTCTTCCCAGACCGGGGCACGAACCCGTGTCCCCTGCATCGGCAGGCGGATTCTCAACCACTGCGCCACCAGGGTTCTTACTGAAAAATACAGATACATATGTTTTCTTTACTGATTCATTACCAAAATTCATTCACTACCAATACTGTAGTATTCAAAATATTGTCAAGTTTAGGAAATCCTCAGGTACTATTATTTTTGTACTCTTTAACAATTGTATTATGTCATTTTTTTCACAGCTAGCATATAACTCAGTTCATGATGACTGTGAGGAAGTCTAGGGATTTAGATGATTCTTCATTTTGAATTTTTAAAACACTTAAAATTATCTACAGCTGATGATACAAAAACATTAATTAAAAATAACTGACTATTAAGACTATTCATAGAAAAAATATGACATAGAATAATTAAGAATCAAATACGTTGTCCCATGTCAGGGATAGAATCTGCAATTTAAAAAATGTAAACAAAATAAATAAATTATTAATGTTGTCATAACTACTAATGATAAAATCTTTATAGTATGATTACTTGGAAAATTTCACTCTGTTCTAAAGAATTATGATTATAATCATTAATAAAATTGATGATAATAATAGTCTATTAATATCTTACCATATGAATATATTGTTGCTTCTGAAAAAGAGCTATATACTAATTTGTACATCTTTATTTAGATTACTATCTTGTTACATTACTGAGAAAAATCAAATATAAAATGAATGTAAATTTCTCTTTAGAATTGTTTCATTAGTGCATGTGGTTCTAAATATTTTACTTGCATAATATTCCTACATTTCAAAATTGTATTTGACAAATATTTGATGCTTAATAGATATTTTAAAAAAATAGATGTCTACTATTATGAATATATATATATTGTTTTATTGACTACATCAGTGGTTAATGAGGGAATCCCAAATTAAACAAGATAACAAAATAATTTTTATGTGGTTTAATATTACAGAGTAATATAGAAATTAAATATTAAGGTATTTTTTATTTCCTACAATTTCTTAAAAATAAGTACTGAGTTACCAGTTGACAAAAGAGACCCCAGGGATGACATGCTTGGGAACTATTCTCAATGCCTTGATAGGTACTAAATAAAATATGCTTCCTTTGCTCTGATTGTATGTCTGTGAACGAACCAACTGCACAATAAATGTGCAATTAGAATGGGATCTATATAATTATTGTAAGTTCTGCAACATTAAAATGTACAGTCCACATAATTTCACTTGTGGATCAAATATCCTCATGAAATAGGTAGAGGACCAAGAAAGAGAAATATTACAAATTTTATAATATATAATTATAAAATTCATTTATAAATTATATCCTAATTTAGTCCTATATAATAAATAGTGAGAGGTTATCTTTAAGCTTGCAGTAAACATGAACTCTGAAGTGAAGAAAGGAAGCTAAAGAATGATTAAACTAGCATTCCTGACTTTTAGGTAACTGTTCCCTTTCCTTGATACACCTCTTATCTGCTGACAGGTTGGTGTCTTGACAAATTTGGGGTCTTGACCAAGTGTGTCAGTTAACACAGTTTATCAATACAATGGCCTAGCCAAGTGCTATTTGTGATAAGGTCCACATATCCTTAATTTCCAATTCCACATGGGCTGTTTCTTGTGTAAAATATACTAATTATGAACTAGAAAAAATTAAATAAAAAGTCACAAATACATAACTTGGACCCATTAAAATTATTGGATTCTGTAGCCATAAAATTACTCCATCATATTGCTAAAAATATTGTAAATGTTTATCTTAGTATCCATACTTTCTGTACTTATATTGTCATAGATTGATAACATATTGAGAATTGACTAAGATGACCCAACCACACTATGAGTAGCATAGGTCTAGACCAGGCAGCAGGAATTGCATGTGAACAACAGAGAATCTAATTAACAGAACATTATCTTCACAGAACAGGCATTTTCATTGTTGATCATAGTGGTTTGTTTGCTTTGATGGTTGTTTAGTTTTGTTTTGAGGTTTCTAAAACCTGACCATCTAGGGAAAGACATTTATTAAGTAATCAAACCTTTATCCTGCTCCCTCCCCAACTCCCCTTCTCATTGTCAACGTAATAACCAAAGACATGCATGTGTGAGATAGTTGATAAGATACATGATATATGGCGTGTAGGCAGTGTTTTCCCCTGTTGTGATGAAGTCACAGTCTTGAATGGGAGTGGAGGCAAACCTTGACCTCATTAACTCTAGTGTTTATCCAGTCAAGTTGAAAATGCATTAGTCAAAGTTGCACAGATTATTTTCTTTCTCTTTAATTAATGCAATACATTCATAGAAAATCAAGAGCAGCACTATAGAGCAAGCAATTCATGCTTGGCAATTTATGTTTTCTAGAAGAATGGGAACTTCATCTCATTCTCTTAGATGTAAGCAGTATCTGCATTTTAACTGCAGTCAGTACAAACTGATATCCTTAAGTTTTTTCCTAAATTGTTTCAAAAATTGCAGCTTTGTAAATGCTTTAGAAAATTCATGGTAGTAGCCTGATGAAAAATAATTTTACTTTTGGGGTACTTGCTTTTTTATGTATCCCCTTCTTACTTCTGTCTTATGCCTAAGCAATGTCTACATGAGGATGTAACACAGAACAGAAGGGATGAAGTGCAGCCCCCATAGGACCTACATTCTAATGGAGTTAACACCTATTAATTTTTGGTACAATAATTTGAGTTGGATGGTATGTGGATGGGGACAGATTTGGGAAAGGTCAAACATTTCATGACACCAAGTGAAATATCCACTATGAGAGGTTTTACTAACAAGTTGTTTTTACTGCTTTGATTTAAGCACTTGTTATTTCAATGACTTTTTTTCCCCTAATTAATGGAATGAGCAACAAATTATGAAATTAGACAGATCATTGTATCCCTCTGTATTACTGATGACACAACTTTTAAATCATTTAAAATGTTCTCTGGTCTGGAAGTTGTACTTGGAAAAATGTGAAGAGATGTAAATATTCATAAATTCATATAGTTTACATATATCATTGGGGATTAAGCACATGAGTATTTTATTTTTACCCATGCAGTGGTGTCGGAAAGGATCTTAAACAAAACATTAATGATAGTTAACTGGTTCTCTTTGGTGTGTGGATATTCGTTTATTTTTACTTTCTCTTCATATTTTGTATGGTTTGATTTTTTCCATTGAACAGCTATAAAATTTTTAAATCAGAAAAGATAATGACATTTTAATTTTGATAAACACAGATATGTTCCCAACATGTTGGGTAATTATGACAGATTAATATCAATCGTGATTTTGCTGAGATAAGGTGGTGAAGAGAATACTGTCATGCTCCATTATGTCTCTAAACAATTATTGATGACCTCTACTGGTAAATAGTTGTGCTGTCCAATACTGTGGACATTAGCCACAAGTAGCTAATGAACAACTGAAATGTTGTCAGTAAGAATTAAAATATACTTTAAATATAAAACACACACTTGATTTTGAATACATAACATCAAGTAAAGACTATAAATTATCTCAATAATTTTATATTGATTTCATCTTGCTATATAATATTTTGGATATATTGGCTAAATAAAATATATTATTAAAATAAATTTCACTTGCTTCTTTTTAATTTTTTAATGGAGCTCCTAGAACATTTAAAATTGAACATGGGGTTTACATTATATTTCTGTTGGACAGCACTGTTTAATGTGTACAGTGCTCCCATTCTCAGTGTTCTACATCTATCAGTGCTGTGCTGCTGAAACTTGACATTGGTTTAGGGTTGCTCACAATTCATTCTCCCTTCCTTTCAGGAAAGGATATGGTTCAGAAGTGTCCTATATGTTAAGCCTAGACTAACTCGGCACAACTGTACTGTGTTCCATGTCACTACCTATCTGCATATTGAGAGGAAGGAGGTTGGTGGAAAGACTCTACTAGGAATCTATTCATTGGATCCACAGGCTAATGGTTTTATCAGTACTCCTTGGCTCTTTAAGGTTACAGTCTAGCTTTATCACATTAAAATATATTTAAAAGACATTTTCTTAGACTTCATGATATGCTGAATAATTGGACAATGTTTTTCTCTATCATGTTATAATAATTTTGATGCAAATGCTCGCTCATATAGAACAATATCAAAACAGTGAAGAACAGTTTCTGTACACCTATTATATAGGTTTGGTTTTGGTGAAAAAAAATTCATAATTGACTTCCTAAGTTTTGGTTGATCTTTGGGCAATTAGGAGCATTGTAGCAGTGCTATGAGCATCTTCCTTTTCCTTTCATGGTATACTAGAAAATTCACTGTTGTTTAATTCTCAAAATTGCCATGATAAATCTGTTCTAATCTGTGTATTTCAGAACCTCTGGTCCTGTCTTAAGTTCCTTGAAAATACTTATTACATAAATAGTGATATACTAGTTGGCTCTATTTTCAATGGTAAGCACATTTCTTAAAGCAGGATTTTCATCCAAATCTCGGAGTTACAACATTACTGAGTGGCTTGAATTTAGAAGTTAAAATTGGGCAACATTAAGAAGTTTGTTATCAGCACTTGTTTATAATTGGTTTGACTAATTTATATAGAACAAGCACAGGTATAAATTAAGTTGAATTGTCTTGTCATACAAAATTTTTCTATTCATTTTAAGGTTAATGTCATGGATTATATTCCATAATATCAAGTCATGGGTGAATATTGCTAATAAACAGTTTAACCTAAAAGATGAAATAGAAAAGCTGAGAATAACATGTCCATTAAATTATAGCATCTTCTGCTTGCTTTATTTGTTTGTACTTATGTATAGAAAGGTTTATGAATAAAAAAAGAGATGGAATGCATAAACGTTTTCTCATTGTTAATTCTAAATATTAATATATTCTAAACACTTATGTATGTACATAGCTAAATAATAAAACTTCAAACAATTTTAAGACATTAATATAAGTTACCTTATAGTTAAATGAAAATAATCTCTTAACACTAAAACTGTGCTGTGGACATATCCAGGAGTTGCTAAATCTCTCCTCCATTCTGGTGAAAAAATTTGTTTTATAGCATGAAGCTTCTGTCTTGTTCACTATCTTATACCAGCGATATATGTTCTGTCTTTAATTGTTCAAAGTCCAGCTTCAAAATGAAAAAAAAAAA
>NC_041214.2:139143314-139174804 GCF_002837175.3 Physeter macrocephalus | reverse complement strand
AAAATACAGATACATATGTTTTCTTTACTGATTCATTACCAAAATTCATTCACTACCAATACTGTAGTATTCAAAATATTGTCAAGTTTAGGAAATCCTCAGGTACTATTATTTTTGTACTCTTTAACAATTGTATTATGTCATTTTTTTCACAGCTAGCATATAACTCAGTTCATGATGACTGTGAGGAAGTCTAGGGATTTAGATGATTCTTCATTTTGAATTTTTAAAACACTTAAAATTATCTACAGCTGATGATACAAAAACATTAATTAAAAATAACTGACTATTAAGACTATTCATAGAAAAAATATGACATAGAATAATTAAGAATCAAATACGTTGTCCCATGTCAGGGATAGAATCTGCAATTTAAAAAATGTAAACAAAATAAATAAATTATTAATGTTGTCATAACTACTAATGATAAAATCTTTATAGTATGATTACTTGGAAAATTTCACTCTTTTCTAAAGAATTATGATTATAATCATTAATAAAATTGATGATAATAATAGTCTATTAATATCTTACCATATGAATATATTGTTGCTTCTGAAAAAGAGCTATATATTAATTTGTACATCTTTATTTAGATTACTATCTTGTTACATTACTGAGAAAAATCAAATATAAAATGAATGTAAATTTCTCTTTAGAATTGTTTCATTAGTGCATGTGGTTCTAAATATTTTACTTGCATAATATCCCTACATTTCAAAACTGTATTTGACAAATATTTGATGCTTAATAGATATTTTAAAAAAATAGATGTCTACTATTATGAATATATATATATTGTTTTATTGACTACATCAGTGGTTGATGAGGGAATCCCAAATTAAACAAGATAACAAAATAATTTTTATGTGGTTTAATATTACAGAGTAATATAGAAATTAAATATTAAGGTATTTTTTATTTCCTACAATTTCTTAAAAATAAGTACTGAGTTACCAGTTGACAAAAGAGACCCCAGGGATGACATGCTTGGGAACTATTCTCAATGCCTTGATAGGTACTAAATAAAATATGCTTCCTTTGCTCTGATTGTATGTCTGTGAACGGACCAACTGCACAATAAATGTGGAATTAGAATGGGATCCATATAATTAGTGTAAGTTCTGCAACATTAAAATGTACAGTCCACATAATTTCACTTGTGGATCAAATATCCTCATGAAATAGGTAGAGGACCAAGAAAGAGAAATATTACAAATTTTATAATATATAATTATAAAATTCATTTATAAATTATATCCTAATTTAGTCCTATATAATAAATAGTGAGAGGTTATCTTTAAGCTTGCAGTAAACATGAACTCTGAAGTGAAGAAAGGAAGCTAAAGAATGATTAAACTAGCATTCCTGACTTTTAGGTAACTGTTCCCTTTCCTTGATACACCTCTTATCTGCTGACAGGTTGGTGTCTTGACAAATTTGGGGTCTTGACCAAGTGTGTCAGTTAACACAGTTTATCAATACAATGGCCTAGCCAAGTGCTATTTGTGATAAGGTCCACATATCCTTAATTTCCAATTCCACATGGGCTGTTTCTTGTGTAAAATATACTAATTATGAACTAGAAAAAATTAAATAAAAAGTCACAAATACATAACTTGGACCCATTAAAATTATTGGATTCTGTAGCCATAAAATTACTCCATCATATTGCTAAAAATATTGTAAATGTTTATCTTAGTATCCATACTTTCTGTACTTATATTGTCATAGATTGATAACATATTGAGAATTGACTAAGATGACCCAACCACACTATGAGTAGCATAGGTCTAGACCAGGCAGCAGGAATTGCATGTGAACAACAGAGAATCTAATTAACAGAACATTATCTTCACAGAACAGGCATTTTCATTGTTGATCATAGTGGTTTGTTTGCTTTGATGGTTGTTTAGTTTTGTTTTGAGGTTTCTAAAACCTGACCATCTAGGGAAAGACATTTATTAAGTAATCAAACCTTTATCCTGCTCCCTCCCCAACTCCCCTTCTCATTGTCAACGTAATAACCAAAGACATGCATGTGTGAGATAGTTGATAAGATACATGATATATGGCGTGTAGGCAGTGTTTTCCCCTGTTGTGATGAAGTCACAGTCTTGAATGGGAGTGGAGGCAAACCTTGACCTCATTAACTCTAGTGTTTATCCAGTCAAGTTGAAAATGCATTAGTCAAAGTTGCACAGATTATTTTCTTTCTCTTTAATTAATGCAATACATTCATAGAAAATCAAGAGCAGCACTATAGAGCAAGCAATTCATGCTTGGCAATTTATGTTTTCTAGAAGAATGGGAACTTCATCTCATTCTCTTAGATGTAAGCAGTATCTGCATTTTAACTGCAGTCAGTACAAACTGATATCCTTAAGTTTTTTCCTAAATTGTTTCAAAAATTGCAGCTTTGTAAATGCTTTAGAAAATTCATGGTAGTAGCCTGATGAAAAATAATTTTACTTTTGGGGTACTTGCTTTTTTATGTATCCCCTTCTTACTTCTGTCTTATGCCTAAGCAATGTCTACATGAGGATGTAACACAGAACAGAAGGGATGAAGTGCAGCCCCCATAGGACCTACATTCTAATGGAGTTAACACCTATTAATTTTTGGTACAATAATTTGAGTTGGATGGTATGTGGATGGGGACAGATTTGGGAAAGGTCAAACATTTCATGACACCAAGTGAAATATCCACTATGAGAGGTTTTACTAACAAGTTGTTTTTACTGCTTTGATTTAAGCACTTGTTATTTCAATGACTTTTTTTTCCCTAATTAATGGAATGAGCAACAAATTATGAAATTAGACAGATCATTGTATCCCTCTGTATTACTGATGACACAACTTTTAAATCATTTAAAATGTTCTCTGGTCTGGAAGTTGTACTTGGAAAAATGTGAAGAGATGTAAATATTCATAAATTCATATAGTTTACATATATCATTGGGGATTAAGCACATGAGTATTTTATTTTTACCCATGCAGTGGTGTCGGAAAGGATCTTAAACAAAACATTAATGATAGTTAACTGGTTCTCTTTGGTGTGTGGATATTCGTTTATTTTTACTTTCTCTTCATATTTTGTATGGTTTGATTTTTTCCATTGAACAGCTATAAAATTTTTAAATCAGAAAAGATAATGACATTTTAATTTTGATAAACACAGATATGTTCCCAACATGTTGGGTAATTATGACAGATTAATATCAATCGTGATTTTGCTGAGATAAGGTGGTGAAGAGAATACTGTCATGCTCCATTATGTCTCTAAACAATTATTGATGACCTCTACTGGTAAATAGTTGTGCTGTCCAATACTGTGGACATTAGCCACAAGTAGCTAATGAACAACTGAAATGTTGTCAGTAAGAATTAAAATATACTTTAAATATAAAACACACACTTGATTTTGAATACATAACATCAAGTAAAGACTATAAATTATCTCAATAATTTTATATTGATTTCATCTTGCTATATAATATTTTGGATATATTGGCTAAATAAAATATATTATTAAAATAAATTTCACTTGCTTCTTTTTAATTTTTTAATGGAGCTCCTAGAACATTTAAAATTGAACATGGGGTTTACATTATATTTCTGTTGGACAGCACTGTTTAATGTGTACAGTGCTCCCATTCTCAGTGTTCTACATCTATCAGTGCTGTGCTGCTGAAACTTGACATTGGTTTAGGGTTGCTCACAATTCATTCTCCCTTCCTTTCAGGAAAGGATATGGTTCAGAAGTGTCCTATATGTTAAGCCTAGACTAACTCGGCACAACTGTACTGTGTTCCATGTCACTACCTATCTGCATATTGAGAGGAAGGAGGTTGGTGGAAAGACTCTACTAGGAATCTATTCATTGGATCCACAGGCTAATGGTTTTATCAGTACTCCTTGGCTCTTTAAGGTTACAGTCTAGCTTTATCACATGAAAATATATTTAAAAGACATTTTCTTAGACTTCATGATATGCTGAATAATTGGACAATGTTTTTCTCTATCATGTTATAATAATTTTGATGCAAATGCTCGCTCATATAGAACAATATCAAAACAGTGAAGAACAGTTTCTGTACACCTATTATATAGGTTTGGTTTTGGTGAAAAAAAATTCATAATTGACTTCCTAAGTTTTGGTTGATCTTTGGGCAATTAGGAGCATTGTAGCAGTGCTATGAGCATCTTCCTTTTCCTTTCATGGTATACTAGAAAATTCACTGTTGTTTAATTCTCAAAATTGCCATGATAAATCTGTTCTAATCTGTGTATTTCAGAACCTCTGGTCCTGTCTTAAGTTCCTTGAAAATACTTATTACATAAATAGTGATATACTAGTTGGCTCTATTTTCAATGGTAAGCACATTTCTTAAAGCAGGATTTTCATCCAAATCTCGGAGTTACAACATTACTGAGTGGCTTGAATTTAGAAGTTAAAATTGGGCAACATTAAGAAGTTTGTTATCAGCACTTGTTTATAATTGGTTTGACTAATTTATATAGAACAAGCACAGGTATAAATTAAGTTGAATTGTCTTGTCATACAAAATTTTTCTATTCATTTTAAGGTTAATGTCATGGATTATATTCCATAATATCAAGTCATGGGTGAATATTGCTAATAAACAGTTTAACCTAAAAGATGAAATAGAAAAGCTGAGAATAACATGTCCATTAAATTATAGCATCTTCTGCTTGCTTTATTTGTTTGTACTTATGTATAGAAAGGTTTATGAATAAAAAAAGAGATGGAATGCATAAACGTTTTCTCATTGTTAATTCTAAATATTAATATATTCTAAACACTTATGTATGTACATAGCTAAATAATAAAACTTCAAACAATTTTAAGACATTAATATAAGTTACCTTATAGTTAAATGAAAATAATCTCTTAACACTAAAACTGTGCTGTGGACATATCCAGGAGTTGCTAAATCTCTCCTCCATTCTGGTGAAAAAATTTGTTTTATAGCATGAAGCTTCTGTCTTGTTCACTATCTTATACCAGCGATATATGTTCTGTCTTTAATTGTTCAAAGTCCAGCTTCAAAATGAAAAAAAAAAAATCTGGCTTACAGAGAGAGGTGAAATCTGAAGTATTTTTACTAGTTTTGCGACTTGAGATTTAATTAGCTATTTTAAAACTTTATGAAACCCATAAAGTGTATATTTGTCTAATGAAAATATAATAGGCAAACACCATTACCTAAACATCTGTCTTTACAGTAAGATCAGTGTTAGATGACAACAAACAGGGAAGATATTGCTTTGGGGCTAAACATTACCTTTTAGCCTATTCAGGCTTTGTAAAATATATTTCCTATTATTACTATCTTTCACTTTCAAATATATTCCATGTTTTTAAAAGGTTTAAAAAACCATGTATTGTGTCTCAATGTTTCTCCATTTTATGTCTATATAAACAACACAAGAGTAGGCTTACTCTTAACATGAGCAGCATTAGGTATTTGTTTATTCTGATGACCAAAATAATCTGCTAGAAATTACACAGTGGATAGTCAAATGGATACATTTTGAAAAAATTAATTGAGGTTATGATTTGTTGATATGCTCTTATTTATATGCTATATATCAGTAAAAGTTTGAAAAATCTATTATATATCTATGTACTGGCAACATAATCTAAAACAAAAAGATATCACTTAAAAGCAGCAATAAACATCTAATACTTAAAAATATATCTAACAAAATATGTACAGAACATGTACACTGAAAAATACAAACATTATTGTGAGAAGTTATGTAAGACCTAAATAAATGGTAGTATTCATGGACTGAAACGCTGTATTTTAAAGATACCAAAGATTCTCTCTAAACCGATCTCAAGATTCAATGCAATTCTAGCCAAAATCTCAGCAAGCAATAATTCAAACTACTATATGGGCTCATTAATTAATTATTTGAAAATATGTAGAAAATAATACATATATTTTAACTAAAAAGCTATATTTCTTGTAAATGAATTATATAAGCATTTACTTGGTCTGATTTTATGATTGAAGGAGTGAATTTCACCTCACTCTCACCCTATGTCATCTAAGCAGTTTCATGACACTTGAATTTTTACAATTGTTTCATTTCTCTAACTTAAGAGCTTTTGTTTTTCCAACCATTTTTTAATGCCCATTCAAACCCAACAATCCCTGAGAACTGTAGCTATTTGAACTGTGATGATAAATTATGCCTAACAAGGAGAATAATTTCTGAGCAGAATTTTTATGAAGAAATAGGAAATAGGGAATAGAAGAGAATAGGAAAAGAGTCCAAATGCAGTTGATTCTGAGCTGAAAATTTGCATTTATAGCAGGGGAATTAAAATGCTGGTGCACTGAAGATAAACTTTGACTCTTAAACAATTTTATCCGTGACAATGTTTTTTTGACATCCATTAATTATAGTTGTATAACGTGCTATTAATGTACTCTATTAAATACATTGTTCTTCTTCCTGGAAGGTTCAAAGCATAAAAAGAAAATAGTTTACCACTTTTGTGGTAAAAGTAAAAGTTGTCATTTTCACTGTCACAAAACTATTGAATAAAACTCTCACATATTTCACTTATAAAATGATAAATGATTAGCATTCATATTTAGTGATATTTTCCTTTTGATTCTTCTTAATATCAATTGTAAACACTTGTCCATTCCCATTCTCCTCCTTTATAAATATCATTTATTCATCTATTGATACATTAATATCATTGCTATATCCTTGATTTAACTTAAACTATAGTTTGAATTGAATATATATATATATAATTATAATTTATTTACCATTCATTTAGGCACTGTCTCAACATTGAGTACTTTTAATTCCAGTAGAGAGGTATAAGTGTATATATGTGTGTGTGTAAAAAATTGGGATTTTAATTCCAGTAGAGGTATAGCTATCATCTACCTATCTATCTATATATCTGTAAGTTATATACATATATAGAATTTAGAGATGAATTTATTATGTGATATATAAATGCATAATATAATTATTCATCTACCTTATGGTAGTACAACTACACTTCATCCTCAAGATTATTCAGATTTTTAATCCTACTGTTTCTATTTATATCATCTACCTATCTATCTATATATCTGTAAGTTATATACATATATAGAATTTAGAGATGAATTTATTATGTGATATATAAATGCATAATATAATTATTCATCTACCTTATGGTAGTACAACTACACTTCATCCTCAAGATTATTCAGATTTTTAATCCTACTGTTTCTATTTATCACTTTTTACTGAATATTTTTTTGGAAGAATTTAACGTTTTCTTCTAATTTGAACGAATATCCTTCTAGTCTTGCTAGGCATTCTTCAACCTACCAATTCATCCCATGGCCCTTTTCAATTAAGTCCACACTTTTAAAACTCATGTCCATTTTATTAATTGTGCTAAAACTCTGATCAGTATATTCTTGAATGATTCTTTTAGATACAGTCATGTGTAATTAAATTACTATAAACTTACAATTTAGTATCTTTATTTAGCTTTGGCACTTGGCTTATAGTTTGACTTCGTTTATAATTGCAGGTCTTATGAAGGATGAATTCAGTTGAGACTAACAGAAGCTTCCCCAAAATGTTTTAAACAAATAAAACTCTTATTTTGACTATGTACCAAGAAGTCTGAGATGATTTGGCAGTTCAGTGATACCATCAAGGAAACAGATATTGCCCATTTTCTAGCACCTCTATTCTCAGTGTTTGCAGTTTGACTTTCATGGTCACAGGATGATGATGCCCTTCTAGCTGTCATGCCCATGTCCTAGATAGGACAAGGTAAAGAAAAGCTTTCTTTCAGCATTTAACCTCATTGGTGAGATCTGACTCACAGGTTTCTCTATACCCTACCCTGAGTTAATTGCAAGGCAGACTAGCATATCAAGTGTACTTTATTCCCCCACTCTATAGTAAAGACAGCACACCTGTACAATCCAAATATTTACAGAATTATTTTTTCTTAGATCATTCAGTGAACTCTCACATTATCTTCTAATATTCTATGTTTCTGGAAGAATGCCAGAGTGATTCTTTATCTGTAAGCGGTAACCTATACATTGTCTCTGGAAACTTTTAAGAGCTTTTACTTACCTTGGAGGCCGTCAAATTTCTGAAGGATATATCTAATTGTAAATGAATTTTAATTCAGTTTTTGAACATTTGTTTAAATTTTTCATGTTGAAAAATAGTTTTTCAGGTCTGAGAATTTTTTCAAGTCTTTGTTTATACCTTCCTCTCACTTTGTTCAATTTTTTTTTTCCCTGCTACTATAGATGTATAAGCTTATAGATGTATAAGCTCTTTGACTCGTCCTTTATGTCTGTATACACTTTACTCATCTTATTCTTCTGTCTTCTGGTTCCTTAGTCTGGAAGAATTCCTTCCTTTTTTCCTGCAATTTTGTATTGATTTAAAAATATAAATTTTCGGGCTTCCCTGGTGGCGCAGTGGTTGGGAGTCCGCCTGCCGATGCAGGGGACACGGGTTCGTGCCCTGGTCCGGGAGGATCCCACATGCCGCGGAGCGGCTGGGCCCGTGAGCCATGGCTGCTGAGCCTGCGCATCTGGAGCCTGTGCTCCGCAACGGGAGAGGCCACAACAGTGAGAGGCCCGCGTATCGCAAAAAAAAAAAAAAAATTAAAAATAATAAATTTTCAACTACAGCGAAATTATTAGCTTTATAAAAAATTCTGCTATCTGATTTATAAGGACTTTTTTCTCTTTTATAAATTCATTATTCTTTCAAATCGTTAGGAAGACAGACATTAGATTTTTAGAGTTTTATTTCTTTTCCATTAATTATCATAAATTTTTCAGAACTGCAGTTCTGTGTGTTTATCTTATTTCCTTTTAATCCTACTGTTTCTATTTAATCACTTTTTACTGAATATTTTTTTGGAAGAATTTAACGTTTTCTTCTAATTTGAACGAATATCCTTCTAGTCTTGCTAGGCATTCTTCAACCTACCAATTCATCCCATGGCCCTTTTCAATTAAGTCCACACTTTTAAAACTCATGTCCATTTTATTAATTGTGCTAAAACTCTGATCAGTATATTCTTGAATGATTCTTTTAGATACAGTCATGTGTAATTAAATTACTATAAACTTACAATTTAGTATCTTTATTTAGCTTTGGCACTTGGCTTATAGTTTGACTTCGTTTATAATTGCAGGTCTTATGAAGGATGAATTCAGTTGAGACTAACAGAAACTTCCCCAAAATGTTTTAAACAAATAAAACTCTTATTTTTGACTATGTACCAAGAAGTCTGAGATGATTTGGCAGTTCAGTGATACCATCAAGGAAACAGATATTGCCCATTTTCTAGCACCTCTATTCTCAGTGTTTGCAGTTTGACTTTCATGGTCACAGGATGATGATGCCCTTCTAGCTGTCATGCCCATGTCCTAGATAGGACAAAGTAAAGAAAAGCTTTCTTTCAGCATTTAACCTCATTGGTGAGATCTGACTCACAGGTTTCTCTATACCCTACCCTGAGTTAATTGCAAGGCAGACTAGCATATCAAGTGTACTTTATTCCCCCACTCTATAGTAAAGACAGCACACCTGTACAATCCAAATATTTACAGAATTATTTTTTCTTAGATCATTCAGTGAACTCTCACATTATCTTCTAATATTCTATGTTTCTGGAAGAATGCCAGAGTGATTCTTTATCTGTAAGCGGTAACCTATACATTGTCTCTGGAAACTTTTAAGAGCTTTTACTTACCTTGGAGGCCGTCAAATTTCTGAAGGATATATCTAATTGTAAATGAATTTTAATTCAGTTTTTGAACATTTGTTTAAATTTTTCATGTTGAAAAATAGTTTTTCAGGTCTGAGAATTTTTTCAAGTCTTTGTTTATACCTTCCTCTCACTTTGTTCAATTTTTTTTTTCCCTGCTACTATAGATGTATAAGCTTATAGATGTATAAGCTCTTTGACTCGTCCTTTATGTCTGTATACACTTTACTCATCTTATTCTTCTGTCTTCTGGTTCCTTAGTCTGGAAGAATTCCTTCCTTTTTTCCTGCAATTTTGTATTGATTTAAAAATATAAATTTTCGGGCTTCCCTGGTGGCGCAGTGGTTGGGAGTCCGCCTGCCGATGCAGGGGACACGGGTTCGTGCCCTGGTCCGGGAGGATCCCACATGCCACTGCCAGGGCCCAGGTTCAATCCCGGGTCGGAGAACCAAGGATCCTGCAACCCGCCTGGTGCGGCCAAAAAAAAAAAAAAAAAAAAAAAAAATTAAAAATAATAAATTTTCAACTACAGCGAAATTATTAGCTTTATAAAAAATTCTGCTATCTGATTTATAAGGACTTTTTTCTCTTTTATAAATTCATTATTCTTTCAAATCGTTAGGAAGACAGACATTAGATTTTTAGAGTTTTATTTCTTTTCCATTAATTATCATAAATTTTTCAGAACTGCAGTTCTGTGTGTTTATCTTATTTCCTGTAATGTCCCTGTTGGATTTTCTTAAATGGTGATTCTTTGTTCTCTATTTAGTTTTAAGACTTTTCTGTGTAGAACTAGAGCAGAGCTCAGTCTAGGTTGTATTCCTTACCCACAGAAATTCTTTCTGCCTGTAGCAATCCTGATTCAGTCCATGACCTGACTCAGCAAAGGGAAGGGAATACATGGAAATATCAGTGTAGTAGACAGAATCCTAAAATCACTCTGGAATTCCCTTTATTGTATACATGCCATGCAAAAGAGAGAGTTACATGGATTTTACACCTGTGAATAGGTCATATTATTTTACATAGTTTTGCCCTTAAGATAGAAAGATGACATATGCCCTTTAAAGACATCATTTTCTCCCATTGATTGTAGATGTGGAAGTTAGATATTTTAAGCATAAGAAGAATTTGAAACATTGTTTGCTTGAAATTGGAGAAGCCATATGGAAAGTACAGCAGGAAGCACTTAGGAGACGAAAACATCTTCTAGATGACCGTCAATACTGAAACAGGGATCTAAGTTCTACAACCACAAGAAACTTGGTTCTTACAACAGTGTGAATGATTTTGTAAGTGGGTTTTCCTCAGAGACTCTAGATGAGAACTCAGCCTAAATATTAACTTTATTTCAGTCTTGTATTTTCTTGTGAGTACTGAGCCACAGGGGCTAGACTTCAGATTTCAGACAGTGGGCAGACGCTGAAAGAATTTTTTGAGGCAAAAGATAGGAAAAAGGAGTTAAAAAACCTATGTTTCCTTAAACAGACTGTTATTAGAAATATGAATATTAAAGACACTGCCTGTGAGTGCTCTGATGGAAGTGAGAAATCCTAAATCATCTTTTAAAAAGTTTAAATTATATAAAAAAAGAATTTAGTAGATATCTGACTTTAAGAACTCAGTGAGGGCTCAGAAGAAAGTGAAAAATGTGTTACTGGAAAATGTAGGAAGGTAATTGTAGGAAGGTAGTGATCTTATCTTAGCAAAATTGAGTCCGAAAATTAGGCAAAAAGCAGAGCTCTTAAGCAATAAAATTGACTATTTTGTTTAGGTACTTCCAGGAAAGAGTTGAAGGTATTGTTTTGTTTATTGATGCTTCTTACAGTAAAATGTTAGGTGGGAGAGACACTGAAAGAACAACTGTTATGCAAAAGGATTTATCGAATTTTGATTTGAGAAATTCAGAGCCTATCCAGATGGCAAAAATGCTAAAATTAATAAATGGATATCAAAAGTTTGACATAGAGAAAGGCTAAGGGTATACTATTATTTTGCTGAAAATTCAAAAGTATCAATGGTAAGAGTGTTACGTCACTTTAGATTAAGAATGTGTCTTATAGATCTCAGTCAAAACAAAGGGTATCAAAAAAGCCAAAGGGTGTTGTCCCTGGCTCAGCTAACCAGAAGCCAAAAATAGAGAAAAGATGACCATAGGTGTTATCTTATGCCTGTCCTAACATTTTATCTTACGGATATTGAAGGCTGATAACTTAACTCTTTTGTTTTTCTGGTCCAGAGATGGAGAGAAATTCTGCCCCAAGAGGCGTGATAATCAAATTTAGTTGAGATTTGAATAATGTTACCAAAATGGTGAAATAGGAGTTTTCTACAAGCTACCCCCATCAAGAACACTGATTTAGACAATCACCTACAGATGAGAGTGCTTTTCTGAGAGTTCAACAGAAAAGTTTCAGCACACCATTGGAGCAAATAAGTAAGGTGTTAGTAAACCCTTACCTGTCAATAATTACTCTAAATGTAAATGGATTATTTTCTCCAATCAAAACACATAGAATGGCAAAGTGGACAAAATAATAAGACCCAACAATATACTGCCTGCGAAAGACTCAGAAGCATTAAGGATACACATAGGCTCAGAGTAAAGGGATGGAAAAAAATATTCCATTCAAACGGAAACCAAAGGAGAGCAGAAGAAGTCAGAGGAAATAGAGTCTAAGTCAAAAAATATAACAAGAGGTAAAGAAGACCATTATATAATAATAAAGGGGTCGATTCATCATTATGATATAACAATTTCATATCTATATATCTATATCTCCAACATTGGAGCACCTAAATGTATTAACAAATAATAATAGATTTGAAGAGAGAAATAGGCAACAATACAATAATAGTAGAGACTTCAATACCCCACTTTCAACAATGGATAGATTATCCAGACCCCACCCCACCCCCCAAATCAATAAAGAAACATTGGGCTTGAGCTATGCTTTAGAACAAATAGACTTAATAGACGTATCCAGTTGCTCCTTGGTATCTGTGGGGGATTGCTTTCAGGACCACTGTGGATACCAAAATCTGCAGATGCTCAAGTTTCTTATATAAAATGGTACAGTATTTGCATATAACCTAAGCACATCCTATATAATTATATAATCTCTAGATTACTTACAGCACCTAATACAATGTAAACACTATGTAAATAGTTTTAGACATAATGTACTGCTATGTACATAGTTTCTAGAGCATGGAAAGTTTTACTTTTTGGAACTTTCTGTAGTTTTTTTTTTTTTTTTTCCTAATATTTTTGATCCACAGTTGGTTGAATCTGCAGATGCAGAACCTGTAGATATAGAAGAAGGCCAACTGTACAGAACATTCCTACCAACAACAGCAGAATACACATTCTTCTCAAGCAGATGTGGAACATTCTCCAGCATGTTATTCTAGGTACAGGTGTGATGAGATTTTGTATATGTCTTTAGCGTCCCAATCAGTTGACTTAAAATATGGAGATTGTCTGTGTGAGCTTAATCCAATCAGGTATCAGGTGAGTCTTTAAAAGCAGAGAGTTTTATTAGCTAGTAGCAGAAGAAGTCAGAGATATTCAAAGAATGAAGGGAATTTGATATGGGGGGGTTTTCCATTGCTGGGATGGAGGGATCTCAGGCACTTGTGATGCTGAGATGAAGGACCTGAGAACATCCTCTAGAAGATGAAAGTGGTCCCTGATTCAAAACCAATAAGAAAAACAGGACCTTGGCCCTACAATGGGAAGATTCCACCAACAAACTGAATAAGTTTGTCAGTAGTTTAATCCCCGGAGCCTCTTGAAAGAGCTTAAGTTGACCTACATCTTGATTTCAGCCCTGTAACACCCTAAGCAGAGAAGCCAGTCAAGCCTGGACTTTTATATTATAGACCTGTGAGCTAATAAATAAATGTTTTAAACTGTGAAATTTGTCATCTTTTGTTACACAGATGTAGAAAACTAATGCAATCAGCTACCTGAGAACAGCTGTCCTCTCCAGAATTCTCATTTATTTAACTCTCCCATTTCATGGTCTTCCAATAGAAGCAAAACGATATTGTTTGTAATTTATCAACTTTTCCACTTTATTGTAGCATTACTGTGGTCTACAACACCACCATTCCAACTGGTGCCCAAATTTGCATTCTTAAACATAAACACAGCTAAGAATAAAGAGATATACAAGTAAAACCGGTAGGATGAAAGAGTATTATAAGAAGCTGAGTATAAGACTCCCCGGGAAACAGAACTTTTAGAGAACTAATCAAGAATAATTTTAAAAAAGGACAAAAAATTTAAAACTCTTATAATTAGTGACCTCGAAACTATAACAATTATAAACATATATTGATTTCATTCCTAATACTTTTCTAGAGTTTTATATGTATGAATTCAGTAATTACTCACAATAAGCTGTCAAATAGTTACTGTTTTAGAAATTAAAACACAAGCACAAGTTAAATAAATAGTTTGCACAAATATAGGCATATGAATAGAAACAGAGCTACAACTTGAACTGAAATAATTTACGTCCACTACAAAGTAGTGGAATACACTACATCCGTACACTACAAAGTAAGGAATATTCAGAAAAAAATACACACACATATATATGTATATTTGTATGTAACAATTTTGGAAACTACAAAATATTGTTGAAATGTTTTGAGTAGTAGCTAGACATAAGTGCTATAAATAAACACAAAGGAAAATATGCAAAAAAGAGATTATAATGTAACTTAATTAATATGTGTCCTATAAAATTGAAAATATAGAAGAAGAAATCATCAAAGAAATAATTGAAGAAATTTTCCTAGATTTGAAGGTCATACCAGTTGTCCAAAAGCAGTAAAATGGGTAAATTACAGACTGATGCCTACACATACCTTTGTAAAATTTAAGAATACTAAGTAAAAAGAAAAGTAAAAATAGGCTTTCAGAGAAAAATAAAATGGCATAAAACATGCAAATTCAAAAATACTGGAATCTGATTGGCATCATGTGTTGTGCTAAGAACATTTTCTCTTGAGTGATCCAGGCATTGCATTAGTAATGAGAGACTAATGTATCTTAGCTATGTAGTGAATTATGTGTACACTGTTATGATAAAGTAAATTAATTTCATGTTTAAATTTTTTAGAATCAACTATAGTCAAGATTCAGAAAACAGGTATTTCTATAGAACAGAATATAACTACTTATAAATATGAAAACATGTCATACAGAGAGATAGGAGAGAGAATGACAGCATGAGGAAATGGGTGCTAATATCTTTACCTTTCCTAAAACAAATCATTATTTAAAATTCATAACTAAATACATATATCAAAATAAATATCAAACTTTGGGATGAGAGTAGGAGAGAAACAATGGAGATTTAAGTCCGTTACACGCTTATCTTTCATGGCAGAGAGTGAATAGATTTGTGTTAATCTGAAAACATTAAGATACAGACATTTAAGCTTATGGTGAAAATTATAGATGTAACAATCCTGAGGGTAGGTGTGGGCTGGAGGGAGTAGTTATTGTTTCTGATAATAAGTACTTATGTATTTCCTTGATAAAATAAATGTTATTTCTTACAGAAAAGTTCTTGAATAGATTTCATAAATCACATCAACTCTTTTCTGGATTCAAGTGCACATTTACAGTCACAGGTCATGTCTTCTTGATTAAATGTAAATTACAAAACAGAAATTGTGTCACAGATGTAGAAAACAAATTTACGGTTACCAAGAGAGAAGGGGGGAGGGATAAATTGGGAGATTGTGATTGACATATACACACTATTATATATAAAAGGTAACTAATAAGAACCTACTGTATAGCACAGGGAACTCTACTCAATACTCGGTAATGACCTGTATGGGAATGGAGTGTAGAAGAGAGTGGATATACGTATATGTATGGCTGATTCACTTTGCTGGAGAGCAGAAAGTAACACAACATTGTAAATCAACTATACTCCAATAAAAAAAAATTAATAAAAGAAAGAATGCTAAGAGTAATAAGCTACTCGGTTTTTACTGTGAAAAAATTCAATGGCAATGCTCATATTCTATTTTAAATTCTTTTAAAGTTGATGCATTTAAGATTTAGTATTTATCTCGCAAAACATATACTCTTTTAAGAGCAGTAGAATGTAATATTTCAAAATTACATTACTTCTTGCCATATCATTTCCTGAAAATTCATTGAATCAGCATTATATGCCCTAAATCTTCCACTTATTTTTCGTCAATTGTTATACAAGTACCCCAACTAAATATTTAGTATCTCAAGACCTATCTAAAGCATAGAGCAATAATGCTTTACTAACCTATCTGTACAACGAAGTTGATATTCAAATACATTTATCATAGCATCTGGAATATAACACATTTTTTAAACTATTTTTGAGTATTTTACTCATCCATTTGAAAGTATTGTGTAAGTGACAAAACCCTATACCATGTTAAGCAACTACTAATGCCGGTTTAGTGGAATTCATCCTAATTAGAGCATATTTATTCAAGAATGGCTGACATGAAAAAATAACATATGGAGAAATTTACTAGGTATGAATTAATAGTATTTCATTTAGTCTACTTAAATGATATAAACTCTTTTTAATTGTGGAAATGTTGGGGCTATAGCCCAGTCTTCAATTCTGAAATATGGTTATAAAACTTTTAAATATATAATTCAAATTATATAACAGAGTAAAGGTTGTATTTAAAAATATATTATAAATGTAGCTTAAAGAAAAACAGAATTGTACAGGTATGGTACACAAGGCATTTATACTGTAGCAAGTGGTCACAGCTTTTTCTATTGTCAGGATCCTGTTAATGATGAAAAAACAGCATACAACTTATGAATTGTGATCAGTGATATTTATACTCAAAAAGTGGGAAAAAAGCATACTAATTCTACATCAACCTACCCTTAATAAAAAGAGCACACTATGCCTAAATAATCATTCATATTGAAAAGACTTTTTGAATTAAATTATCGGGTGTTTCAAAAATACTTGGTTTCATTAAATCTAGCACCTAGGCACTTACTAAATAATCCAACATCAAGGTACTTGGAAATGGAAAAAGAAATATAGTGTGTGTCAAGCACTGAATATATTTTAAGTACTTTCATGTCTAAAACTACAATTTATTGTTACAACCCTACTCTGAAGTAAATCGGATTATGGTCTGAACATTACAATTGAGCAGGTAAGAGATTAAATCAAGTATCACTGTAATTGATATTGACATCAAGCAGGCTGACTGTTTTCCAAAATGTGGAAGCTGTGACAATAATAAAAATAACACCTATATCCCAGTGTTTTACATGCATTATCTCATTTTGCCACAATAAAACAATCAGTTATGTTGCAATTTATAAGCCCATGGCATACTTAACACGAAGATCCACATTGCACAGAGGAAAAATAAGGTCAAAATAAACCTAGCGGTTACTCTAAATCCAAATAAGCCCCTTGTGAGTTTCTTTGTTCTCTGAACTATCACATACTTATTGATAGATTATTTCTTTCAAATTATAAAGGGAAAGGTTAGTTAAACTTCCTTTTCCATTAGAGAGTTCTGTCAAATGCTCTGACTCTTTGAAACAAAGATAGCATCCTGCATTAGCTCCAGGTAGTGTACAGATTACTTGAAAATTTTGCATTTAAAAGTTACCATATTCTAGGAAATAATACCATTTATGAAAAAAATGTCAATGAAAACAAGCCATCTTGAAACCGATTAGATTAGTGTTTTGTGATTTATGATATATGGGCTTCTTTTAGAACAGATTCCATCCATTTCAAGTCATTTGTTCAGCTTTGAAACTATAAGCATTTTGTGCCATTGTTTTCTAAAGGGCAGATCATGCCTTTTTCTATTTGCTATACTATTTTCAAAATGTCACAAAATGGCAAAGAGTAAAGAATCCCAGAGACCAAGAGAAACATGTTTTGCATATTTAATTACAAAAGAGAGAACAGAAAAATATTCCGAATGCTTTCAGAAAACTTCTGCCTAAAATGTAAGTGAATATTTCATTATGGATATATGAAATAGGGAAATAATTATCTCTTGATTACCTGTGCACATATAAGCATATTTATGATTGAAAACATTTAGAAATACTATTCTAAATGGGATGGTTAGAATGAGCATTGTTTCCAAGTCTTTGCTTCTCCACCCTCCCACCTCTGTATATATTAAGATAGATGATGCTGACTGATTTGGCTCAAAGTTATGATCAGATTGTTTTGAGAAAACATTTAGCAACTTTCTTTCCCCTTCTTGCTTAAAAATACCATTTTTTCTATCTCAGCCATTTTTATACTTCCCGATATAGTTGTGCAACTCTTCTGGTGATTTTAAAGCCCTGTAACATCCAAAAAGATGTCTATTAAAACACTCTACATCATTAAATTATCACCCTACATGAAACACAAGTCAAATATAGCCCAAACTGAACTCTATTTCTCCTGCCTGGATTCCACGCTTTTCTACAATTCGGTAGTCCATCTACGGCATAATCATTTCCTTTCAAATTGAAGCCCTTAGCAATATCATTGATTCATTCACTTCCATCACTTCTTTGTGTGTCAGTCTTTAAATTCTCCAGATTCCATATCAAATATGCCCTTCTGTAACCCCTTTGCTACTACCTAGGTGAAACCTTCATCTTTCCCTGACGAGGACCGTGTAGTATCGTGTTAATAATATTAAATTTCTTTCACCTGTACTCAGAGACTCTATCATCTATTTCTACCCTTCCCACCACATCCATACTGGATTTAGTTCCTGCAAATAAATTATGACACAATAGTAATTGCCTATTTTCTTTAACTTACCATTGCTCCTAGACTGCATTACAAATACCTTAGCGTGGCATATAAAGTTCATCAAAACCTGGTCCCAGCAATGCTTTCAGGTTTTATTTTTTGCTTTGCCCACATACCTCGTGAAAACTACACCATGGTCCTAATAAACTTCTTACCTGTCATTAGTTGAATAGTGTATGAATAATGTATTTTATTATAGTTTCTTTCCACATGTGTTTTTCTTTTCCTGAAATGGTCCTTATTCATTCTTCACGGAAAAACTTCTCCCTTTAAGTTCTATTTACTATTGCATTTTGTCTTCTTACTGGCTTTTCTTAATAAATTTTAAGCAATCAAAATTTAGAGAAAATTTGCAAGCATATTAAAACTTTTTTCCTGCACCTTTGAACCAGTAATGTGTCATTCAGAGTTCAACCAGAGAAGCAGAATCAGTAGAGGGTAAAGATATTAGAATATGTATTACAAGGAATTGGCTATTTGATTTTGGAGACTGCTTAAGGAAGTCTGAAATCCAGAAGGCTGGCAGGAAGGGAAGGGAAGGGAAGATCATGGGAAAGTTAGAATTCCATGGGTGGGGCTTCAGGTTCTTGTCCACAGAAAGGGATATCTCTGTAAAGTCAACCGATTATGGGCTTTAATTACATTGCAAAATTCTTCAGCAGCACCTAGATTAATGTTTGATTGAATGGCTGGGAGAAGTCATGTATTGGCTTGCAAAGTGACTGCAGCCCTATCGTCTATCTTAGTGATTTGTTTAGCTTAGACAATCTGACTAAAGAAACCATCAAAAGTAATGACATTACCAAATACCTTAGTGTTTATTACTAACGTCAAGATTAAGAAATCAACATCACTACATAACTAAGTTCTAATTCTCAGACCCCACTTACTTCTGTTAATTTTCTTAATAATGACATATAGCAAAAGGAACAAGTTTAAAATAAAATTTTGCATTTAGTTGCCAAGTCCCTTTAGTGTCCTACTGTCTGGAATAATTTTGCATTATTTGCTTGACTTTCATAATCTTGAAACATATGAAGACAAGAGGCAAGTTATTTTTAGACAGTCCCTTAGTTTTGGTTTGTCTGCTGTTTCCTCGGGAATGGGTTCATATTATGCATCTTTGCCATATATATCACATAAGAAATATTGTGTTCTTCTCACTCCATCCCATTAGGTGGCATATGATTTCCATTTGTCCCATTATTGTAGGGTTTCTCATAAACGGCCCTATTGGACTTTGGGGCCAGATACTATCTGTTATGTGGGATGTTCTGGTGCATTGTGGGTTGGTGAGCATCCCTCTTCTCTATCCACTAGAAGCCAGTCAGGGAAACCAAATTGCCTTTGGTTGAAAACCACTGTATTATTGATTATTTTTACTTTGATAAATTGTTTAAGGTGTTTTCTGCAAACTTTCTTTCTCATAATGTTACAGTTTTCTGTTTTATACTAATACGAACTAACTGTGAAATATTTAGAAAGTAGGTCAATATCACATTCTTTATAAAATTATTTATTTATTTATTTATATCTGTGGACTAATGACTTTCTAATGACATTTTTGCAATGAAGTTTAATCTATTAGTATCATTATTTATATTGATGTTAAAATTATTTCTGCCTTAGTCAATGGGGGCTCCATAGATCCTCTTTATCCTTTTGATATTCCCCCATTATTTTCTGAACATTTCTTTGTTTTCTAGCACAACAATATACTCAAGTTCATCTTATACTTTCAGGATCTCAGACCTGGGATCAGCCATTATTCTAAGGGGATGTGCATTCCTTAAGTGGAGAAGTATATTTAGAATCTCATGTGTGCTCATTGCTTTTGGGGTGTCACTGTCTCAGGTCTTTTCAGTGCTCAGATCCAGGATAAATATTATATATGTATAAATTTATATAGGGAGGAAAGATACATATATATATAAGTATGATATGTATGATATATATATATATATCTCCTAAATATGTAAGTATACATGGTAGCATATGTGGATGTGTGTGTATGCTCACACTTTACACTCAGTATTTAATTCAAAATATATATTGAAAAGTATGAATTGACCAACATCCACTTATGATACAAACGCTAAGTAAACTAAGAATTAGAGGGTAATGTCATAAACCTGATGAAGAATCTCTTCAAAAATCCTACCACTAACATCATATTCCATGGTAAGAAACTCTTAGCTTTCCCACTAAGTTCAGGTACAAGGCAAGGATGTTCCCTTTCACCATTCCTATTCAACAGTGTATTGGAAATACTTGGTAATGCAATAATGCAAGAAAAGGAGAAAACAAGTGTACAAATTGAGAAGGAAGAAATAAAACCATCTTTGTTAGTAGATGACATGATCATCTATGTAGGAAATACCAGAAAAATAGACAAAAATACCTAGACCTAATAAGCAATTAAAGCAAGGTTGCAGGATACAAGTTTAACATACAGAAGTCAAGTACTTTCCTACATACCAGCAATGAATAAGTGAAATTTGAAATTAAAAACACAATACAGCTTACAATGGCATCCAAAAAAGGAAATACTTAGGTAGAAATCTAACAAAACATGACAAGACCTACATGCAAAACAAACAAACGAACTACAAAACTCTGGTGAATGAAACCAAAGAATTCAATAAATGAAGACATATTCCATGTTCGTGGGTAGGAAGACTCAATATTGTCATGATGTCTTCCCAACTTGATCTATAGATTCAATGCAATCAGAATAAAAATCCCAGCAAGTTATTTTGTTGATATCGACAAACTAATTCTGAAATATATAGAGAGAGGAAAAATTCAAAACGGTAAATGAAATATTGAAGGAGAAGAACAAAGTTGGGGGGCTGACACTACTCAACTTCAAGACTTACTATAAAGCTACAGTAATCAAGAAGTGTGGTGTTAGTGAAAGAATACACAAATAGATCAATGGAACAGAATAGACAGCCCAGAAATAGACCCACACAAATATAGTCAACTGGTATCTGACAAAGAAAAAAAGGCAATACAGTGGGTCAAAGATGATCTTTTGAACAAACAGTGTTGGTGCAACTGGACGTCCACATGCATGAAGTAAATCTAGACACACATCTTAAACCCTTCATAAAAATTAACTCAAAATGGATCAGAGATCTAAATGTAAAATACAAAATTATTAAACTCCTAGAAAATGATATGGGATAAAATCTAGATGACCTTTGAAATGGTGATACTTTTTAGATCCAACATCAAAGCATAATCCATGAAAGAAAGAATGGATAAGTTGGACTTTATTAAAATTGAAAACTTCTGCTCTCCAAAAGACAATGCCAAGAGAATAAGACAACCCAGAGAGAGTGAAAGTATTTGCAAATGATACATCTGATAAAGGCATTATCCAAAATTTACAAATTTACAAATCATAAAACTCAACAATAAGGAAACAAACACAATTTAAAAATGGGTCAAACACCTTAACAGACACCTCATCAAAGAAAATACACAGATGGCAAATAAGCATATAAAAAGACACCATATCATATGTCACCAGAGAAATACAAAGAGAAACAACATTGAGATACCACTACACATGTATTAAAATGGCCAAAATCTAGGACACTGACATCACCAAACACTACTAAGGTTGTGGAACAGCAGGAACTCTCATTCATTTCTGGTGGGAATGCAAAATGGCTCAGCCACTATGGAGACAGCTTGGTAGTTTCTTACAAAATTAAGACTACTCTTACCGTGTGATACAGCGATCGTGTTTCTTGATATTTACACAAAGAAATCTTATGTCCACACACAAAGCTGCCTACAGATGGTTATAGCAGCTTTATTCATAATTGCTCAAGCTTAGAACCAACTAAGATGTCCTTTAACTGCTTAATGGATAAACTGTGTTACATCCAGATAATGGAATATTATTCAGTACTAAAAAGAAATAAGCTATGAAGCCATGAAAAGACATCGAAATTTTTAAAGTGTGTATTACTAAATGAAAAAAGCCAATGTGAAAAGGCTACATACTGTGTAATTCCAACTATATGACATTTTAGAAAAGGTAAAAGAATGGAGACAGTAAAATAGAAGCGGTTGGCAGGGGTTGGGGAAGGAATGAATAAGCGGAGCCCAAAGGGTTTTTAGGGCAGTGATGGATACAGGTCATACATTTATCCAAACCCATAGAGCATGGAACACCGAGAGTTAAACCTAAATAAGCTATGAACTTTTGGTGATTATGATGTGTCAGTGTACATCCATCAGTTGTTATAAATGTACCACTTTCACAGGGGTGTTGATAATCGGGGAAGCTATGACTGTGTGAAGTCAGGAATATATGGGAAATCTCTATACCTTCCTTTCCATTTTTCTGTGAGCCTAAAACTTCTCTAAAAAGCAATGTCTTTAATTTTAAAAAGCATAAGTTCACATCAGTCCTTTCAACCCTAAAGTCAAAGGGTTAATTCTACTTTTTTTCTCCTTCATATTTCCAGTACAAGATATGACCCCATTACTTTTAATAGATTTAATTATTTGAACAGTCCCTCCATATGTAATCAATATACTATCTCTGCTACCACTCTTCTCCCTGTGTAGATTACTTTATCACCCTACTCATGCTCTGACCCCCTACTCACTTTCCAGTACCCCACACCAGGCCTCCCGGGAACATTTCCACCTCATCCCACTGGGGCTTTAACCACTCAATCAAAATTATCAGTCTGTCTGCATGGATGCTCTTCCCACCTTGCTTGAGATTGATCTGACGTCTTGGGCGAGGTCATCTTACATTGATGCCACATTGATGGTCTCCTTACCCTGCTTAGGCTTAGGCACTACCTTGATCTGCCCTCACTCATGAATACCTCCTCACACTGCTCCAGCTCTATTGCCCTGCCTCCATGTGCAGGTCCTTCTAAAACTACTTAATCTGTGACACACTACATCCCAGAACCCCCATTTCACGGATGCATGGTTCACAACACTTGGCCTCTGCCTCCTCACGATGGACCATTCTCTGGGTAGAGGCTCTCCTCCATCTCTGTTTTGTTTTGATTTTCCATGTTAGGTCTTTCATTTTGGATGCTTTATCCATCCTGCTCAAGCTCACACTCCCCAAGTGAGAAATCCACTTACGTGAAAACCCCTTCCACCCTTCTGGAGTTCCTTTAACACACTCAGAATCACCTCTCTGCTTCCTGTCTGGGTCTGACTCATCATGCCCGCCATGGGGATGCCCTATTCATTCTGCTTGGGTCCTAACACTCTATTCTGAGCCACACAGCTTCTTTAGACCCAGAAATGGATACCTGACTTGCTCTACTCCAACTAATGGCTTTAAGACTGAATTATTCATTAATAGAAGGGAAGAGAATGAGAAGAGGGAGAGACTCTATTAACTTTATAGCAAAATCTTTTCTCATCTGTGTGAGTGTTTTGGTAGATTCTCTGGAGATTACAATATTCACATGTACAAAAGCAAAGTGCCTTTTCAAATAATCTCATACTACTTCGTAAACAAGCTAAGTTTTCCATTCACCCTTTATACTGCTGTTGTTATATATTTTAATTTATATGTTATGAACTTCATAATACATTGTTATTTTCTTGCTTTAAAAGACCAATAATCCTTTAAATAAGGTAAAGATAGATTTGTGATAAAATGAGCTTTTATTTATGCCCACATATTTACTCTTTATGGTATTCATTCTGTCTTGTATGATCTGATATATTCCCTTAGCCTGGAGAATCTCCTGTAGCTTTTCTTATAATATGCCTATGCTGGCAACAGATTAATTTAGCTTTTTGTCTGAAAATCTGTTTAACGTTTGTTGTTTAAAATTTTTTTTCTTGGATAAGTATTTTTGAATTCACATTTTTCTTTTTTCCTTGTCGTCCATTGTCTTTGTATTTATCCCTAAATTAATTGATCTTCTTCGTATTTATCCTAAATTAATTTTCCTCATTTTCTTATATTTGTGAGTTGCTATTTTGACCACTTTGGAATCAACAATTCTACAAGGTTTTGAGACTGTCACATCATGAGATTTGGGGACTTCAAGTCTGTAAGGCTGTAAGGTTACTAAACATGATATTAAGATAAAAATTTGAGACACTGTGATACCAGAAGTAATCAAGATCATGAGTCTCTGATAGTGCTAGACTATGAGAACACATGATCGGTTTTGATTTTCCAATCCTAATTCCAACTTCTGCTTCCTCAGAAAATTCACATAAAAGAGAATTACTTGTTGAAGGGGATTAACTGTGTATATGGGGTTCTTTCAGATTAAAATCTAACATATCAGCCCAGAGTTGGCCAAAATGTGGCTATTTTTTCAAATGCTATCTTTCTCAGACTGCAGAAAAAGCCTCCCATATCTGCTCTAAGCCCAACCTCAGTAACTGGACCCATGTGTAAAAGTGCTTCTTGTCCCTTGTTCACCTATGAAGGGCATCTCTCAATAGAGTTTGATTCTTTTAGATTTCTTTGTGTCCAAAGCTCTTCATTACAGCTTTAAAGAGGACCGTTTATTTTTTAATACTGTGATTTCTTGCTGCTTCTGTAGGAGTGAAGGTTATCCATGGCCTTCTAAACCTACCCCTATGTGGAACTTCTCAGTCCCACTTTAAAATAGATTTCTGAGTTAGATTTCCTGATCCTATGCAAATAGGATGACTATTAGAATAGATTGTCCATTTTCTTTAAGAATTTGCTGCTGGTACTCATATTCTTGCATACATTATTTTGTATCTAACATACCATATCATCTATCTATCAGTTTTTAAACTATCTAGCTATCTACCTCTGTATCTTTCTATATCTATCTATCACACATAAGAGGCTATATCGTATTTTTATATTTTAAGTCTCTATTACATAGATCAGGCTCATGAAATAATTATTGAATAAATAGAAGAATGCAAGAATGAATAAAGAAGGTTCTATAAATGTTTTATCTTTGATTAAAGTGTTATAAATCATTTTATGTCATTATGGAAAAGCTAGGCTAGGAGATAAAATATTATCAAAGAGGAAACTTTAACATTAATTATTGTCCTTAGACTCTACCCTATGCTCCTTATGGTGAATCATCCGTTGTAATGCTTACTTCATTGTATTCATTTTTACCTACAGATTTTGGTCAGAACTCAGCAAGAAGTGAACAGTAGTCTCTTTTCTGAGAAAGAAATTCCCTCAATTTTAAGGTCCCTTTCTACCGATGTCTAATTTTTATTGTCTGAATTGTTTACGTAATTATTGGCACCCTTGCTTTTCGTTTTTTTCTGGTACTTGTGTGGTTCCTGCCTCTTGCATACATGAGTTCAGACTAATAAATAAGTGGTAACACATTAGCACTTCAGATGAGTCAGAATGATGTTTATTAAGAAAGAAACCAGTGCATTCTAAGGTACCAATAATGTCACAATATTAGTTCTTATGCAGTTCCTCAAACATGAAGAACAAGAAATAACTTTGAGGGGAAGAGAATGTCAATGGGATGACTTTTTAGTTCTTGTGAAATTGCTATTGATAAATAAGGTGGACTGCATGTCAGCTGTACTGAGCCTCTGGCATCTATTCAACAACTTGCTTATTTCCTGTCATTTCTGAGTAGTTTTGAACACACAACTACTTTTGCACACAAGCATTTTGTATCTTTCCACACCTATTATTGTCTTCTGCCTGATTTTTGGTTAGGATCAAGATCTGAGTTAGCATAGGAGAATGGGAGGATCAGGCAAAACTTCCAAGTCTAGTTAGGGCAGAGGTCAAGTACAACTGAGACAACTGAGAGCTGATGGGAAAGAGAATCAGGCAGCCCACTCAGAATGAGGTATATGGGTTAAGCACAGTGAAATATACCAGCAGTACCAGACAGGCCTGGGTAACCTGACCCCTGATTCTACGATCCTGACCTGGCTAGCTTTAGCCCCATCTGGATGGTTATATTTTTAATTTAACCACAAAATCTGTTTGGGGCCCACAGGAATGTTCTGCCTCTGATTAAGACCAACAGAGGTGCTGCCTGATATTGAACCTGATTCCTAACCTTTAATTCCATTCTGAAAATTTCTGGGCACCACTAAAGACTGCAGGAGTGTGGTTTGTAGCTTTCATGCACTGCATTGCTTCTGTGTGTAAAAGCCTGGCTTAAAAACCTGTTTTAAAACTCCCAGAGCCCTGGTTCATTTTTGATATCAAAATTTCCAGATGGGCTTTGGAACATGTCATTAGATGAGCAATAAGATTTAAAAGGTTCTATTAGAGGAAAAGATTAGTACTATTAATTCTGCAGAGGAGAAAGCTATGGGTATCATGACAACTCTTTCCTTATACACGCAAAGTTACTAAAAATGTAGCACCATCCTAATCAGCTATTTTCCAGTTCTACTAGTGGGCTGAGATGTGGAAAGGCTATTACAGCAGAAGAATGGATGAAAATTAACTATAGAAGGAAAGTACTCTAACAGTAAGTGCCTTTAAAAATGTAATGAATTAATACATTTTCCTTCCTTAAGAAAGAGGCTGACATCACAGAGGTACAGGGATCTTCTCTGAGTGTTTGATTAGGTGATCATAGGAGATCCTTTTGAATTCCTTAGGCACAATTCTCATCGTTGTGAAAGGGAAAACTAATGAACTGAACACAAAGAGAAAAACCAGTCTAATGCAACTAGAAAGGAATACTGCCAGTATTACACACATCTTAAGGCCTTTTTATTTCCCAAATAAGTATATGTCCAAATGACAAAAATAATATTTTAAATGTTACATTTAGATATTGAAAGACAGGCTTACTTTGTATCTTTGTCTTTAAAATTAATTTAAACGTATAGCATACCCACGGAAGATTAAACATTATGCAATATTTTCACAAATGTTGTATTTCACTGGCTTGAATATCTGTCTCAAATAATAGTAAAATTTTAAAAAAGAGTAAAATTAATATTGGATGTTATTCAAGATCTTGCTAGCTTTAAACACATAGCATTTACTAGGAAAATGTAAAGATACATATTAGCTATTTCCTTCTAATAACATGAAATTATTTGTATGAATTAGAAATACTAACAAAAGTGAGATTGTTTTTCAAAAGAGTAGAGAATACAAAAAAAAGTGGACATTTTTACAGGAAATTAAAAGCTATAAAAGAAGATAAATAATGTAGTTAGACCAAATTAAACAAGTTTTATTATAATTAGGGCAAATTGGAAAAGCCTATTCTATTGAATGCTATTCTTTCTACTCCATACAACTCAGGCTTATCAAAATAGGTTAGCAATTGCTTTCAAAATCAACATTGTTAATCACATGATGTGTGGACATTTATGTATGAATTGTCCTTCTGTGGAATAAAAGTCACATTCTAGCTACTTTATTCTAAACTAATAAAAAATAAGCTTTGGTATGAAAATGGATAAGGACTTCACATTACAATAAGAGACAGGAAATTAAAGTGTAAGGATTTTCATATTGTATTAATATTTAGCTAGTGGAAATGAAGGCATTCTATATAAATTTTTGATCAAATCAATCTGTTTACAAGTCTCTTTTTATTCAGATAGCAGGAATAGTGAAAATAGGAGTGGATTAGGCCCCATTTAAGCCATGGGTGCTTGGATCCTGGTACAAAACTCACAAAATAACAGATTCCAAGCAGTGAATTTAACTCACTAAATCTCAATTTGGGGTCATAAATGAATGGGATAAAAAATTTTCTAGTTACATTATGAGGCTATTGGTAGAAATAAATGAAACAATAATGTGAAATCTTTTAAAACAAGTAAATCCATCAATAACTACATAATATTATTATTAAGTACCTACACTCTACCAGATAATCCTCATTTATGACTCAGTAATTATATCAAAGAAATATTTTAAAAGTTAAGGTTAGAATACATTGTGAAAAATATATGTTATGGAGGGATGATAAAGATAAGAATAATGTAAACAGCGTGGGATATCAGTTGACCGTTGGAGAAAAAAATAGAAAAATGTACATTTTGTGCCACTAATTTAGAAATAAACTTCATATAATGTATAAGTACATTGAAAATCACATTATAGACTATTCCAATCACTAGAAATTATAACTGTATGTCAAAAATATTTCCATGCTCATATCAAATTTGTAAGTTGGAAGTAAAAATTATAGCATTGTAAAATTTATCTAATAGAGTTAACCACAATGTGTTTAATAAAAATGAAGATATAATCAAAATATGACTGATAGAGTATATTTGCTACAAATGTAAAAATATTTAATCTTGACCTTTCATTTAAAGTTTCATATAAACTGAGAAGAATTTAAATCCAAATATAAACAGATAAGGAAAATGATCAATTTACATAGTGTTCTAAATAATTAAAAGTTATTAAGGAAAGATAGAGAAATAGTAATACAAAGTAGGGAGAAGTGTATGAGCAAATTAAAGTGAGACAGGGTAGGACCATTCAGGAAAATTAAACTAGTTCTGTGTAAGCATGTAGACTTGAAGAGTGTATAGTGATAAAAGTTAACTTTAAAGTGTGAGCAGTTGTAGTTCCATGAAAGTGCTCGTATGTTATGGTGTTCTTTCCCCGAAAACAGTGGAGTGATGTATCTGACAAATTAGAATGAGAATCATGTTTGCAATTTAAAAAGATCACCAAGGAAATTTATACCAAGCAAAATCATAAGAAAATATGATAACCCAGAAAAATGACTAATATTAAAAATCAATTTTTCCCTAATGATATTTCTAATGAGAAAATTACAGCTGCAAAATTGTTGAAAGTTAAGCAGCTTAGCTACTTGAGAGGAACAGAAGTCAAAGTCCAAGGAAATCCTAGGTAAAGACTCTGATAAGAGTTTCCACACAGTGATACCCACATATAAAAAACATAAATCCAGGACTCTAAAAGACTAAGGGTAAGACTGAATGAAAATGAAATTAAGTCTTTATATGGGCTTGCAGGCTTGCTTAGTCTTACGTGGTCTGAGAACCTAAATTCTTGAACTTGGATTAAGATTATTCTAGTCTAGTAGAATATGGATTCCTGGTAGGTACTGGACCCCTGTCCAACAGCAAATGGAAATTCTCTTGAGTAGAAGAAACATTCATACTAGGCTTCAAATGTTTTCTACAGATGATTTTTCAAATAAATGGCTGGAATAAGACAAAAGATAACCAGGGACACGGGGAAAAGTGAGCAAGAACCAGCAGAAACACTCCTGCACTGGGTTCCAATTTAGAATTATTACACACAGAATATGAGAGAACTACATTTGTAATGTATAAAGGAATAAAAGTAAGATTAGAAACATCTTCAGAAAAGAATATGCTATGAAAAAAATGTATAGCAGATCAAAAATAAGTATAATTACTAGGAAGGAAAAACAGCAACTAAAATTGAGAATTCAATACTGTGATTAATGGCAGTTTAACAGAAGAAATTAATTAACTAAACATAATAAAAAATAAAACACTGACAGCTCTCCTCTGACAACTTAGCCAGTGTTCTTAGAAAATAGTAATAGTCTCAGTTTATATCATATTATTAAAGTATTTAGTTATATGTGAATGTTATGTATATTAAGTATGCAATTTCTATAGTAGAGTCAAATATGTGTCAAAGAGAATTTTTTCCCAAATACACGATACATGTATAGAAATTTAACAAAACTGAAATGCAAAAGGTACTTCATCTGTTCAGAGTTCATTTTCCTTATTTCAAACAGATATAAAGTAGAAATCATAGCTTATTCAGAAAGCAAGAAAACCAAGAAAGATACTGCATCTACATTCCACATTGCCTATGTTTTCCTAGAAATATAGTAACAAGAATTAAAACACTAATATTTGTTTACCTGGTAAAAATACAGAGTTCTAAAGTGCTAGAAGTTATATGAATACAGAGCTATAGAATTTAACAAATAGATATAGTTTTATGTTTTTGACCAAACTTGCAAAGATGAATTTAGGCTCATGCTGTATATCTGGGGATTTTATGGAACTCCAGCCATGAACTATGTTTGTTACTAATCACATTTATCTTCCTCCTGCCACATATAGGAAGTTTTATGACTGTTAAATTCTTGGGTCATTAATGATAATTGTCAAGACTCTCAAAGGTGTCATGTTGTTCTCATATTTGTGACTTGTTTTCTCATAGTAGCAGGAATATTTTACAACAGATATCATGAATATATTTTTTCTTCTCATACTTTTCTTTCTTTAGCACCAGTGCTTCTATAAAGCCAAGTTTTAAAATCAATGTTTTGGTGACTCCCCATATGTATTTGTAGTTCTAGAATGTAATTTGTTTTAGACATTATAGAGATTTTTTTTTTTTTTTTTTTGCGGTACGCGGACCTCCCACCGCTGTGGCCTCTACCGCTGCGGAACACAGGCTCCGGACGCGCAGGCACAGCGGCCATGGCTCACGGGCCCAGCCGCTGCGCGGCATGTGGGATCTTCCCAGACCGGGGCGCGAACCCGCGTCCCCTACATCGGCAGGCGGAGTCTCAACCACTGCGCCACCAGGGAAGCCCTGATTATAGAGATTTTATAAGAACCTTTTATATAAATATTTTTGATCGTCATTATTTGTCAAGAGACAAAACATAAACTATTGAACCCCTTGAACAAAATGCATTACTAAATACTTTAAAAATAGATTGCCCCTAATTTCTCTGCTCTGTGGTAGTACATGTTTGTGTACTGGGGACAAACCATCCCAGGACCTATACATAAGTATTATGCTTGAGTTTTCTGTGGGTTAATTATATAGTATAAATTCAACCACTTTATTTGTTTTTTTTTTTTTTTTTTTTGTGGTACACGGGCCTCTCACCGTTGCGGCCTCTCCC
>NC_041214.2:139120744-139142930 GCF_002837175.3 Physeter macrocephalus | reverse complement strand
GCACGAATCCGTGTTCCCTGCATCGGCAGGCGGACTGTCAACCACTGCGCCACCAGGGAAGCCCTAAATTCAACCATTTTAAATAATTTTGAGCGAACTGACTTTTTTTGTCTTGCTATCAATGGTCTAATTAATTAGAAGCATCACTGATAAATATTCTGATCCTTTCTTATCTGATTTCTAGGAAGAGAATCCTGAAGAAAAAATAAAATTTTCCTTCTTTGCTACAGCTTCTGCTTTACACAAGATTATCCAGCCCAAGGGGAAACTGTTCAATTCCTTATGATGAGTGTGTGTGTGTGTGTGTGTGTGTGTGTGTGTGTGTATAAGCTGGTGGTTGAGGGTGGGCATGAGGAAAATTAAATAGGGATAAAATTTAATTAATATCCTAAGAGTTAATATTCTCAGTCATATGTTCTTCAGCTAAAAAAAGGAATTTTAATTTGAAAAGAACCAAGCATCATTTGGAAATGTAGCATAGCTACTACATTTGAACTTGATTAATTTGTGTTATCTGCAACAACACAGGCGAGGTTACTCTACCTTGGTCAGGAGGTCAGTGAGCTGTATTGAACAGACATACTGCTCTCAAGACAACATTAAAAGATTTAACAGAAATTGACTTGGCACTGTACAAAAAGAAGTCCAGCTCTTTCTCCAAGCAGGAAATATTCCTTCCTGGCCAAAGATATTTAGAATCTCTCTTTACACAGCTTCAGGACGAGGAAGACCCATTACAGTAGTCCCAAAGAATAATTACAGAAGCAATAATTACATATCTCTCTTGAACACTGGATACAGCGGGTCTTGGAATTAATGGGCAAAGACTGAGAACACTTTATGAAAGTGAAAATCAGATGGGTCACCAGGCCAAGTCAAAACTATGATAAAGCCATGTCAGTTTAAGAGTACAAAACTACCTACTTTAACATTACTCTCATGAGTTTAATATGGACACGTAAACTGACATCATAACTTAATCTATAGTTCTGGGTAGAAAGAATGCTAGGAGCGCTGACTTTGAAGTCAGACAGCCTCGTTTGAAACTCTTATTTACCTAGTGGTATGATCTTGCAAGAGTCACTTACCTTCTTTGTTCTTTTTAACTGCCAGTGCAATTGTGAATATTAAATAAACCGTGTAAAGTGCTTAAAACAACATTATGATTTCTGAATGCCTATTATCCGTATATGTATAGCTAAACTTACTCACTATTATGCTGGTACTTTTATATGAAATAGTTTATAAAACCCTCTCCCAAACCACATAGGATAAGCACTACTACAATGTCCATTGATATTATAGGAATACAAGGAATCTGAGTCATAGAGAGTTCGTGTGACTTGCTCAGCTCACTCAGTTTGAAAGTGACAAAGCTAGGATTTGGATTCTATATTTTTGTGTTAATTTTAAAACTTTATCCATACTGCCTATTATTTTGAAACCTATCAAGATTCAGTGATAGATAGATGATAGATAGATAGATTGATAGTTAGACAGATAGTGATATAACAGACAAACAAGGACAAAACCTGGTTAACAGAACAAGGACAATTGAGAAAAGTATAACCCTGTTGGGGAATACACACTAGTCCTAGAACTAGCAGTCTGTCTAGTCTTCTCCCTATGGATTTTAAGACATTGCATAAGAAAGCATGTCTTCACATTGCTAAAAATTATGGAGTGTTCCTTGTAGCCCTAACTAATAATTTTATTGCCTTCCCTTTATAGTTCAATCACAGTGTGAGTTTTTTTGGTTATTTGGCCAAGAGTAACTGGAGGTACACTGATACCACCATTAAACTGCTTGTGACAGTAGATTAATACACATGTCTTTCCCCCAAGGACATGCTTCTGAAAATCCAACACAAGAATTAAAAGCAAAGAATCCTGTATAGTCTGTAGAAGAAAATATGAAAGATGACTGCATCAACACCCTTGGCATTAAAACATGGCACTGACATTTCAGTTCAGATAAAAATGTTTACTCTATAAGAATTCATAAATGATAGAAGTAAAGAGAATTGAAGATTTTGTTCCAAATTGATTATATTGAGATCTTAATATACCAATAGGCATAAATAAGAATAAAATATTTCATTTATATTTTTGTATATTTTCCCTGTACTGAATACTTTCATGGACTTTTATTCTAGAGGAGATTTGCAAGGATCAATGATAAAAATGATCAAACTAGTACTTAAGTACTATCAAATAATACTGAATAAATGAATGAATGAAAGAATGAAAGGTCTGGTGATGAGGTATTCATATAACATAATCCAAATTTCCTCCCTTGAAATTAGAGTTATTGTTATCCTAAAATCTTGAAAACATTGAAATCATGTAAAGCTTATGTTTAAGATATTTCCGCGAATATAGTGGGACAATTCCAAAATTATCTTAAGCACAGACCCAGTTTTTGTTGTTGTTTAGTTTTTGTGTTGTGGGCTTTATTGTTTGTTTTTTAGGACAGCCAAGGTTTATAAGAGTTGGGGTGGAACACTAATAAAAAAAATTACTATTTCTAATAATCTAATCAGTTATAGAACCACTTCCATTTACAAAAGTGTGCCCATATAGACAATGAATTATATAGTCACACTATTCTTTATACCTATCTATCTATCACCTATCTATCTATCTATCTATCTATCTACCTACCAATCATCTAGTCACATTATATAGACACATCTTTCTTTATACCTATCTATCAACTATCTATCTATCTATCTATCTATCTACCTACCAATCATCTAGTCACCTATTTTGCACATTGCTTGTAGAAACAGATTGGCAATGACTTCTAAAATAGAAAAATCACATACTGCATATCTCAATACTATTTTAAGCATATATCTAAAAGAAATTTGTTCCTGAGTATAAAAGGAAACATGCAAGAGTGTTCAAGGGAGAAATTTTCAGAATAGGTAAAACCTGAAAACAACTCAGATATTCATAAATAGAACAGTGGATGTTTAAACCATGGTGTAGTCTCGCCGTGCTATATTATATGAGTTAAGATGAATAAATTATATCAAAATAATATTTTAGAGTTTCACCGTAGTCTATATCAACTCTTGTTTATAAGGAGAAAATAATTTAAATGAGAAAAATATAGTTTGCAAGTATATACGTGGATACTATAAGTTATATTTTAAAAGGAAAAATAAGATAATTATTAGTATTATCTTTCAGATAATGATCTTATCAAAGTTGGGGTGCTGTGAGGAAGCAGAAATTAGAATGGAAATATATATATATATATATATATATATATATATATATATTCCTTTTGCCCCAATCTCAGTTCTTGTGCGTGTGTGGGTTGCAAGGGTGGGGACAGTGTTTTTATAGGTTTCTTAGAGCATCATTAAAATAGTTAACAATAAAACAGATTATGCATAGACTTATGATGAGTGTGTTTTGACTCAAGAATTATGATAAATTCTCTTCTGTGGACCTTCCAACATACACATACATACAGACCACAGACACACAAACATATGTATACCCAATGCCAGTTAATGCTAACAACACATTCAAAGCAAGTGTCAATCAATTACACTAAATGTGATTTATCATGAGAACTGATCAAGCGAAAAATATTGAAAGATTGACAAATTATCTTCCTGAGTTGCAAAATATTTCTGAGTCATGTTTTATGTTGAAATTATGAAAATGAAAATTTGAGTTCAGTTTTAGAAGTAAATAAATATTCAAAGGATCTAATATAACTGTAATGTACCACTTTACAACAAGCTATTTGGTCAGATTCACAGTAATAAAGTGGGTGATTTAGCCACTAACAGATTTAGTGGGTCTCTTTTAATATATACTATTTCTATTCTTTTTCAAAATATGTGTTGAACTTGGCAGATGCACTTTCTCTTTTAAAGCATTTGAACATATGCATCCCTCTCAAATAATCAGTACTCTTTCATGGGAGCAGTTAGGTTACATGGCCTTTCTTAAGCATGCAATATACAACTGGCCTCAAAAATGTTTCTCTTTTAGAGCTCAGAGCACAACAAAACGTAGAAAAGTTTATGTAGGATACTATGTCCTTTAATTAACAGAAGTGACTATAAATTAACAAGCATCAGACACATGAATGAGCCGATAACTAATTCAAATAGGTATCTGGGATTCATACCAGTTTTAATTGAACCTCATATTATTTATATTCATTCAACGCTGACACTGATACTAATTTGCTATTTAATGAAAAATTAAAATAGGTAATGTGATTTATTTTTTACATGGTAAACAGAAAAACAATCAAACAAGTAAAATATGTCTTGTATGAATTAACCTTTTTTTCTTTTTTCCTTTTTAATTGTGGTAAAAGTTACCAACTTTATTTTAAAAGTGTTTTCTTTTAACCATTTATTTTATTTTAAAAATGGTATTAAGTGCATTCACATTGTTGGATAACCATCACCACCCTCCATCTCCAGAAGAGTTTTCATTTTTTTAAACAGAAATTCTGCACCTATTAATAATAACTCTCCACTTCCACCCACCCCAGCCCAGCTCCCAGCCTCTGACAACCACCCTCCCCAATCTTCTGTAATGGTTTTGCCCACACTTAATTTGATAGCATTTATCATCTATCTATCTATCTATCCATCATTTATTGATATTTTGCTCAAGGGGCAAACAATATTTCTCGAAGCTCTGGAGGCTGGGAAGTCCAAGATCAGTTCAATGGCTGAGCAGGTGTCTGGTGAAGGCACTCTTTTGGTTTGTAGGTAGCTTTCTCCTTAAGTCCTCTCTCCTTTCCCCCCCTCAGTTTTATTGAAGTATAATTGACAATCAAAAAGCAGTATATATTTAGGGAATACAATTTGATGACTCAATTTTCTGGAATTCATATAGAAACACAATTGTTTTTCTTTAATCATATTGCTATATTTTCTTGCAAAATAGGTTGATACTTATTTTACAGTCATTGCTATAATGAGCAACTTTTACAAAATTTGTTTCAAAAACATTAAAATGTATCATTAAAAAATGCATTTAACACAAATCTCTTCAAAATAAACAGAAATTTACAGACATAGAATACTAAAATTTGTATAAATGTTTCAATATTTTTTTCAAATTGAATAATAGTTCAGTAACAAATAGCTAGGAATTTTGTGTTAGAAAAAGAATATTTTAAAAAAGAATAACAGTTTAATAACTTTCTCTGATGCTAACTTGAAACTAATTTTTTTCTAGCTCTGTTTACACTTTTCAAAAAAATTTTTGATGGGATAATATAGAGGGTGTTTGATGATAGTTACAAATCATTTGGTGAAAGAGTACAAATCAGATTTTAAAATATACCCGTGGACATTTTTTTACCTCTTTTTTGGAGTTGAAATAATATATGCCCATTTATTTCTAAGATTTTCTTTCTATGACACCTTACAAACTGCGGTTTCAGTTAACCACATATCTGTGAACTGACATTTAATCTTGGGTGTAGGATTGTACAGCCAACTTTGAGTTATACAAGACTCAGTTTTCTTATTTTCTGTTTTAAATTATTTTGTTGATTGTTATGTTAATCTTCAAGAAAGTGAAATTGAAATGAGTGTTTGAGAATATATCTGGTAATAGAAATAACAGTGAGGCAAGAGGTAAAAATGTAGCTGTGGATATCCTACCTTGTCTTTGTTTAAAACAAGTAAATATTTTATTCTTTTTTTTTTTTTTTTTTAGTTTATTTATTTATTTATTTATTTTTGGCTGTGCTGCTCAGCTTGTGGGATCTTAGTTCCCTGACCAGGAATTGAACCTGGGGCCATGACAGTGAAAGCTCCAAGTCCTAACAACTGGACCACCAGGAAACTCCCAAACATTTTATTCTTTGAAAAAAAGCCTCAGTGATCAGGAGCTCTGACAGCCTCTTGAAGTACCTGGATACTTCACAGGCATCTAAATTGACATCAGTGTTCTCTCTGTAGTAATTCTCCCCCATTTATCATCTTTGCATAAATATTTTTATAAACAACAATTCTTATACTTGTTTAATTACCCACTTTTTGGTGCCAAGTGTCATATATTTGCTACCAGCTTGTAATAGAGTTAATACAGTAACCACATGCATGTTCTTTATATCTTCATTTTATGCCTTCAAAATAAACTTAACAATCTCTTAATAGAGAAAAATAAGCATTTCTTACTCTATTGCTTCATGAAAAATTTTCCTGAGAAGACCATCTCAACCATAAATTCCATCTTTAATTAGGAGGCCATCAATCTATTTTATGTGTTTTGATGGATTTATGGCTCCCACTGTGGAAGTGAACTGAACCATGGAAAGCTAATCTTTCTAGGAGGAATAAGCCTCTAGTACAGGACAAATGAAAGACACCTAAGTAATAGAGATTCCCATGTTCTTCATCAAATGTGTGGGAAAATGTTTAATCAAAGAAAAGTACCACACATTATCAAAGAAAAGTATTCTTTTAGACACCAAATAATGTCTCAAAAATTTTCCATTATGGAAGTATATATACAGAGTAGATAGACATAGTAATTCAATCTTGGCATTTAACCTTTAGTTAGTTAATTTTCTCAGAATATTTTTTAGAGTTACCAGTTTTTTCAACTTTTATAAAATAAATTTCCATAATAGCCCAGCAGGATTGCACAGTTTATTACCATTTCACATTTATAAATCATGTTAAAGTATTCATAAACATTCTTTTCTCTTCCCTTATGTAATCCATTTAACTATCCCTTAAAAGAGTATAAGCAGACATACAAAGAGCAATGAAGTGTGAAAAAAGGACACTCCCTTGGAAGTATTTTATGACATTTAAATAATTGAAGGAAGAGACAAACTGGAAATAATATTGGAGAGAAGATGTATAAGTCTGATACAAATTTTAGAAGTGTAACTTTAGCAATTCTATTTCTCTCCTTAAATGCTTAGTTCTTTTTGGCATCTTCTCCATATTTGACCTTGTCTTCCCAAAATTCTATAGGAAAATTATACAATCTTTCTTCTTTATGCTCATAAATATTGAGGTCACAGCATAAGATCATTTTATATATTTCTCATTCCATTTAATTCTGCATATTCCCTACCACAGTTCTTAGTTAAAATCCCTATTACTGACTTTTACATGAAATATAGTTTTTGTTGCCAAAATAATATTCTTCAGTTCCATAAATAGGTGAATATTTTATTTATTTTTACCAATCATAAAGTTACCACTAAACTGACTACTCTTTACAAAACAGTTGTGTCTGTTTTAGAGATGCATGTAATTGAAATCATATGCTCTGTACTATTTAGTGTGTGGCTTTTCTTGCTCAACTTCATTTGCATGAGATTTATTCCTTTGTGTGTGTGTGTGCATGTGTGTGTCTTTTTGTTTTCAAGTAGCAATATGTTTCTCTCTCTTACTGATGTATGGTATTAGAAGGAATAAAATTTTGCCAATAATTAATTACTTTCATTTATTTTAATTAATTATTAATTATATTCAGTCAATCAATAAAGTTGCCGGGTATAGTTTGTTTTATTTTTTTCCTAAAAAATTTATTTTAAGAATTTCAAGTTTGCAGAAAAGTTGCAAGAATATTTTCCACATTTTTCTGCTTTCTCTTTCATATATATGTCTGTTTTGTTTTATTTTGCTGAACAGTTTAAGTATATGTTGTAGACATCATTCCATTTTACCCTAAGTACTTTAACATGTTTCTCTTGAAAGGGGAAATAAAGTCTCCTACAGAATGATAACAACATTATCACACGCAAAATGTTAAAGATATTACAAAACTCTTATCTAATATAATGTCTGTAACCAAATTTCTCTAATTATTCAGTATCATTACTTTTCATTTGTAGTTTTGTTGTTGCTGTCATTGTTGTTTTATTCTCTGTTCTCTATTTTTATTTTTATATTTGGAGAAGGGGGATACAATTTAAGATATTACCTAGCAATTAAATGACAAGATGACTTGGTTCCCTGTAATCTACAACGCTGCCTCTGATTTCTTTTACTGTTTACATTTTGCAATGTGTATCCAACATACTTGATGAAAATAAAATAAAACAAGACAAAGCAAAAGGAAAAATATAGTGTCCTCTGAAAACAAAATCATTTAAAAAAATTTTTAAATTAATTTATTTATTTTTGGCTGCATTGGGTCTTCCTTGCTGCAAGCGGGCTTTCTCTAGTTGCGGTGAGCAGGGGCTACTCTTTGTTGTGGTACGTGGGCTTCTCATTGCGGTGGCTTTTCTTGTTGGGGAGCACCGGCTCTAAGCTCACGGGCTTCAGTAGTTGTGGCACGTGGGCTCAGAAGTTGTGGCTCGCGGGCTCTAGAGCGCAGGCTCAGTAGCTGCGGCACACGGGCTTAGTTGCTCTGCGGCATGTGGGATCTTCACAGACTAGGGCTCAAACCCCTGTCCCCTGCATTGGCAGGCGGATTCTTAACCACTGCTCCACCAGGGAAGCCCCCAAATCATTTTTTTAAGAAACAGTCCCCATTTAAAGACCAAAGTAACTGTCCCTACTGAAAACTAGTCTTTAATCTCTCTAGGAATAAAAGAAGATTAAAAAAAATATTGGATTCACTGCTACTTGACATCTTCCTCCAGTGTGGTAGCTGCTGAGTTGACCTCCTTTGTGTCATCAGGGCTTCTCCTATCATCGTGGTTCTCTGTCTTGGCATATGTTCTTTCTACATCCTTGAGGCCCTTAGGTCCAGTAACTTCAGGGAGGATTAGAAAACCTGAAACCATGCTATCAATACAATCAGAGCCAGGAGAGAAAGTATTTTTTTAAGGATTTTAATATATTTGTATAACCAAATATCTTACAAAATATTAATTCAACATGTTTAATATTAAAACAATCAATGTAAAATATAATCTTGTAATTATTTTTATCTTTGTATCATTAGCATTATGTACTGTTCCTGATGTCACTGGCTCTATTCTTTCATGAGGAAAATGGAAGTCTTTATCATTTTCTGATTATACTTAATTTTTATATGATGAAACAGGAGAATTTAGGGCATGTTTGAGTCAAATTACTGTAACCATGATAGGTTTTGCCTTCATTCTGTTTTTATTAGCATTTTTTCAAGATATTTCATTCACTTTCTTTCTTCATAATTGTTTTCTATTTACATATAAGGATCTTTGTTATTTTTTTATTTCTGATTTCAAACTAATGTTCCAGAGAGTAAAAACAAACTCCAATCCCCTGATGAAACTTCATGTGAACAATTTGTCATAAGTAGAATAAACACAATGCGATTATAGTTCTCTAGTGGGGGGAATAACCCTTCACAATAACATTGACTATTTAATAGAGTATGTTTGAGTTTTCTACATTTACTTTATGTAAACTTGGCTGTGAACTCTGTTTATTTTACTGTCATTTGAATTACAGATTCTGTGTTAAGTCGAAATATGGGCTAATTTCCCACATAACATTAAATCCTTTTTTCAATGAATGATGCCCCAAATATTAATACAAACTACATGATATTTCCCGCTGTGAGCCTCAGAAAGTATGCAGTAGTGCAGGCAGATAAATAGCAGATCTTCTCTAACTTTACACACTCATGATGGTCCTTTTATAGGCAGATCTGCCATTTAACCTGTACATATGCTTGGCTATCTTATATGACCTATATGTTATTCATTGAGGAAGATGTCTATGTGTGTGTATTTGCAGGTAATTAAAATAATTATTTTACAAAATAGTAGGAAGTGCATAGGTAATCTGTGGTTAAACAGCATATATTGTCTTGATGTTAATGTAAGATATTCTGTGAAGGTATTTATGGAAGACATGACTTGATCTCTGGGATTTTGAAGAAAGACGACAAAGAAGAGTGGGTGGTAGTGTGGCGAAAACTAGCTTGACCTTGCGCTGAAGATCACTGAAGCTGGATGATGAGTACATAGGGATTCATGTTGAGTTTCTTTATTTTTGTATATTTCTGAGATTTTCCATTAAAAAATAACAGGTTAAGTGAGAGAGAGGGGGAGCGATGCTCTTGGTTAAGAGTGATGATCTTTTCTCCAGTGAAAAACTATAAAAAAGATCCTTGGATTTTTGATACTATCCTCTGAGTCAAAGGCAGGACTGAGTCCAAGGCAGGACTGTGTTCACTGGTAATGCAAAATGCTCACAACAGTTAATCTCAACTAAAGTCTCTTTGTCTTTCATTGCTACTGTCTGGCATAGTCATTTTGCTAAAATAAAAGACAGGAATCTGTGCAGTAATGGGAGCCTGTCCTCCGTGATAATAATATGATATCAAGTTATTAAATGAATGATCAGGAAGGAGTGGAGCAGTAGACAAACATCCTAGTGCAGAGCTTAGATGAAAAGGGGTGCAAGAGAAATGCACAGAAAGGAAAAAGTATTCAAATAATGCAAAAATAAGGAGAAATATAAAATTGGACAAATTTCTGCTTTTCTATGCTTATCAAGTAGTAACAACTGGCTCCATTGTGCTGTTTTGAAGTCTTGCAAATAAAGCTTGTTAACGTATATTGGAGACTTCACAGGGTAGTCTTGTGAAAAAAATGGGAGAGTACATTATTTGGGTAGAATCTTGTAAGAGTCTCTTCTTAAAATATAGCTTGTTTCTATTAAAGGTTTAAAGAAGTAAAATATTCTCTGGTTTGGAGGGATTTTTAAAAATTTGGCCCTTGGAATCCCAAAGAAATTGGTCCAAAGAATAAGAGTTTCATCTTATTTTTGTTGTCTCTCTCACTATCCTACCAATTTCATGCTGGCTCTGGGGGACGCTGACTCCCTATTCACCCTCAGGCTCAAAATAATTATTGACTTATGGTGGGAGCTTATTCTAGAATAGAGTCATGTCTATTTGAGAATATATATGCTGTAGCCTTTAAGCTGAAGGCTAAAGTTCCAGGCTTTCCAAGACATCTGCTCACCTTATTAAAAATTTCTTTTCTCTTGCCGTGTTAATAGTTGCCTTGCTTCTGATCAGTACACATCTCAGGTCCAGCCTACTCAATTTACGTTTAGACATCACGACTCCCATGGTAGTGTCCTGGCTGCCTGCCCAGAATGTGTTATTGGTGACCCTGTTGTTCTCCTCTTTAAACACCAAGTTAATTATGAATTGTTGGAGCCTCTAATGATATCTGATGACCTTTGAGACATCATACACTCCCTCACTAATCTTCTAACAAGTAGATCAGATTCTATGTGAGAAAGTACCCTCTCTAAAAAAGTGCCAAATCAGACCAAAGCCAAGCTAAATGGTCCCTTCTGATGAAGTGTCACTGCAGACAGTATATTTGTGTGGATGCACATCCTTGGGACCGGATTGAATTAGATGTTATTCCAACAGAATAGTACACCCCCTTTCTCACCTCCAATTAGTATGTGCTGAATTATATGTGAACTGGAGTATTAAGGCTGAGCAAAGAGGATTTTTTACAAGACTGGCTAATTTTTCATAAGGAGTCTGGATTTTTACAGGTTTATATAATATCCCAGTCCTATGTTACATTCATTTTATTGGTTAATTATGTTCAATTTGTATCTAGAGGCATTAGATATCAGAAACAGTTTTAGAAAAAGGTATAAAATTTCATTTTAGGTTTAAAGTGCTCCATGTATACATATTAAAATAGAATATATGTATTTTTCTTGAAAATTAAGTTTTCCAATAAGGTATAAATTCTATAAATTACAGAATCTAACACAGTAGCAAGTTTAACAGATGGATTCATATTCATGTGATATTCATAAGTATATGATTGGAGAAATTTAGAAAAATATATATCATCTCAATTAATGCTTTCATACAAATACTCGTAGTATTTGCTATTGGTATATGAAGATTTCTTGATATGGTATATCTTTTTCTTGTTGTAGAGTAAAATTGATTTTATTCAATAAGAATATATTTTTATTTATTCAAGACATTCCTAGATAATGGAGTACAACTATTTTGAACTGAAATCATAAAAAATAGAAAAGCTATTTTGGACCTCTCCATTTTATTAAAAGAGTACTCAAACATACATATATTAAAAAGAGATATACCTTCAACCATCACAACCTGAAATATATTTATATATACCTTACATTCATGACACTGATAAATCTGAATGGATAAAGAATAAACATGCACTTGATTATTTACTGTAATTGTATTATTATTACTTAAATACATGATCTGTAGTATGACTTTATGTTAATGAGAAATCCATTGATAAACCTGCTGCTCCAGAATATGGCACTTATTCAAAAAAAAGTACAAGTGAGGTTTAGAAAGTGCATGAAAGGAAAAATATTACAAATAAGATGATTATATTATTATCCAACTAAGGGCAGTTAACAGGCTGATAGCAGCTGAGATAACAGGGAGAAAAGAAAAATAGCTAGGTTTAAAAGACAACAGAATGTTGAGCTAATTAATGTTATCATGCACCTTTTACCAAGTAACAGTAACAGTTTCTACTTCAAGCATCTATTTTTTGGGACAAAATTCTCCAGATGGAATTGACATTTCTGTTTTCAGGAGCTTCCTAAAGGAAGTGAACTGTAGCAGAAGTGGCCCTTGAAAGCAGATCCTCAGTTTGGGACACTGACCTGTCAATTGACAACAGCATCCCATTGCTGGTGGGAAGTAGGGGGTGGTGTCCTAGGGTTTATCATAGCATGGTGATCCTGAGATGGTCATTTCTGAGGGACTAGGATGAGACACAGGTCAAAGGGGAATGATTGAGTTATACTCTCATTCTAGCCTTTAAACAGAATGAAAGCAAGAGTAATGATGAAGATTTAGAAGTTGGTTGGTTTCTAAATCAAAAAGGCATATATAACCTTATAGCACTCAAGGCGTGCAGTGGAAGTCAGAAGGCCTATGTGGCATCATTTATGGAGGCCCTCAACTTTTGTAGCCACTGTCTAAACTGCTACAAATCAGGCCACAGATTTAACCATAAAAGTGAAAGAATAGTAAAGAAAACAATATAGAGATTTGATAGCTTTCCCATGATAAGACCAGCGCCCAGTAGAGAAAGAGTGAGACACTTGTATGGCTGTATGTGGACACTTGAACCCACAGATTCCCTTAAATGCTCAGGGCTGGCACAAACAACACACACCTCATTGCTAGAAGACAGGAGCCTCTCCTGCCTGGAGGTCTTAGAAAAACATCACTTGAAGCATTCCTGTTAAAGAGGATACTTGTCTTAACTCTTGATCCACACCTGCACTCACCACTGTCTCTAGATGAATAATTAAGTTTATATCTCAGCAAGGCTGTAGCTGAAAAGCATACTCCCTGCTGTGGAATTAGGCAGCTTATTTATATAAAAATATTGTAGGACTTGGCATTATGTACCAGCAAGGATAAGAGAGATATTTTTGAGAGTGAATCTTCTGGTTGTTGGACTGGGAGGAGTTGAAAAATATGGCTGAAGAATATTGAGTTTATGAATGTTCAACCACTTGCCCAATAGTCAAGGACACCTGGAATTGGTCTGAATATACTATTGGGATGGCTGCTTGAAGTTTTGAAACAACAATGGCCTATAGGAAATGAGGTCATATCAATTTTAGCCTTGCCAGAGTACTGGGAAGTGAGGTAAGAAAATGCAGGGAAGAGGCTTGAAAGAACAGATTTTTTTTTACATAAGACTGGAGAACTCATTATCTGACTGTCTTCTCCAGTAAGTCCTGGAGGACATTGCTTACATAAAAACAACGAAGACTGCACTGTATAAAGGGCATTGAAATCATTAAGGTCAGCAATAGCTGTGCTCTGGAGCAGAGTTGATAGTAGGAAAAGTTGCATGGAACTGTGCTTCTTCATTTCAATGGGGATAATAGGATTCCAGGATGGTACAAGCCAGGTGGCTGCATTTACCTATAAGAGAAGAGTTAGAAGAACATCCAAATGGAAACAATGCCAGGGTAACAACCATGGTGCCCTTGTTCCACAGTGAGCTATAGTGCTTACTAATATGTTGTAGTATTCCTATGGGAAAGACAGCTGTTGATATGACAGAGTATTGTTTGATGTCGACAAGCAGAAGAAACTCAAGATCTCAAGATCTGTTAGTGCCACCACAATGGAAAATCATGATCCCTCACCCAGTTTCCAGATTCAAACCTATTCTCAGAACTAGTATCAACCTTTTAAAAAGAATTATTACCCCAGGAAATTCTTCTGCAATAAATATTCCTCTTTTTCTTCCTGAAAGAAAACCATGGCTGTTTACCAGATTAGGGAATTAAGAACACTTAAACTTCTTGAGAGAAACTAAAAATAGAGTTTAAGGTGACACAGAACTCTCCAAAACATGTTAAGTCCCTCTACTGTATAATCCAGTTGTGTTTATTACAGCTGTAGGTCTTTGCATATGTATTTCTACAGAATGATTATTAGTTTCTTAAGGACAGAGACTATGTCAATCTGAGTTATTTTTCAATTTCTATCATATGCTATAATATTTTCAATGTTAGAGTGTTAATCAATAGAAACTTCTTAGATAAATAAGTGGATAAATCAATGAATGTCAAAACATTAAGGAGGCCCTCTAAAGTGATGAATTTAGACTAAGAAAATTTGTAGATGTAGAAATAAACTTGGTGTATGTACCAGGCAAAAAAATAAAAGGGCCAAGAAAGACAAGAGGTAGAGGAAGAAAAACATGAATAGCATGCTGAAGAATTTGAATTTAAATGAAGTGCAATGAGGACTGAATAAAAATATTTGAATTTAAAAAATGACTCCAAGAGAGGAAAAGCACATTGTACGTAATTTTACATTTTTATTTCTCTGACTTTAAGTATTTTGCTTTATTATTGTGAGATCCCTCAAATATGAAATAAAAATGCCATTATAGTTCATGCATTGGAAGAAATATTACTTGCCTATAAGTTCATATGTGTTATAACAAGAAGAAAAGTAATGAAAATCTGTTTGTATTAGGCAATTTCTTTTCTAGTTAAGTTTTACAAAAATCCAAAAATAAGGAGAAAATGCCAAATGAATGACAGAGCAGAAATTTAAAATAAGTAAATGTAAGTGGGTTTTAAGAGGCTTGCCCATAAAAAAAAAAAAGGTGATTCACAGATTAAGGTAGTTTTGGAGAGTGTGAGAACCAAATAAGACAGTACTGAAAAATCCCTGCTTATTGGTTTCTCCTTATTTTTCTGTGTGGTTTCACTAACTGATATTATACATCACATGTGATCAGGATCAGTGTTGGATGCACATTGAACTTGAATTCTGAAATAGCTGCAGTGGTACCTTTCTGACAGAAAAGTGAGAGAAAGATAAAAAACACAATCATATGTGTTGGAAGTAAGATGATGTTTAATAAATAAATGAACACATCAGAAAAGTACTGATTCAGGAATAAATGAAATGGGATTTAATAGTAAATATAAGGTGACCAGAGTTAGAAAGCTTCTTCTTGCTGACACCGTAGATTCATTGCAAGTTAGAGGGCTTCACTTTGGGGCTTTTGAGGTTCTTTCTCAAGAAAACTAGGAAAAATTAATAAAAATTAAGTTGAGTTGAGTTGGTGAAAATAAAACCAATAAAAAAAGGTACAGTATTTATTTTCCTAAGAAACAGTCCTGTGGTTTCATTATCCTCCAAAGACAGACATGCTAATTTGCTAGCTGTATTAGTTTCTTACTGTTGCTGTAAAAATTTACCATAAACTTGAAGGCTTAAAATAGTAGAAACTGATTATCTTTCAGATCTGGAGGTTGTAAATCTTATATGTGTCTCACTGAGCTAAAATCAAGGTGCTAGGTCCAGGCTGTGTTCTTGTAGTGTTCTAGGGGAAAATCTGTTTTCTTGCGCATTTTCCACCTTCTAGAGACTACCTGCACTCCTTCACTCATGCCTCTTCCTCCATCTTCAAAACCTCCATCTACAAATCCAGCAGGTTGTATCAAAGCCAGGATAATCTACCTATTTTAACATCCTTAACTTAATCACATGTACAGTTTATTTTGCCATGTGAGGTAACATATTCATAGGTTTGGGAAAAAAGGAGGCAGACATCTTTGGGAGATTGTAACACATCACCATTATTTATTTTGAATTATTCATGTTTTCTCAGAAATACATGTAACCTCAATTAAAAAGCGTTCCTCTTCAGTGTACTTTTTCTTCACTGGTCTTTTCAGTACCATAAGCAGTCAGTATTTTACCTCTCAAAATGTTCAGTATGGGACTCATTCAACAGGAGCGTCAAGAAAATTGCAACAGAAAGTGAGGCATATAAACTGCGTTGTTAATTATATGGGTTGACTGGGCTAAGGGATATCAGATAGGTGATAAAACATTTTTTCTGGGTGTGTCTGTGAGGGTGTTTCTGGAAGAGAATTAGCATCTGAATGTGTAGACTGAGTGAAAGAACATCCTTTGCCTTAATGTGGGTGGCATCATGCAATTTGTTGAGGACCCAAACAGAGCAAAGGAGTGGAGGAAGGGTGAATTTGCTCTCCCTGCTTGAGCCGGGATATCCATCTTCTGTTTTGGCCATGGGCTCTGCCGATTCTCAAGCCTTCAGGGTCAGACTGAATTTTATCAGTGACTTTCTTGGTTTTCCAGCTTGTAGACGGTAGCTCGTGAGACTTCTGGACCTCCATAATTGTATGAGACTTTTCTTTATATCTCCAGATGGATAGATAGATAGATATTACACACACACACACACACACACACACACACACACACCTATTAGTTCTGTTCCTGTGAGAACCCTGACTGATACATAAGCCAAAATGGAACATAAGTTATTGTCAATATATACATATAATACAGATAGTGATATATCATCATGTATATTAACTCTACGCATCTGTTGAGTCATACTGATAAAGAGATCACTAGAAGTAAAACTAATATTGCCCATTATCTTTCTGAGCTCCAAATTCTTAAAGATTTTCCTTGAGAAAGCCACCATGGTCTTTTATTCCAGAGGGTTTTGTGCATTTATTTTTTTAATATTGTAGTCTTTAGATATTACTAATTAAAATAAAAATATATTTTAAATCTACAAAGGGGAAAATAGACTAATCTATTGAAAAAGACCATGAGGTCAATGGTTTTTTGTTGTGTTTTAGAAATATGAAAGCTATTATTCTATGGCAGGTGTAGACTGTTCTGACCACATGCCTCTGGAAATTAGAAAATAAAATATGAGTTTTACATTGCCTTTGAAGGGACAGATTGAACCAGTTAAGGGCCACAAGGAATGATAAACATTTATGAGTGCAAGAATAAAAGTCACACAGTATAATATTCCAACTGTACCTTTCTAGTTTTAAAATAGAATACCAGATGGGTATGTTCTTGCCAGGCTATACTTTCTTTGTTCAACACACATGTATGATGGCTTACTTTGTGCCACACATGGTGCTAAATGAGGATAGACACCAACAAGATAGACTGTGCATATAATCCGGTGTATGTCATGGTCAAACATATGGGTGTAATTCTGTGTAATAGGGCTGTGGTAGGAGAAGTTCAGGGAGCTGTATGGGAAATCTGACTCAAAGTTTGTGTGTCATTGGAGACTTCTCTAACCTTTCATTTAAAACAATTTGTTCAAACGTTTCCACAGTAAAAAGATGAAATCAATTCTCTAAATATATTTCGGTTGGTATCTATATACTTATAGTTTGAAAGCTCAAAAGCAGAATTTTCTTCTAATATATTTTTATTCTGATATATCTTTCACTATTTTAGCCCAGAATCCCAAATAGTTTATTCTGAAAGAGTTTTCCTTTTCTGTCTCTCTGACTCCTTCTCAATCTGTGAAAGTCTTTATGCTGCTTTCATTCAAGACAAGATACTTGACTGGTTGTAGCATTTTTGGGTTCACAACATGTGATTACTTTTTTCTTCAGATTTCTGTAGAAGTCACATTGCTTATTAGTATTTATGTCAGGAAGAAAAATTTTAGGCCAATCTGATTTTCTTCCATTTTCAGTACCTAAATTTTTTGTCTGAATATTTGTAGGAGTCTTTGTTTGTAATGTTTGAAAATTATAAAAGGACTTAAAAAATTCTCCTTTTGTGTTTATTATTAAGTTTATTACTTTGTAGTAGGAGCATTTTCTGTTACAAATAGAGTCTCTGTTCTGATATCTCTGGAATTTAAATTTTTCATAAGATAGGTCTCCTAGATTATTTTCCTTTTCTTACATATTCATATTACTTTTTTCATGTATTTTTCCTTACTTTTTAATTTTATTTTTCCTTTTAAGTTCTTAGGATAATTTTTTAATGTGATTTTATTACTGGCATAAAAGTAAATCTATTTTTCACTGTTTCCAAAAGTGAATTTAATTCATTCTCCATCATTTTTATGCATCTTAGGGTGTTAGATGTGCCTTTTATATTCAACTGACTTTACTGCATTAAAAAAGTTCTTAATAGCATTTGTCAAGGTTTCTCAATGTTTTTGATAGCTTTTTAAATATCATATTAATTTTTAATGAGTTGAGACATATAGCTTATACACTGAAATATGTTTACATTTCACCTGAAATATCTTACACAAATAATTCATTTTTAAGGATAAAAAAAAAGATCAGAAATGTGCTCAATACCCTCAACAGCTTTGTGTCACACCTGGTTTCATATCTAAAGTCTTTACCTGGCCTCAAAAGCATTAATGATCTGACTCTCTCCTGGCTTAGCAACATCTTTGAACTCATTTCCTAAAAACGCCTCATTTTCTCACTATGCTCCTGTCTGTCACCCTGACTTCCTTGTTAAGCCCACACCAGCCCAGGGTCTTTGCACTTAACTATTCCTTTACATGGTATCTATTATTTATGTCCCTACATTCTTCAATTTCCTACTTAAATTTCACTTAAAGAGGGATCTTCTGACTACCCTGTCTAAACTAAAATTCCTTCTTCCTGATCCATTAGAACTGCCACTCTCTAGTTCCTTATCTTGTTTATTTTTATTTGGAGCACCTTTCACAACCTGACATATTATACACCTGTTACTTTGTTTAGTTATCTAACCCACAAAAATATACTAGCTGTAAAAGTACTGGTATTTTTTTTTTTTTTTTTTTTTTTTCTCTGATGTGGGCCTCTCACTGTTGTGGCCTCTCCCATTGTGGAGCGCAGGCTCCGGACGCGCAGGCTCAGCGGCCATGGCTCACGGGCCCAGCCGCTCCTCGGCATGTGGGATCTTCCCGGACCGGGGCACGAACCCGTGTCCCCTGCATCGGCAGGCGGATTCTCAACCAGTGCGCCACCAGGGAAGCCCAGTACTGGTATTTGGAATATCTAATGTTTCTCCAATGCTCAGAACAGTGTCTGACACAGAAGAAGCTCTTAATATCTGTGAAATGATTGAATGAAATAAATTGCATTTTATTTTGTATTCCTTATAAACATAAGGAATTACTTTGTTCAGATCAAATATGCCAAGACAAATTTAATATTAGTTAATTTAATAAAAGTATGTTTAAAGAAGTTATTGAAAAGTGTATTATCAGGCTAAAGCAGTTCTTTTGCTATTGGATAATAAGTTATGACTTCCTAGTGCCTCATTGAACTGCCAAAGTGTAATCGTGGTTACAAGAAAATAACAGAAGGTTGTTTAAAATTAAACATTGTGTATTGCATATATCAAGAGAGCCATAATAAATTCCCTATTCTCTATACCACAATATAACAAAGAGGTACTTTCTAAATCAAAGCTTTTACTACATAAGTGGTAAAATAAATCAAGCCATTAACCAACACAGTGTTAAGTTATTGAATCTTTGTTGAGGAAAATGTCACTTCAGTTAGAAACCTCCTTTGTAAACATGGCACCATCAGGGTAACTTTTACCAATATCAAAGAAAGACTTCCAGGAGTGCTGAGTGAATTTATAAATAGTGTTCCTCCAAAGGAAAATTTCACTTCATAAAAATGACAACATTCAGCAAAGTAGCAGCTATTCTGTAACACTAGTCATCTAAAAAAAAAAAAATAGAATTTAGATGATGAGCTATTCAAAGTAGAAAGCGTTTTAATGTGCCATTTTTATCAAGATAAACACACCAAAATATCAGAATAAAGAAAATAGGCAATGACAGATCAAATCCTTTCCTCTTGACTGTGAGATGAATGTTGGTGAATCATTAATTTTTTAAACCGTCTTTTGAAAAGAAATTCCATTGTCAAATGCATTGGTTACACTACTTGGTGTTGCATTGATGCACTATTAATACACTACACATTGAATTCTCTCTTCACCCCAGCAAATTTAATTGCTGCTTCTCACTTTCCTACTGTGACTGAAACTGTTATCCCGATGAAGGTGTTATAATATGAAAGGAGTATTTTCATATAGAAATGACAAACTGCTCCAATATATCACAGTACAATTACTCTATTCTACGGTAGATTAGTTAAGGTGGTAAGGAAAGTCTTGCTTCAGCTAAACGATAGAAGAATATCAATGGCATTAACTGTCTACTTGGAAAAACACAAAAGTGAATATTCCCAAAGATATCTTTGACGATTAAAAAAAGGCCAGTCACTTAGGCTGTAATATGAATTCAAAATGCATCCTTACAATTGTCAAGATCAATACATTTCCCCTACATAAGTTTATTACTTAGATAATGCAATTCAAGATTACAAAGTGATATTTTCACATGCTTTTAACTTATGAAGTACACTTCAGGGAGTTCTATTCATAATCATAAAATTATATACATTTCAATATAGTAGTTATTTTGTGTACATCTACTCTATTTTTTCTTCAAATGTCACTTGCCAAAGTGAAAATAGAAGTTGTTATTCATTATATTATCACCTTTGCTTTATCTATCTGTGTGATTTTCTCAGCCAATAAGATATAGGGGCATAACTTGGTGAACTAAAATAGGTGCTCAAACGTTTATTGAATTTTTCTTTTATTCAATTTGATTTCTTGATTTATTTTACTTCGTGTTAGTGTAAAATATAGGAACATAAAATTTTGTATAATTTTATCTAATAGTTTACCTATGTATGGACTTTCTCATTCCACAGGATTTTGAGTATGCTAAGGGCAAGAACAGAGACAAAAAAAAAAAAAGTAAACATGAATAGAAATAAACCATTAGGACAATGGAAAATATAAGTACAGAAAATTAAGGATTAGAAATAAACACATCTGTAAGATTACAGAATTGGTTAAATTAACCCTATTCGACTTTTAGCTTGCTGAAAGCCAAAGTGAAATGGAGATGTGATCATTTCATTGGTTTTAGTGAAAAGAGAGGAAGACAGATATTTTAAGAAAAGCGAATAATTAACCTATTACAAAGATCAAATACTATTCCCACACTGTATCTCATATGTTGAAAATGAAGAGTATATAGAACAAACTATTGCTGTGACAAAGTCAGGCAGGGACTTAATTTGTATTTTATTTTTTTTTTCTTAGAACTTCATTTTTATTCTAGAGCCTACAATTACTCATGATATTCCACTGTTATTACATACCCAATTGCTTTATCTTTCAAAATCCTTAAAATTCAGTGCCCCAAATACTTCCTCTGTTATTTTGTTTTGTTTTGTCTTACTTTTTGTTTTTTTGTTGTATTTTTGGTTTTTTTTTTTAACATCTTTATTGGAGTATAATTGCTTTACAATGGTGAGTTAGTTTCTGCTTTATAACAAAGTGAATCAGTTATACATATACACATGTTCCCATATCTCTCCCCTCTTGTGTCTCCCTCCCTCCTACCCTCCCTATCCCACCCCTCTAGGTGGTCACAAACCACTTAGCTGATCTCCCTGTGCTATGCGGCTACTTCCCACTAGCAATCTATTTTACATATGGTAGTGTATATATGTCCATGCCACTCTCTCAATTTGTCACAGCTTAACCTTCCTCCTCCCCATATCCTCAAGTCAATGCTCTAGTAGGTCTGTGTCTTTATTCCCGTCTTACCCCTAAGTTCTTTATGACCTTTTTTTTTTCTTAGATTCCATATATATGTGTTAGCATATGGTATTGTTTTTCTCTTTCTGACTTACTTCACTCTGTATGACAGACTCTAGGTCCATCCACCTCACTACAAATAACTCAATTTCGTTTCTTTTTATGGCTGAGTAATATTCCATTGTATATATGTGCCACATCGTCTTTATCCATTCATCTGTTGATGGACACTTAGGTTGCTTCCATGTCCTGG
>NC_041214.2:139117365-139119829 GCF_002837175.3 Physeter macrocephalus | reverse complement strand
AATTTTTTTGTTCTAGTTCTGTGAAAAATGCTAGTGGTAGTTTGATAGGGATTGCATTGAATCTGTAGATTGCTTTGGGTAGTAGAGTCATTTTCACAATGTTGATTCTTCCAATCCAAGAACATGGTATATTTCTCCACCTATTTGTATCATCTTTAATTTCTTTCATCAGTGTCTTATAGTTTTCTGCATACAAGTCTTTTGTGTCCTTAGGTAGGTTTATTCCTAGGTATTTTATTCTTTTGGTTGTAATGCTGAATGGGATTGTTTCTTCAGCTGCTCTTTCTGATCTTTTGTTGTTAGTGTATAAGAATGCCAGAGATTTCTGTGCATTAATTTTGTATCCTGCTACTTTACCAAATTCATTGATTAGCTCTAGTAGTTTTCTGGTAGCATCTTTAGGATGCTCTATGTATAGTATCATGTCATCTGCAAACAGTGACAGCTTTACTTCTTCTTTTCTTATTTGGATTCCTTTTATTTCTTTTTCTTCTCTGATTGCTGTGGCTAGAACTTGCAAAACTATGTTGAATAATAGTGGTGAGAGTGGGCAACCTTTTCTTGTTCCTGATCTTAGTGGAAATGATTTCAGTTTTTCACCATTGAGGATGATGTTGGCTGTGGGTTTGTCATATATGGCCTTTATTATGTTGATGAAAGTTCCCTCTATGACTGCTTTCTGCAGGGTTTTTATCATAAATGGATCTTGAATTTTGTCAAAAGCTTTCTCTGCGTCTATTGAGATGATCATATGGTTTTTCTCCTTCAGTTTGTTGATATGGTGTATCACGTTGATTGATTTGCATATATTGAAGAATCATTGCATTCCTGGAATAAACCCCACTTGATCATGGTGTATGATCCTTTTAATGTGCTGTTGGATTCTGTTTGCTAGTATTTTGTTGAGGATTTTTGCATCTATGTTCATCAGTGATATTGGCCTGTAGTTTTCTTTCTTTGTGACGCCTTTGTCTCGTTTTGGTATCAGGGTGATGGTGGCCTCATAGAATGAGTTTGGGAGTGTTCCTCCCTCTGCTATCTTTTGGAAGAGTTTGAGAAGGATAGATGTTAACTCTTCTCTAAATGTTTGATAGAATTCGCCTGTGAAGCCATCTGGTCCTGGGCTTTTGTTTGTTGGAAGATTTTTAATCACAGTTTCAATTTCAGTGCTTGTGATTGGTCTGTTCATATTTTCTATTTTTTCCTGGTTCAGTCTCAGCAGGCTGTTCATTTCTAAGAATTTCTCCATTTCTTCCAGGTTTCCATTTTATTGGCATAGAGTTGCTTGTAATAATCTCTTGTAATCTTTTGTATTTCTGCAGTGTCTGTTATTACTTCTCCTTTTTCATTTCTAATTCTATTGATATGAGTCTTCTCCCTTTTATTCTTGATGAGTCTGGCTAATGGTTTATCAATTTTATTTATCTTCTCAAAGAACCAGCTTTTAGTTTTATACCAAAGCTAGATTTGTGACCCAAGATATGGTCTATCCTGGAGAATGATCCATGAGCACTTGAGAAAAGTGTGTATTCTGGTTTTTTTGGATGGAATGTCCTATAAATATCAATTAAGTCCATCTTGTTTAATGTATCATTTAAAACTTGTGTTTCCTTACTTATTTTAATTTTGGATGATCTGTCCATTGGTGAAAGTGGGGTGTTAAAGTCCCATACTATCATTGTGTTAGTGTCGATTTCCCCTTTTATGCCTGTTAGTATTTGCCTTATGTATTGAGGTGCTCCTATGTAGGGTGCATAAATATTTACAATTGTTGTATCTTCTTCATGGATTGATCCATTGATCATTATGTTGTGTCCTTCTTTGTCTCTTGTAATAGTCTTTGTTTTAAAGTCTCTTTTGTCTGACATGAGAATTGCTACTCCAGCTTTCTTCTGATTTCCATTTGCATGGAATATCTTTTTCCATCCCCTCACTTTCAGTCTGTATGTGTCCCTAGGTGTGAAGTGGGTCTCCTTTATTCAGCATATATATGGGTCTTGTTTTTGTATCCATTCAGCCAATCTGTGTCTTTTAGTGGGAGCATTTAATCCATTTACATTCAAGGTTATTATCGATATGTATGTTACTATTACCATTTACTTAATTGTTTTGGGTTTGTTCTTGTAGTTCTTTTCTTTCTCTAGTGTTTCTTGCCTAGAGAAGTTCCTTTAGCATTTGTTTTAGAGCTGGTTTGGTGGTGCTGAACTATCTCAGCTTTTGCTTGTCTTTAAAGGTTTTAATGTGTCCATCAAGTCTGAATGACATCCTTGCTGGTAGAGTAATCTTGGTTGTAGGTTTTTCTCCTTCATCACTTTAAATATGTCCTGCCACTCCCTTCTGGCTTGCAGAGTTTCTGCTGAAAGATCAGCTGTTAACCTTATGGGGATTTCCTTGTGTGTTATTTGTTGTTTTTCCCTTGCTGCTTTTAATAAGTTTTCTTTGTATTTAATTTTTGATAGTTTGA
>NC_041214.2:139116145-139116664 GCF_002837175.3 Physeter macrocephalus | reverse complement strand
TTCTTTTTCAGGTAGACTGCCTATTTCCTCTTCATTTGTTAGGTCTGGTGGGTTTTTACCTTGCTCCTTCATCTGCTGTGTGTTTTTCTGTCTTTTCATTTTGCTTGTCTTACTGTGTTTGGGGTCTGCTTTTCACAGGCTGCCGGTTCGTAGTTCCCGTTGTTTTTGATGTCTTTTCCCAGTGGCTAAGGTCAGTTCAGTGGGTTGTGTAGGCTTCCTGGTGGAGGGGACTAGTGCCTATGTTCTTGTGGATGAGTCTGGATCTTGTGTTTCTCGTTGGCAGGTCCACATCTGGTGGTGTGTTTTGGGGTGTCTGTAGCCTTGTTATGATTTTAGGCAGCCTCTGCTAATGGCTGGGGCTGTGTTCCTGTTTTGCCAGTTGTTTGGCATAGTGTGTCCAGCACTGTAGCTTGCTGGTTGTTGAGTGAAGCTGAGTCTTGGCGTTGAGATGGAGATTTCTGGGAGAAATTCGCCGTTTGATATTACATGGAGCTGGGAGGTCTCTTGTGGACCAGTGTC
>NC_041214.2:139115212-139116076 GCF_002837175.3 Physeter macrocephalus | reverse complement strand
GATGGAAGGGGATAAAATAAAATAAAGTAAGATAAAATAAAGTTATTAAAGTAAAAAATAATTATTAAGAAAAAAAATTTTAAAGTAAAAAATAAACAAACAAAAACGACAGACAGAACCCTAAGACAAATGGTGAAAGCAAAGCTGTACAGACAAAATCTCACACAGAAGCATACACATACACACTCACAAAAAGAGGAAAAGGGGAAAAAATAATCTATCTTGCTCCCAAAGTCCACCTCCTCACTTTGGGATGATTCATTGTCTATTCAGGTATTCCACAGATGCAGGGTACATCAAGTTGATTTTGGAGCTTTAATCGGCTGCTTCTGAGGCTGTTGGGAGAAATTTCCCTTTCTCTTCTTTGTTTGCACAGCTCCCGGGGTTCATCTTTGGATTTGGCCCCGCCTCTGTGTGTAGGTCACCTGAGGGAGTCTGTTCTTCGCTCAGACTGGACGGGGTTAAAGGAGCAGCTGATTCGGGGGCTCTGGCTCACTCACGCCGGGGGGAGGGAGGGGCACAGAGTGCAGGGCGAGCCTACAGCGGCAGAAGCCAGCATGATGTTGCACCTGCCTGAGGTGTGTCATGCGTTCTCCAGGGTAAGTTGTCCCTGGATCACGGGACCCTGGCAGTGGCAGGCTGCACAGGCTCCCAGGATGGGAGGTGGGGATAGTGACCTGTGCTCACACACAGGCTTCTTGGTGGCGGCAGCAGCAGCCTTAGCGTCTCGTGCCCGTCTCTGGGGTCCACGCTGATAGCCGTGGCTCGCGCCCATCTCTGGAGCTCCTTTAAGCGGCGCTCTTAATCCCCTCTCCTCGCGCACCAGGAAACAAAGAGGCAAGAAAAAGTCTCTTGCCTCTTCGG
>NC_041214.2:139114353-139115001 GCF_002837175.3 Physeter macrocephalus | reverse complement strand
GCTCTCCTCCGCGGCTCCGAAGCTTCCCCCCTCCGCCATCCGCAGTCTCCGCCCGCGAAGGGGCTTCTAGTGTGTGGAAACCTTTCCTCCTTCACAGCTCCCCCTCACAGGTACATGTCCCGTCCCTATTCTTTCGCCTCTGTTTTTTCTTTTTTCTTTTGCCCTACCCAGGTACGTGGGGAGTTTCTTGCCTTTTGGGAGGTCTGAGGTCTTCTGCCAGCGTTCAGGGGTGTTCTATAGGAGCAGTTCAACGTGTAGATGTATTGGGCACAGAGTGCAGGGCGAGCCTACAGCGGCAGAAGCCAGCATGATGTTGCACCTGCCTGAGGTGTGTCATGCGTTCTCCAGGGTAAGTTGTCCCTGGATCACGGGACCCTGGCAGTGGCAGGCTGCACAGGCTCCCAGGATGGGAGGTGGGGATAGTGACCTGTGCTCACACACAGGCTTCTTGGTGGCGGCAGCAGCAGCCTTAGCGTCTCGTGCCCGTCTCTGGGGTCCACGCTGATAGCCGTGGCTCGCGCCCATCTCTGGAGCTCCTTTAAGCGGCGCTCTTAATCCCCTCTCCTCGCGCACCAGGAAACAAAGAGGCAAGAAAAAGTCTCTTGCCTCTTCGGCAGGTCCAGACTTTTTCCCGGACTCCCTCCCGGC
>NC_041214.2:139108136-139114229 GCF_002837175.3 Physeter macrocephalus | reverse complement strand
TGCGGGAATCTCTCCGCTTTGCCCTCCGCACCCTGTTACTGCGCTCTCCTCCGCGGCTCCGAAGCTTCCCCCCTCCGCCATCCGCAGTCTCCGCCCGCGAAGGGGCTTCTAGTGTGTGGAAACCTTTCCTCCTTCACAGCTCCCCCTCACAGGTACATGTCCCGTCCCTATTCTTTCACCTCTGTTTTTTCTTTTTTCTTTTGCCCTACCCAGGTACGTGGGGAGTTTCTTGCCTTTTGGGAGGTCTGAGGTCTTCTGCCAGCGTTCAGGGGTGTTCTATAGGAGCAGTTCAACGTGTAGATGTATTTCTGATGCATCTGTGGGGAGGAAGGTGATCTCTGCGTCCTACTCTTCAGCCATCTTCTCCTGTCTGTCCTTTATTTGAATTTAATATAATTTTTGATCATGTAAAAATCATTGCAGTGTTATTTTGGGAGAGCAAATGATAACATTGTTTTAGTAAATTGCTTTTTGTGTGAAGAAAATTACTACGATATCTGTTAGATGAAGGGTTGGATGCCTTCATTGCAAAAGAGTCTCTATTAACATCATGTCTATACTTATTTTCATGCTTCTTAAGAAGCTGGATAGGGAATAGTTTTTAAGGAGCCCACTCAGGACTGGGGCCTAGGAGAGTGCTGGTATGTTTAGCTGAAGATATGCCTTCAGACAAAGTGAGGATTCTTTTTTCTCATAAAGAGGATGTGGAGCTATTAAAGCATATGAATGACTAACATTTAAAATTATGAACCATACAAGGTGTTCAAGACAATTTTAGCTTTACTATTCTCAAAATTTATGTCATAACCAATTGCTTACAATGGCATAAGTGTGAACAAGATCAATAATTCTTCCATGGAAATATAATTTTATTCAACATTGTGTCTTAATGATTCCTGGAAAAATTGGTTGCAAAATATATCCAATAAGTAAGTGAAATAGTTGACCTGCTACATAGAGTCATTAGAAAGTACTGACTATATATTGAAAGCATATATAAAGGGAGATATCAGTTTTGTATAGTTAATAATTAGAAATTTTTGTATGGTTTTAAATAGCCATTACCTATTTTAACTCATAGCTAACTATATTAACTACTGGTTAATGACTAGCACAATACATAGAATTTACCTATCCTGGTTAACTATAATGAATAAGCATAGTTTCTGAGAGTGGTGTGTTGGTAATTACTCTGATTTGTAATCAGAGTAGTTGGTAAACTCTGATTTGTAGGTTTGCCAATTTCATGGTGTAAATACTACTTCCATAGCCAATTTCAAGCTACCAACCTGATGTCACTGAAAGTTAGGAAGAGATACTCAGTAGCACCCTTTTATATAAAATTTTCACCATACAGATTTCAATACAGATTTTACCACACAGATGCAATATGTTTAAATAACCTCAAGTGTTATATAAAAGTGAAATGTGATAAAATAATTATAAATGATGAGTTTTGAGTGTTTATTTGTAGGTTTATATTGTTTAATTTTTAATAGTAACTGTGTTTAACAACCAGTTTGCAAATTTCCTGGCTATTTAATAGTTGACTCTTCTGAGCCCATTGGAACAGTTTTCAGCACATCTTAGGCCATCTAAACACTAGAAAATATAATTAAAGAAAGATTTTTAATGAGATGGAGGTTAGTTAAAAAAAAAAAAAAAAAAAAAGAAAGAATAAAGCCAAACATATAGTGACCCTTGACTTTGCTTAAAGAAAACTGCCAGGCACATTTCTCCATTACTTTTAAGAGTTTGTAGAATCCACTTGCTGCTTCATGAAACTGATACTCACCAATTATGCAAGCAGAAAATAGAGGAATTCTAGATCAGTGTTAAGAGTTGTGAATCTAAATAGTGCAATACTAGTTCTACTACAACCTCAGCTATCTCTTACCCATTTTCGTTTTCCCTTGGACCAATAGATACGCTGGGCAAAACAACCAGACATTGAAGAGGCAGATGTTAAACATGGGAATAATTTGTCAGCATTCCCTTCTTTCAGGGACTCCTATTTCCACAATCCCTTGCTTAAAAGGCATAGAAAAGAACTCACGTATTTACCCACACCCAGGAGATAACTGGAGGAGCACTAATTATGCAAAACAACAGTTTTCTTTCCCCCCATCTTCCCTCTCTGCTATAGAATGATTGATTGTGTCCCCTCCAAATTCATATGCTTAAATCTTAACTCCCAGTGGGATGGTATTTGGAGGTGGAGGTTTTGGGAGGAAATTAGATCATGAGGGGGTTAGTGTCCTTATAAAAGAGACCCCCAGAGAGCTCCCTTGTCCCTTGTGAGGACACAGTGAGAAGATAGCCATTTATGAACTAGGAAGCAGTGCTTCACCACTGAAACTGCCTGCATCTTTTTCCTGGACTTCTAGCCTCCATAATGGTGAGAAATAAATTTCTGTTGTTTATAAGTCACCCAGGCTATGGAATTTTTGTTAAAGCAGCCTGAACAAACTGAGACATTCCCAGACTCCAGTAGAATAAAACATAGAGAAAGACACAAAGAAAGGGAGAAAGACACAAAGAAAGAGAGAAGGGAGCAGAGTGAAAGACCAGATTGTTATCCATTCTATTCAAAATTCCTCCAATTAGGCTAGTGATGGACAACAAGATATAAGAATGCAAGCTAAAGAATTTGAACTTAATGGACTATTTTATGTACAAATTGTCAGAAAACCAAGGTATCTGTCCAATATGTAATTATGTGGCAGGAAAATAAAATATGATAACTCATGTTTGAAGACCATGATGGAGGGAAAACAAAACTATATATATAAAATATTCATATATACTTATTTAACATTGCAATCAACAAATTTCTCTTCCAGAAACTAGAGTAATTAGTTCTGTTAAACTATAGTAAATCTCCTCCACATAGTAAGCTGGTCTGATAAAAACTAATACCTATTTAGTGTACGTTTGAAAGAAACATGTAAAATTGATATGGAGTACAGAGGTATGAAAGCACTGCCTCTTGAAAATAAGAGTGAAATATACATTTAGCTTCTCCAGACCAGATAATAACCATGAAGTTATTTGGTCTCAACTCCTAATAACTATACCTCCTAAAACATATTCAGAAAGACCTTTTTATTTGTACTTCCATTTAAGACATTCTGTGATGAGAAAACAAATATTTAAAAGGGACTCAAAGGGAATGCTTCGAGTTTTAGCACATTGATTTCATGTTTAAATATAAAACTCTGACTTAAATACTAATAATATTCACTTTACTATCCTGAAATAAAATACATAGCTATTAAGCTTACCTAAGCATGCAGTTTAAAAAATCAACAGGGCTTCCCTGGTGGCGCAGTGGTTGCGCGTCCGCCTCCCGATGCAGGGGAACCGGGTTCGCGCCCCGGTCTGGGAGGATCCCACATGCCGCTGAGCGGCTGGGCCCGTGAGCCACGGCCGCTGAGCCTGCGCGTCCGGAGCCTGTGCTCCGCAACGGGAGAGGCCGCAACAGAGGGAGGCCCGCATACCACAAAAAGAAAAAAAAAAAAAAGAAAAAAAAAATCAACAAAATGCTATAATTAGAATATAAAAAATTATAAGAAAAGTGCTCTATAATATAATAAGGCTCAATTCAGTCTGTAAAGGAACAGGAATGAATCATCACAAGATGTGATGAAGATGCCCAAGTGCTTGTAGTTATATGGAAAATCACCACAAATGTTAACAGCTCTATAGATGGATACAGGTGTTATCAGTGACTCAAATACCACAAGAACTGGGGATAAGAGTTTCCAAGATGGTAAAACCACTCTTGATAGAATTTTGAACCTTCTCTTTATTTAAAGGGAATTTTAATTTGTGGGAAACTTTGTATATATTAGGACTTCAAAAAAAATATCTTGGTATTGATATCTGTTTTAAATAGGTTCTAAGTCAGATAATTATAATCCGGTCTTTCCTTTCTTGGATGTCCAGTGGTCATTTGAAATGTGAGTGGAATATAAGGCAGGACTGTCCTTGCAGTCTTCTATCCTTCTCATCCACTGCATGTTAAAGGACAGTGATGCTGTCCAATATTTGTGACAACTGGAGACAACTCTGAAAATTGGAAGCTCTCCCCTACTAGTAATACTAAATCCACTAAAAACCAGTGGTAGTACTATAATGGGAAGCAAAGTACCTAGGCTGTGGTCCTGGCCTATTAAATAGCAATAATTGCCTCAGTCGATCCCTTACCTAAAAGCTAGCTCCTGGTGAGTGTTAAAATTATGCTTTTTGATAATATCCAAACAAAATTAGGGAATCAACAAACTGTAAAAAGCTTAATTTCCATTCCTTAAATTCATTATACTTAAAATTTATATATGAATATCATTCAACAAAAACTTAATTTCATCATCTATGTATTACTTTTATTAAAGACAGCCATGATGTGCAGTGGTGATTGTGTTTCTACAATTTGTTGAGGCTCAGTTCCATAAACCACTTAGAGCCAAAAAAAAAGGTATTGATTTCTGTAAGTAAATTAGGTTTTGAGAGTAAAGTGTTTGGCCATGTGATTGCTCACCCATTTAACAAATGAAAACTTGCGGTACGCTAATTGCTACCTTGGTTAATTCATCTCACATAGATATACTGTTAACCACCTAAAGAAACCAAGAGAAGTGCAGGACATAAGTGCATCTTACAAATATAAGTATAACCTTCTGTATCATCCTAAGCATCTTTTAAGATTACAAAATAAAACATGCAATTTTCAATAGCTTTTAAAGCAATAGCACTTTCCGAATAAGCAGTTACATTCTAGTAATATTTTCAAATGCTTCACATGAATTAAAAAATAAAACAAGCTGTTTTCTTCATTGATGTATAAGTTATTTCCATTTCACAAGTCTAAAGATTTTTAAGGTGTGCAGCCTGATTGTTTGTACTGATCCATCTGATAGAAGGAAGCAAAATATTTTAGCCATACAGATTCAACCTTAGATATTACTCCAAAATTACTCTTTATTGATCAATGGATACTTCCAGACTAATCTCAGACACCAACCCTTTTATCAACGCATCACAGCCTTTTGGCTGGCACAGATTCACAAACAAATAATTTGAATACCAAATGTGAAATATTCATAGGGTATCACGGAATCAGAACTTAGGAGACATATAGGTAAGTTAAAGTAACACAAGTGGCTAGGTAAGATACATTTGGAATATCTACGTGTTCATATAATAGAAGTTTGTTTTTCACTCACTTAAAGTTCAAAGCTGGTATTCCTGATCAGAACCCAGGGGAGTCAGAGGTGGGGGAGTTTTCTGCTCCACAGTCACTTGGGAAGAGTTTTCACCACTGTTTCTGGGGTCATCCTGGTGGTGATTTTCAGCTAGCAAAAATAAGTGGGGGGGGGGATGTGTGTGTGAAAAAGACATAACTGTTTCCCTAAGCTTGACAAGACAACCTTGTTTCATTTGATATTCCATGGTTAAAACCCAGTCTCCTGGTCATCCCTGACTGTAAGAGAGGCTGGGAAATGTAGTTTACCTGAGAATAAAAAGAGAGAGTCAGAGAGACAGAGATGGGGTGGGTGGAGGAGAGGGGGAGGAAGAAAGGAAGGGAGGAAGGAAGAAAAGGAAGTCCGTTTTGGAGATTATATAGCATTCTCTGTTACTTTCTTGTGTGTTAAAACATAAAGTTAGAAAACACAGCTATAAGCAATAGGAGATTTTAAAGGAGGTTTAATAAGAGAAGGAACATGATCAGTCATACATTTGAGGTAGATCACTCTGGCACCTGCATGTAGGAAGAAACTGGAGGTGGCACATTTCTGGAAAATTATATTTTCAGCCATCAATTAACAGCAAGCCTAAGCAAGAAGAAATTAAACATAGCACAAGTGTCCTCATCTAAATATTCTTTAACTGAAAAAATGGGGTGCATAATAGAAAAATCATTTTAATGGGAGTGTTAAAAAGGAAATAACAGGGCTTCCCTGGTGGTGCAGTGGTTGAGAGTCCGCCTGCCGATGCAGGGGACATGGGTTCGTGCCCCGGTCCGGGAAGATCCCACATGCCGCGGAGCGGCTGGGCCCGTGAGCCATGGCCGCTGAGCCTGCGCGTCTGGAG
>NC_041214.2:139052566-139108087 GCF_002837175.3 Physeter macrocephalus | reverse complement strand
ACGGGAGAGGCCACAGCAGGGAGAGGCCCGCGTACTGCAAAAAAAAAAAAAAAAAGGAAATAACAGGCCCAAAATGGAGTTACTTGTGCTAAGCCCCACTAAACAAACTAAAAACATAATACCTAACCTAATTGCAGTTTCAGCCTCTCCCAGGAATAGAATTTTAAACCAATCAGCCTGGAATTTCCTGATCAACATTCCTGAGGTAATCTGCATGACAGAACTTGTCCTTTCCTCAAAGGAATGTGACCTTGCCCGAAATAATTCTTTCCTTTGTGTTTTGACTTCCTTGACTTGCCCCCTTTCTGCCTTTAAAAACCTTGTGTTTTGTATAGCTCCATGCCAGCTTCTCTCCATTTGCTAGATGGGATGCTGCCCGATTCATGAATTATTGAATAAATTCAAGTAGATCTTCAAATTTACCCATTTGAATTTTTTTTAACAGGGGTCAGATAATTCCATCAAACTTTGGTACGAACTTTTTGTCTGTCAAGTAACAACTCTCTGATCCTTAGATAAATGAGAAAATTTTGACCTGGTAAGCCAGCAGAGCCCTTCCAATTTTACTGAATCTTGAGAAGAGTCATACAGGATGAGTTAGGACAGCTCTAACACTGCCCACAGGACTTTCTGAGGAACATGCAAATCAGTCAGAGTAAAAGGATTCTGACTGTAAAATTTCCAGTATTCGAGGGTGAGGAATGGGGAAGCAGGGTTCCCCCACTAGGAGGCAATTCTCAGGACAGCAGGTGGGCATTCAATAATTCCAACTCAACTAAATTCTGACACTATCTACCCAGAGATAGCATCAGATTCCACTCATAGATTAAGAATTCAGTCCTAAAGACTGTCCCTTTCCCCACAACAGATGCTAATCCCAAATCCAGGTTGTCACCTGGGCTTCGGACCAAATGTCTATAGATCAAAGGTTCCCATGACCACCTCCATGTGTTCAATTAATTTGCTAGAGTGGCTCACAGAACTGAGAGGAACATTTTTCTTCTTAGATCACTGGATTATTATAAAAAGGTATAACTCAGGAACAGCCAGATTGGAGAGATACATAGCACAAGGTATGGGGAAGGGCATAGAGTTTCAAGCCCTCTCTGAGCAAGCCAATTTCCCCAAATCTCCACAGGCTCGCTGATCTGGAAGCTCTCTGAACCTGTCCTTTGGGTTTTTATGGAAGCTTCATTACATAGGCATGATTGATTATATTATTGGCCATTGGCCATTGATTCAACCTTCAAGCCCTCTCCCTTCCCCCGAGGTGGGGTGTGGGACTGAAAGGTCCAACCCTCTGATCACGTGGTTGGTTCTCTTGGCAACCAGTCCCCATCCTTAGGTGGGGTTCAAAAGTCATCTCATTAATATGAACCCAGTTGTGATGGAAAAGGACTTGCTGTGAATAACAAGACACCCATCACCTTTATGGCTCTGAAGATATTTTAGGAACTGAAAACAAGAGACTAGATATTATGACAAAAGATGCTCCCATTGCTCTTATTACTCAGAGGATTCCAAGAGTTTTGGGAGCTGTGAGCCAGGAACCATGGAAAAAGACCAAATCTATATAAGAAATATATTTTAGTCATTTGAATGACCCAATATATATGTATATATTTTTATAAATCACTATATCACATAGAGTAACTCTGAAAAGAATGGCAACAAGATTTATGGTGCTCAATACAACCTGAGGTGGAGGATTTGAGAAATAAATATTTAATTTGCTTTTAAAATATATAAAAGTCAGGAAGAAAGGAAATGCATTAACTACATGACCTGAGGCAAGTCATTTAATAGAACGTCATGTCAGTTTCCTTCTCTGTAAAATGGGGATGATAATAGCACTTACCAAGTAGAGTAGTTCTTTTGATTAAATTAGTTCATCCATGTGAAGCAATTCAGCATATTTCCTAGTATGTAGTAAGTAGTCAATAAAGGTTAATAACTATACTTACTACAAATTAACTACATCCCACCTCTATGTTTACCAGGCCTAGAGGTGGAATAGCTGCAAAATTTGCTCCTCCTGGATACTTCCAAATAAATCTTCCTTTCCTATTCCTAAAATCCCCAATTTTAGATCCCACGGCATTACGCTACACAAGTGTACTCAAATTTTAGAGTGCCTCAGAATCACCTGGAAGACTTGTTAAACCAAGATTGCTGATCCTACCCAGAATTTTTTATCAGTAGTCTGGGATGAGCCTAGAATATTACATTTCTAATAAGGTCCAATGATGCTACTGTTGCAGGTCCAGGGATCACACTTTGAGAACCATGGCCATAGAGTATACACAATCTCTCATTGGTACTAACATTTATAAAGCTCTAGGCCTTTCTTCATTGCCTAAGGGCTTTAGTTCCTGGTTTGTTCTCACCCTCTTCAAATTGCTTTGACATAATCCTTAGTAATTTCAATCACCACTTGGATGGTCTTTGCAAGTCTCCGGACTTGGAGCTTGGCCAACTGCTCTCTTTCAATAATTAGTTTTTCCACTGTACCCCAAACTTTCACTTGTATGACCCTATACAAGAACAAACCACTAGTAATGTCTGCAACATCTCCATTATCTCAATTTCATATGTCCCTCTCAGAGATCAATACTTATATTTTCAGCTCCTTCTCACTAATTCTCTAACAATCTTTTGGACCTACATTCCACTGGTGCCATACTTTTACACTGCCTCTCATTTTTGTCATTTACCCATTTGCTTCTTCTCCAGCTTAATATCCTAGTCCGTCATGATTGTATAAACTGTCAACTTCATTGCTTCCTTTTCATTTGCTCATACTTGCCTGAAAAAAACAAACATACAGGATTAAATGTAACACACATTTGCAGCTCTGAATACAAATAGAAAGAAAACATAGACCTACTGACTTGCACTTTGAATTCATGACTACTAACCTGATATGTGCCCTTAACATTGGTTGGCAATCAAATTACCTTTTCTTATTCAATTTATTCTCTGAATGATTATTTCACACTTCCCCCCTCTCCTGGAATCTCTGCTCTCCTCTCCCCATTCTCAATGGTCTTTCTTACTTTACTTTACTTTAAAATTATCAGAACTTACCTAAGCTACCTACTCTTCCATGCACCTGGCAGAATCTACCCATATAACCTGGCTCCTATGATCCATGAACTGTCAGTTCTACCCAAAGCCAGCTCTTCACTCATGCATTAAAGCTCAGCTACTCTCACCTATTCCAGGACAACTCCAGCAATTTGCCCATATCTCACCTAATCATTCATATTTCCTCTCTACTGGATTATTTACTTTAGCACATAAACATGTGTCATCTCTCCCATTTTAAAGCAAACAAAAAACCTCCCTCAGGACCTCTTTTTCCCTGCATGCTAGTGCTATGCTATTTTTCTGTTACTTTTACTTCAAGATTTATTTAAAGAATTGTTTATACTTGCTGCTTCCAATTCTCTCCCTCAACTCTTTCTAAACCTATTTCAATTACACTTTTACGCACACCTTTCATCAACCCTGTTCTCAATAATGGTAATGACGATCTCCGCCTCATTATTGCAATGGCCAATTCTCAGTTCTTATGCCTGCGGAAAACATATATAAAGGTGATCAAAATTTCACTAGGCTTATAGAACACCATTCTTAATTGGTTTCCCTGTTACTTCTCTGGCAGCTAATTGTCAGTTCCCTTTGGTGGCTTTGTCTCATCTACCTAACATCTAAATATCTGTTTAATTCTGTTACATCACCGACATCTAAAAGAAAAAATGGCACATAATTAATGCCTAAAAATACCTACATTGAAATCATTATTTTATTTGGCAGAGGATCAGTGTGTGGTTCAGACTCTAAAGCCGCTCTTGGATGGATTTGGATCATACTTATGTTCATTAATAGCTGTTTGACTGAAGCTACTTAGTCTCACTATAATACAGTTTCCTTATTTGTAAATGCTTATGGACATACAGTAAGAATTTAACAATATTCTCATGAGGATTAAGTGAGATAATATAGGAAAAGGACATAGTGTATTAGCTATCATTGTTAACAAGTTTCTTTTCATTATGATTATCCCTAAAACAAGTTATTCGGTAGCTATTATTACTCCTATTTTTTCAGATGAAGAAATCTGGATTCCAAAAGTATTTGTACAGACTTACAACTAGTAAGTATTTTTGAATTCAGATCTTTGTGATTTCAAAGCCTGTGGTCTTGCCACATGTAATAGTGGTAATAATAATAGTAATAAACAGTTTTTCAGCACTTTATATGCACTAGATACTTAAAGTAGTTATCTCTCACTCCATAACAATATTACTACAGACCTTAGCAGCTTAAAACAACATGCACTTATTGCCTCACATTTTCTGTGGATCAGCAGTTAGGGGAGGACCTTATTGGATCTTCTAATTCAGTATCTCATGTCACAAGGCTGCAGTCAGGTGTTGGCCAGGGCTAAAGTCTCATCTGAAGCTCAGCTGAGGAACGATCTGCTTCCCAGCTTGCATGGTTGCTGGCAGCATTTAGTTCCATGTGGACTGCTAAACTGAGGGCTCAGTCTCTTGCCAACTGTCAACAGAGGCCATCCTCAGTACCTTGTCATGGATGCCTTCCCAACCTTCCCTTTTGCTTCCTCAAAGCTGGCAAGGGAGAGAGAGAGTCTCTTTGCAAGAAGAGTATTACCATTGTACACATAATCATATACATCCTGTTAACTTTGCTGCATTTTACTGGTTAGAAATGAGTCATAGGTTTCATACACAGTCAAGGGGAGAGGATCACACAAGAACCTAAATACTAGAAGGCAGAATCATGGGGTCATCATAAGGTCTGTCTGCTCTAATATAATACTATTTTAAACAATTTAATTATATTAACTTGAATTTTATCCCCATTTTATGGTATGCGGGCCTCCCTCTGCTGTGGCCTCTCCCGTCGCGGAGCACAGGCTCCGGACGCGCAGGCCCAGCGGCCATGGCTCACGGGCCCAGCCGCTCCGCGGCATGTGGGATCCTCCCAGACCGGGGCGCGAACCCGGTTCCCCTGCATCGGCAGGCGGACGCGCAACCACTGCGCCACCAGGGAAGCCCTATCCCCATTTTAAAGATAAGCAAACTCAATCACAGAGAGTGTAAATAACTAGCCCAATCCCACACTAGTAGTTGTGTTAGTTAGACATGAGGCCACCTGCTTCCAGTTTCCATTCCCTTAATAACTACCCTGTACTAATTAGACCACTTTATAGATAAAGATTGACCTGAAAGTTTTAGGAGTTTTGTTTTATGACAAAATTCAATACAAAACAATTTGAGAAAAAATAGACTAAAGTTTTGATTAAATGATCTATTCACATAAAAACTAGTTTTTATTAACCCCAAATCATAAAATAAAAAAGATTACAAAAAGTGTTAGGGGTATTAAACATCTATTCTACTCAATATATTTATTTAATATACATATATTTATTGCTATGAATACTATTATTTTAGGCATCAAGAATGCACTCATGAATAATTGTATCAGAAATAACTACGGTTTCCAATATTTCCAATATAATAATAACTTTTGATTTTTGCTGGACAGTTGGGTAACAAAATAAAGATTACATTTCCCACCCTTCCTTGCAGCTAGCTCTGGCCATTAAGTCAATTCTGACCTGAAAGATGTCAGTGGAAATACTATATATGAATTCTATGAAGTGTCTGAGAAAGAGAGAGGGCTTAGATTTTGTTTTCCTCCGCTTTTCTCCCTATTGCTGGCTGAAATACTGAAATGATACCTCCAGTTAGAGCAAATATCTTGGACCACGAGGTGGAAGCTGCATTCTGTGGATGGCACAAGAAAAAATTGGAACCAGTTTTGGAGGTTCATGGAACTGCTGTATCATACATAGACTTTGCTTATGAGACAAATCAAATTTAGTATTATTTAAGTCACTAATATCAGGGCTTTTCCACTAGTCAAAGCAAAACCACATTCACACTGATACAATAAAATGAAAGTAATAACTGATATCTGGTATTGTCCTTATTCTCATGGAATTAGTTCTCATTTTAACAGCACAGTTTAAATAATATTTTTTAATCCTAGAGAAAGTCCCTGTTGATAATTTACTACTAAATTTTTAAAATAGAAGATAATTTACTACTACATTTTTTAAATAGAAGTTTATATTTAGCTGATGGATTTGCATATCAAAGACATTATTCAAAATAATACTGACACTGCTTCTCAGGATAGTTAATTAGAATATAATGTGGTGTAGGAAAATAAAATAAACTTTGAAAAGAAAAAAGAATATAATGTGGCTTACTGGTAAATATGCTTTGAAATATTCTATAAATATATAATTAACTATTATATAATTAACTACAAGCTATTCAAACAGATATCCAAAATTTTAAAGCTGTTAAACATATAAATACATCCCAGTAGATTATATCTGTAAACTGAACACAAAATTAATTTTATGTCAATAAAGTACTATTTTTAACAAGTTGTACAAAGAATAGAAAGATATAATTGTCCAGCTTTTGACATATGCTTTCTTTCAAACCGTGATAATGAAGATAACTGAAGAGCAATGCGTGGGAAACGATCACATGTTATCTGTTCAATAAATCGTACTTTACAGGTGGTTGGCTGGAAAATTAGCAGGTCCTATTTTCTATGCTAATAAATCCGAATATTTGAAGAAATGGATAATGTTTCAACTTTAAATGATTGCAGTGGTGCTTGTCTGTGAGTTACACACAAGGTTTTTAAATGGATGAAGAGAATTAGGATTGTTAAATGATCATAACATGTTTACAGTAAAAGCTTGTAAAACCATTTAAAAGGCAACTACATTTGCGTTAAGGCAAACAAAATGTTCCATGAATACCACTTATGGTGCTAAATGATGAATCAGCTATTCTAAACATTCTCCAATGTCTGACCACAAAGTTCTATTGCCCAGTTCATGACCTAATTTTCAATATTTAAATAAATATTACTCTTTCAAGCAGGTGGATTCTTTTCCGGCTATATTCAATGTATGACTTTTTGAATTGATCAATTAAAAAAATAGTTTCCTAGTTTGAAAGTTCATCTTTATAGATGAGAGATTAAAACAAATTCAGGTGGACTGGGGGCTGCAGGGACGAGGGTAATTATAGAGGCATGGACCACAGCAAATACTTTTTTTTACACAGTGTATTTTGTTAACAAGTGGAAGGGGGTGTTTGTCTTGCTAAAATGTATTTATCTGTCAATATAAACTTTTGTAACTCTATGTACCATATGAAAATATTTCACCTCATCCCTATATAGATCATAGATCAGCTCCTAAAACTGGTCATTTGGATTCTGAGCATTGGGACATCTCAGATGGAATTTTGCTTTGTATTCCTTCCAATGATCTCTCTCTCTCTCTCTCTGTCTGTCTCTCTCTCTCTCTGTCTCTCTGTCTCTCTCACTGTCTCTCTATGTCTATCTCTTTCTTTCCTAGCTCTTCTCTAATTGTTATTATGCTTGTAAGCTTTCCAGGTAATCACACAGTCATTAAAGTTTGGGGGTTTTTTTAATGTAAAATACTTCGTAAATTCTTCCAAATAACATTCTTCATGTGGTTTCCATTGCAAAGTCCTTTTCTTCATACATCACTGCCATCTGCTTTGTGGATGTTTCTCAGGACATCTGCTGCCTATCAGAGTCATTGTGTTTTCTTTCACCCCCCCCCCTTTTATTGTGTAAGAAAGTATTGAACTCTGTTTCATAACTTCACTAAAAATATAAACTCAAAGTGCTTAGTTTTCTGAGGACAGAGGACACTCTACATCTCTTTATCATCTTTGCATCACAGATGTTTGTCTATTTGGTTACAGTATTGTTTCTTCCTCAAATGAGTTAATCAACTGAGGTTCTTTGATAGACAAAATCATGGTCTAGCTTTATTCTTAGCACCCATTCAATCTTTTTTTTTTTTTTTTTTAAACCAGAGAGAAAGGTCTTTCAATCTCCCTTGACCTGTTTCTTTGCTTCGTACCTAGGGTGACCACGCAAACTGGTTTACATGGGGTGTGCTTGATTTGTTTCTGTTTCCCCAGTGCCTCTTCCAATTTAGGTTTTGAGTAAGATTTTTATGTTTAATAAGCGAGTATTACTTATAGTTGCATTAAATTAAGGGAAGATAGATTTTGTTCTGTATCTTCGTTCATACAGATTCTGCCATGATCTCATCTGTTAGTGGTAGAGATGCAAGTGCAGTGAACAGGGTTCTCAACTGAGCATGTTTTATAAAAAGTGTGTACTAATAATCCATCTCTTTTTCTCTCTCAGAGCTTTCCTATCTAATCATAATGAATATTTCTTTCTCAAACATACCACACAGGATGCTCACTGATAAAACAAGCAGCTCTCAGGCTCAGGTAGAAAGAAGCAGCCAAGACCTTCTATCTTCTGGTGGTAGAGAGAGAATTATGTCCTTACTAGTCACTTGTCCAAGCCAATATGTCATGGTTTGTTCAGTGCTCTGCAAGTCTTCAGGTTGCCAGTCAATGAAAGCCAGTGAGAAATGGAAAAATTGTCAATTAGATTAACATAACGTATGTGCCAGAACAACAAGGTCCTACAATATAGCACAGGGAACTATATTTAATGTCCTGTGATAAACCATGTGGAAAAGAATATGAAAAAGAATATATACATATGTATAACTGAGTCACTTTGCTCTACAGTAGAAATTAACACATTATAAATCAACTATACTTCAATAAAATTTAAAATAATTAGAAAAAGAAAAAAAAAAACACATAACACATGTGCCAGAAATAGAGCATGTTCTGTTCCTGTGGAATATGAAGAGACTAGTCTTAACTACTCTTGTTATATTGCTTTGTCAGTTTATTATAAATTCTAAACTTTTACTATTTTATTGTTAGGTATGCATTAAATATTTTTTCAAAGATTCCTTAGGCAGCAATTAATCCAAAAACGTTAAAGTGCAAGTTAAATGAAAAATTAAATACTAAATTTGTTTCTTGAGAAATTTGATGTTGAACATTTAATCTGCATAGTATCTTTATTGATATTAATCATACACTTGGGGTGCCAAACTGATACCACAACAACATGAAAGCCAGAAGGAATAAAATCTATTGGTTTCTACTCTAAAAGTTAGTATTTTAAGAAGTTTATCCCCAAAAGGGACAATTTAAAATATTCTAGCCACAGAAGACACATTTGCATATGATCCTGTGAAGCAAGAATTTTCATTTAGATCAAATGATTGATTTCATAAATTATTTTTTCTCACTTCTTTAATCTACTACTTCGTTGTACATAGAGAATTGAAGTGACATATGTTAATGTGCTAGTTTCTTTAGCAGAAGAACTTCAGCGTTAAATGAAGTCCTCAACATTATCAGGTACTCCAAGTAGAAAATCAATTAAGTAAATTCCAATAATGGATTGTTTTTTTTTTATTCAATTCAGTGAATCAAATAAAACCTTTGGAATTTATTCTGTTAAAGATGAAATGTTTGACATTGAATTGAGTGCTATGGTAAATTGTAAACCATGTTAAAATTTCAAGATTGAAGTTAAAATGATTAATTCTTACATTACTAATTAATAATAAATACCAGCTTAAGAAGTGTGTGCAAGAGAAATGTACTTCAAATTGCTTGTGATGAACACATAATTTATGTTGTGTCCAAACAAGCATCAATATTTTGTTAATCAAAATAAAAGCTGTAGTTGTCAAAATTTATAACTTAAAAACATGTACATAGTGTATTGAGCTACCAAATTTGTGTGATGAAGCTGATGAAGCTTCAGCATTGAAAATATACTTTCTTTACTGTTCATTACGTAGCAAATTTTAGAAAATCTTTGAAGTATTACTTTATAAATCAACCTACAAATCCCATTAATGGTTTTTAACATTATTACAAATGAGTCCTTAAAATTGTTTCATTTTATCTTTGTAAATTCGTTGTGAATCTTTAATCAAAGTATTCAAAAAGTGCAACATCTCAAAATTTTCACTTTTGAAACTGTTAGAAAAATTCAAGTACTGAAAATGATAATTGCAAATAAGAAAACTCAAACATATGTATAAAAGCAAACAAAAAGAGATTATCTAGAACTCTGAGAAGAATTATTCCCTGGAGCTCCTATTTTTTTTTTTTTTTTTTTTTGGAGCTCCTATTTTTATCTGGGATGATTTATATTCGGTTTTGAAATGAAATGAAATTTTAGTATCTTTATGTAGCGATGTATTCAAATAATGGAGATAACTTATTTGAGAAGTTTCATCTGAAAACCTGTTTCTTGAATAATGGTACCATGAATAAAAGCAAAATGGCCCACTTAACAAAATATTTAGACTGAAATATTAATATTGTCAAAGTAGAATAAAGAATATCTTCTAGCAGAATTTTCTGTGAGTTTACCAAGTATCTCAGCTCCTGTAGAGAATAATTTCTCCATTGTTGTTATGGTATAGAGAGGAGAATCAGGTGTCATAATTTTAAATTTATTAAACAAAAGAGTGCAATTATGAAGCAGATTTTAGACAATTATATGAACATAAAATAAAAATGTACCATATTTTTAAAAGGATATTCTTTAAAATATGGTCTTATAGACAAGCATAGCTAAGAAAATATATGGCAATGTTTGCAGAATAATTATTTTGCTTATGTTATATTTTAATGTTCAGATAACCAATGTGAAGTCCTTTTTTTTAAAATTTTAGCTTTATGTGTATAGATCTGCTCTATTTATTTAAAATAAAGTTTTACCTAATTTTTTCAATACAGCTATAATATAGGGCCACTAGTATAATAAAAACAATTTTTCAATCTATAAAACAATTGTCAGTAAATAAATTTAAAAATTAAATATATTATTTTAATTATTTTACCATGCTCTTCCACTCCCAAAGGGTTCTGGTATGTATAAATTTTGTATGGTCCCTTTATTCATATGTTGCATCCATAAGGAATCAGGAAATTTCTGCATCAGGAAATCATGTTGGCTCAATCTCAGTATCTGAACACTTCTCTCCATCTTTGATGCCCCCTAGCCCAAAGCCACTATAATCTCTTTCCTAGATGTCTGCAGAAGCCTACTAACACATCTTCCTCTATTTATCCTGTCCCCCTAAAATCTGTTGCCCATATAGCAGCTAGACTGACTTTTTAAATGTAAAACTGTTCAAAAAATTATAAATGCTCTTCATTTCATTCATAATAAAAAGTCAGAGTCTTCACTGTGACCCTCATGGCCCTATAAGAGTTCACTCCATTACCTCTTGGACTTCATTATAATCTGGCCCTTGATCACTCATTTTAATCACACTGACCATTGATGCAATAGATCTTCTCCATGTAAGGGCATTGCTCTAGCTGTTCTCCCACCCAAAATCTGCTTGACCAGCTTCTCACATTCTTCAGGTTTTGATTCAAATCTTACTGTCAGTGATCCCTACCACCTCCTATTGCATCTTCCATACACACATACTCCAGGTCAACTGCTCTTCTTAAGGCCAGAGAACTTCAGGTCCACCTAACCCTGCTTCACATAATCCTGCTTTTTCCCTCCCCATTTTCTATTGCTCTTTTCATCTTCTAGTACACTGTATGATTTACTTACTTATTATACGTAAAATTATAAACTCTCACCTTCCAAAATACCTCAGTGTGGGAACTTCTGTTTTTCATTAAGTTTTATGTACCTAGAATCATGCCTGCAATATCGCAGGTTCTCAGGACATGTTTGAAAAAGAATTTACATTTTTGTGAGCACTGATAATCAGAATTTATTTTGAACATATAGTGAAACTATTTTGGAGAGACAGAGAGAGACACACACACAGAGACACAGAGAGAGACAGGGAGAGATAGCGCAGGAAGTAGGATCACGTGGCAGGAGCTGTAGCCATAAAGGATGCAGACATTGCCAGAACTTCAGGGCTGATATCTCAAGGAAGTGGGGAAGTAATACCTCCTCTCATATTGCCTTGGGTTTTATGCCAGTACCTCCCATTGAGCAAACTCAACTGGAAGCATAAAGGGCCACTAGGGTGCTCTTAAGAACTCACGTTGGAGAGATGGTAGATTAGAAGACCCTGAGCTCACCTCCTCTAATGAGCATACCAAAATCACGGAACAATCATCGAAGAAAAAGACTGGAACATACCGGGAAAGATCTTCTACAGCTAAAGACATAAAGAACAAACCACAACAAGATGGGTAGGTGGGGTGTACTTACAATATAATCAAATTTCATACCCCTCAGGTGGGTGACCCACAAACTGGAGAATAAATATATTGCAGAGGTTCTCCCACAGGAGTGAGAATTCTAAGTCAGGCTCCCCAGCCTGGGAGTCAAGCACTGGGAAGTTAAGCCCAAAGCATTTGGCATTGAAGGCCAGCAGGGCTTAAGTGACGGAGCCATACAGGATTGGGGGAAACAGAGACTTCACTCCTAAAGGGCACACACAAAATCTCACATGCACCAGGACCCAGGGCAAAAGCCATAATGTGATGGAAGCTTGGACCAGATCTACTTGCTGGTCTTGCAGAGTCTTCTGAAGAGGCGGGGGATAGGGGCTGCAGCTCATCTGGGGATATAGACACTGGTGGCAGAAATATTTGGGAACATTCAACTGCATGAACACTCCTAGAAGCTGCCATCTTGGCTTTTCAGCACCATGACCTGGCCCCACCCAACAGCCTGTAGGCACCAGTGCTGAGACACCTCAGGCCAACAACTGACTGGGTGGAGACACAGCTCCACCCATCAGCAGATTAGCTGCCGAATGACTTCCTAAGACCACAGCTGCCTCTAGAAACATCTTTAGACACAGCTCTGCCCACCAGAGGGCCAAGAACCCCCACCAGTGGACAGGCACCAGCCCCTCCCACAAAGAAGCCTGCACAAGTGTCTTGACCAACCTCACGCACAGGGAGCAGACACCAGACTCAAGAAAACTCTGATCCCACAATGCAGGCCATACCCTTCCCTGAAACCAGCTAGTCCCCGGCTCTGTCGACTAGTAGGCCAATACTCAGGACATATTTTAAAAAAGAATTCACATTTTTGAGCATTGATAATCAGAATTTATTATGAACATATAATGAAACTATTTTGGATATATTGTATATATATATATATATATATATATATGATTTGCTGGCACAAAAGGTGGACTTGAAGTTATATATAGATGTAGATAGATATCTACATATATAATATCTATATCTATATATATCTTCAAGGCCATCCTTTGTGCTACCAAATCTTAATCTGCTGTCAAAGAATATTGATTTGAACAGAATTTGGAAAAATATCAAAACATCTTCTCCAGTTTGCAAAAGCTCAATATTTACCAATAGCAATGTGTTTAATATTATAATAATTCAAAAACAGAGTAGAGGATTCTTCCTTTTTGATAAAAATATTACTCCATTTACCTTTGACATTCTAAGAAAGGTAGCTCAAAGTTTTGTTGTTGTTTGTTTTTTATTGTTGCTGTATTTTAACAGCACTTTGAAGAAAGTTTTGAATATACGATTCAATAATTGAAAGATTTCACATAAACTATAAAAATCAGAATGAATCTCAGGAAACATAATGGTTCAAATGATATACTTTATAGTGACTTTTAAAAATTTTCCTACACATAAATGCGACATAGCCAGAAAAGAACAAAGACAAAAACACAGCCAGCTAGAGGAGTGTTGTGTGGTGTGGAGAACAGAACCTTCAACTGCTTTCAAGATCTACTATTAATTTGTCAAAGATTTTAGAAATTGAGTTTTAAGACTAATTTTTCTTAACACTTTAGGCTGTTTACCATATGCATTGCTGTCAAAGATGTTAAATTTTAATTCAGAAAACATTGAACTGTTTTAAGTATCTGAATATTCTTTCCTCATAATGTGAAGAATCACAAACATGAGTAACAGAAGACATTGTTTTGTATTATTAAAAGACAAGGTATATTTACTCTTATCTACTTGAATACATTCCACTTAACATTTTATTGACTTTTATTAATTTTTTTCAGTGAATAGAATATTTATTTCGTTGATTTAAAACGATAAAATTGCAGAAGAAATAGTGACCTAGAAAAGTTTATATAGACATTTCCTCCCCCTCAGAAGAACTTTCCTCATCATTAAACATAGCCCATCTACAGAACATTTGATGATGATTTAGACAAATTAGTGAGAATATATTTTCTACTGAAAAACATTATTTTTTTCTAATGTAAAACTATTCCTGAAGTATGGAGAAATATAAAATTAAATTAAGTATTGAATATTATAGTCTACTATAATATGAAAACAAGTGATTATAATTAATAATCATAGGGAAATTAGCAATATATTTAGCTAAAGAAGAGAAGAGTTTCAGGAAAGTTCCCAACTAAACAAGGGTTCTTTCTTTCCTTTTCCCCTTATAATACTGGGGAGCACTATGTTAATGAAAATTGTAAGTATTCATTGTAAAATGTAAAAAGTATAAATTTGTATGCTTTTTAATATTGGTAAGAATGGAGAGACAATAATTTCAAACTCTCATGTCATCCAAAATATGAGAGAAAAATGAAATAGATGCTTAAGGTAATCATTAGCTCCAAAACCAGATAAAACTGTTCTGCTAAGATGGTGTCTTAGATTCGAAAGAGAGTAGTCTGTGAGTCCAGAATCAGATGAGGAGAGCGGGCTTCCACTCTGATTGAATCTGATGACCAGAACTTGTTGAGCAAACATGTCAAATCAGTACTCACCAGAGGGGGTAGAAATTTTGCTCAAACTATCCTAAAATACAGACATTTCTTCAGCCACTTCCATTCAGATATTCTTTAAGAGAGCTCTGCCTGTCCATCTGCCTTCAAGTCCAAAGCAACTGACAGAGAACACTCCTGTCATTCTTGGCCTCAACCCAATCCTCTGTCTCTATTCTCTCTTGGCCCCAAAATACCCTTAGAGCAAAATGTCTATTACTGTGAGAAAGATAAGGCACTTAAATTAAGGTTTAAAATTCAAATCCAATATAATTTCTTAAAATTATGTGCAATCTGAAGGAAGATAGAACTCATTATTAGGGAGAAACTTTTTTATTGTCTATCAAAATTTATTTTAATTTGAGGTGAAGTCATATGCAAAAAGATGCAACCACAAGGCAGGGAGCAAAAGTGGAACTAGCTAAGGGAAAATGGGTCCCTCAACAGTCTTTGCCCTGCTTAGCATTTGAAAAAAAGAATCTGGGAACTGCAACATGAATTAGATAAAGACTGAGTGAGAGTAATATTGAGAAATAATAGCCTCAGTACATACATATGATTGAGCAAAAATTGTACTCACTTGGCAAATATATATCTGACATTATCCCTATTATCAATAATATCAAACAGGCAATAGGAACAACATTTATTTCAATATATTTGGGTGTGTCTGTGTACTTTAAAGTGGATATAATTGCATTTTATGAAGAGACAAATGGAAGAATAAGTAATAGTATAGTAATATTAATTTTGCCTATTTCAAAACATAGTTTATTTAACATAATTGCAAACCCTCCTGAAAACTTGATATGTTTTGACTTGATAAGTGTATTAGTTTTGTAGGGTTGACTTAAGAAATTACCACAAACTGTGTGGCTTAAAACAACAGAAGTTTATTCTCTCAAGAAGTCACAGAGGCTAGAAGTGTGAAATCAAGGTGTAGGCAGGGCCATGCTCTCTTTGAAGTCTCTTGAGGGAAGATCCTTCCTTGCCTTTTCCTAGTTTCTGGTGTTTGCCAGTAATCCTTGGCTTTCCTTAGTTTCTGGATGCATCACTCCAATCTCTGTCTCCATCTCACATGGCCTTCTCCTCTTTGTGTCCTTATGCACAAATTTTCCTCTTCTAATAATCCAATTAGTCATTGGATTCAAAGTTACTCTATTACATTATGACCTAATCTTAACTTGATCACATCTGGAAAGACTCTATTTCTAAATAAGGCCACATTCACAGGTACCTGGAGTTAGGAATTAAACATATCTCTTTTGGATCCAAAATTCAAAGCACAACAACAGGTAAGATAGACAATAATGAGTAAAATAGAGAAAAATATTAAAAAGTACATTGTAGGAAAATCTGAGTATACATGCAGAAGAGGAGAGTGGAAAAGCAGGAAAGTAATGGATATTCCAGGAAGACATGAAAGAAAAAAAAAGCCAAGTTGAAGATGAGAATCTTAAGATTCATGCATTTCACATAATGAAGACAAATAGCAGAAGTATAAAGAAATAAAATCCATCTTAATTTAAGCCCAACAATTGAAATCCATAAGCCATTAGGAAGACAGCTGTTTGTGCCTCTCTTCAGACTTATGTTCCCATTACTGTTAACTGGAAACTTGGGAACCTGTCCTTTTCTAATTAAAACCAAAACTAAGTGGTTCTTGTTTTCTAAAATATGTTTGGTTTATGAGAAATAACATCAAAATATTTTTTATTGCAAATTTAATCATACCTTTTAAATTTAGACATCTAAGGGACCATGTGTGATATCATGGCTTATACTTTTTTTCATCCACCTATGTTAACTCAGTTCAGTTCAGTTAGTCTAGTTCAAAGATAGCTAACAAAAAGGTACAAATGTTTGCAAACAATGAATCTTTCTTGTGGAAATGCAGTGTCAATACCAATCACAGAAATAAGGTAATGTACAGTTACAAGTTCAAATTTAAAATGTAAAAGGTAGTGTAGGATCTTGGTGGAATTCAATGTAAATTTTTGTGCAATTTTTTTCATAAAAAATCTTCAATTTTGCTATCAATGTGATATATGAAAAATGTGCTGTTCATGTTTAATATATTTATCTACAGATAGCTATAAATGCGTATAACTCAGAGAAATGCACTTTTTAAAAGTTATTTCAGGCTATACTAGAATTGGAAACATAATATCATTATTCAAAATTAATTTAAAAATTCTGAAGACAAATGTATATGTTATATAAATATATGTTAAATTTTAAGTGAATTATTATAATAAACTTTTCTCATATATCAGAGCACTCATATCAAATTAATAAAATGGCAATTCCTATATCACCTAATGAAGACAAAGTCAAATAAAAATATACCTATATAGAAATATACGTATTGATATTTCAGCATATTTTGTATATAAATCCATATTTCTGTATAAAACCATATGTACTGATATTTGTATATATACATATATGTATATATGAGTATATCTGCATGTGTGTGTGTTTGTGAGTATTTTAACAAATCTTGAGCTTATTTTATGAGAATCCTTCTTGCCTATAGAGAAGGGATGCTTTCTTTGTACCTGCTTGAGGGGAGACAGAGGAAGCATTTTCTTGTCCAGTTGGACCTAAGACTAAATGTATGGGTGCCTCAGTCTAAGTCAGGGGGTATCAGAAGATTCACTTGGTTCCATATTTAACTTTGCCTTTTAATTAGTAATAAAAATAACATTTTGATTTCTATCTTTCTGAATCTGGGGTCATTATCTCAATAGATTCTTCACTTGTACAGTAAAGAAGGGTGTGATTTATCCACCCTCTAGAATTTCAAAAGTATATACACATACTTAACACAAATCCAGATATACGGATTTATTTAAATCAGAAATCTGAGTGTTATCCTAGAATCCTTTCCTTATCTTCAAATTGATGAAGCTCATTATTCAGTCAACAAGTTGATGTGAGCTCCAAAATAGATTTTTAAAAAATGTTATCACATTTTCTCCATCCCCACTGCTATTGTTTTGGCTTTGTTTTCATCATCTGTTATCAGACTATTGAAATTGCTTTCCTGCTTCTAGTTTTTCTCTTATCCACACAGCTTACAAAATATTAATAAAACCTAAATGTAATTATGCCACTTTCCTACTTAAAATCCTTTGCTCACCCCTGTACTTAAAGGATAAAATCCAAACCTCCTGGAGATCTATTTGAAGACCCTCAAGAGGCCTTCCACATTTATCTCCCATCACTTTTCATATCACTCTATGTAGACCTCCTACATAGAATTCCTTGAAAATATAACACATGGAATCAATCTCCATTGATTCACCTGTCTAATTCTTGTTCTCAAAACTCCAGTCAAGATGTACATATGCAGTGACATTTTCTCCACTTTTCTTTCTAGGCAGAAGTATATGCTGCCTTCCTACTTCCATGCCCCTCTATTTATGGCTGAAGTTTTAGCACTTCTTATATTCTGATTATCAACTTGCATCCTATACTCCTCCAGGTGACTCCAAGTAAACAGCTGAGGCAAAGAACTATGCCTTATTCATCTATGTAAGATACTATTCTAGTACAAACATGTCATGTTAGGTGGCCAATATTATCAATCTTTTACAACTGAAAGAATGAAACCAAATTTTGATTCCAAATTTGAGATTCAAATCTAAAAGTATTCATTATTTCCAAATCCAGAGAAAGTGCTTAATGAACTCTTATTCATTGAAAATTTAGAAGTGGAAAATTAATATGAACCAGAGGGGATCAGATCTCTAGAATTCTACTGACTCCCTAAAATGGGACACATCCTTACCTAGGTTGACCAAGCACTATGGTTATGTTGTGGAAGAGTGAAAACCAGAGATAAGAGGAGGTCCTCACTTGTATATTGAGCACAATGGTCACAAACTTGTTGGATAATGCCACACTGAACGCAGTGACCATAATGGTCATAGACACTTTTGGATAAAATGTACAGATGCTTCTGATACAACATAATTGCTTAGGGGTGGGTAAGGAGAATGACTGTGTTTTAAAGACACATACACAATACACACATGCACACAAGCACACACACAAAATCAGGGACTCTTGAATAGGCTGGGCAATAATAGTGCCAGTGGTAATGTTCAAACAAAATGTACACACTCTCTTTAAATACCTTGTTAAGATATTTGAAGATATAATAAAGCAAACTTTAAATTTCTGACATTTACCATCCTACTATTTTCATGACAAATTTTCAGTAGATGGCAGTTTCTACTGTGAAATGCCTTACCCAGGGCATTTACCTAGCCCACCAGGGTGGGCTTCCCTGGTGGCGCAGTGGTTGAGAGTCCACCTGCCGATGCAGGGGACACGGGTTCGTGCCCTGGTCCGGGAAGATCCCACATGCCACGGAGCGGCTAGGCCCGTGAGCCATGGCCGCTGAGCCTGTGCGTCCAGAGCCTGTGCTCCGCAACGGGAGAGGCCACAACAGTGAGAGGCCAGCGTACCGCAAAAAAAAAAAAAAAAATTAATAAAAAAATAAATCATGGGGTTTTTGCTAAATGCTTCTCCAACTCCCATATACAGATGCATATTCACATACACAGTATAGGTGCGCAGGCTCACACAGACACATGAAATCCCAATTTTCCCCTCAGATTTTCTATCATCTCTTCAATTAGCATACACTGTTTCAACCTCTCTCACAGCTCTTTCTTTTACCCTTCTGGGACACGAAAAACAGAATACTTTCAGAGCAGAATATCTGTTTTAAAGTATATACTAAATTGTAACTGGTGCCTTTTTAAAGAGCTATAAGCATTATGTTCTCATTAGAAGACAGTTTCAGTTTTCCCAAGAGCACAGTAATCTCAAGGAGGTCTCTCACTTTGTCCTCTGGCATGAAAAAAAAAAGTCTCTTAATGATACCAATTAAGAAGTTTGAATGTCATTTCTACATCTTTGTTCTGTTTCAGGTCAGCAAGTCCAGGGCTCAAAACAAAGTCATAACAACTCTGTTGAAGCTTATAGACTTTTGTAACATTCGATCAGGAAGGCAGGTATTTCAAAATAACTGCAAATGTCTTATGGTATTTTCAATAAGAGATTACATTATTTATACTCTACCTTTACTTTCTATAAAACAAAAGAAGAAAACTACATGAAATGTGCCCTCTAATCTTATCTGACTTTCTCCTGCCTAGTTACTATTACTTGTGAGTTTAACTACAAGATATTAACTTTCCTTAAATCCCTTTAAACAAATAATGCAATTTGTAAACAATATTACTTTGAATATTCTTTTCAATAGTGATAAGGACAGCCGTTCTTTAGTACTTTACTTTGACCTCCCATCCCAAAATGTTGATTCCCTCCTTCTTAATGTTTACATGTGCTCGTTCAGCAATAATTTGTCACCTTTATCTGGATCAGTTTGAGTCTAAGTATCAATACCATTCAAAACCAGTTCTGCTCATTGAGGAAGTAAAGATCTATCTGTTCTCGAGTACTCTGGCTGAGAACTCTCAAGTGGAGTACAGAGGAAAGGGGGTAAGGTCATTTTGCAGGAGGCATTTGCATGCTGCGGAAGAAGAAAGAATTGTGCCCTCTGCTGTAGAAAGCCATGGTTCCCTTGAACATAAAATTAATGTTTCCTAATGATAATTGAGCACAAATATTGATAGTATAAATTTTGACAACTACTTTGATTTAATTAGGTTTACATAAACTAATTTTATAGTGCATACTTTGGTTTAGTTATGAAAAATAGTATATCTTTGCATAACATTTAAATTGTTTGACAGATTTTTTTTATTTTAAAAACATGATAAAGCTAGAACAATATGTTTGGAATCATCTTACACTATTTAATATTAGCGTTAATAGTAATAATTGTCCCAAGCATAATAGCTCAAAAAACTCTTGCAGAGTTCCTGATAGAGAAGATATCAGCTTACTTTCTGAGATCAGTTGAAAAGTGTAGTCAGTTTTTTAAAACAGTTTTAAAATTTGATGATAGTTTATATAATTAACCCTCCACAATTTGAAGTGTATCAGTTTATTGTCCCTATTTTACACGTGAGCAATTAAAAACCCATAACTGTTATATGATTTTCCATGATCACTAAGGAATAAGTCAACAATTTTGGAGCCCGATAAACTATCAAAGGCATAATTATATTCAGGGTCCTATATATTATTTGTCTAAAAATATGATGAAACCTCTTCTTAATATTAATTCCAGGGATTAGATTGAATATAATCAAATTCTTCAATATTTTTCCAAGAAGCCATTATAACCAGGTTAAATCAAATTTCATATTGGGGGTTATATTCAATTTTTTTTTTTTAGCAGAACTACTCAGGAGTATACTTGTATTTCCTAATTTCTTCATCTTTCTTTTTCATCATTAAAATTATTTCTCTTTAAAAAAAACTAAAACATAAACATAATAAAAACATATATTTAAAATGTAAAGTAAAAATGTTATCTACCAGAAATATATCAGACCCACTCTATTAGAAGTGAGCATTCTTAAAAATTTCTTTGAATATCTCTCTATAATTATATGTATAGAAATATACATGCATGTGTGTATAAATGCATACACACATATATGTAATGTATATACATGTCTATATAATATTATTTACATATACACTTGGGTTTTTTTTTTTCAGTTAATCATTTATCTTGAACATCTTTCCATAAGGGAACATATAATTTTACTTTATTTTCTCTAATGATAACATAGTATTTCATGATCTTTAAAACATTGTATATGGTAATTATTTACCCAATCAAATTACATATATGCATATATATTATAATATATATTATAATATAATTATATATAATATATATTACAGATTATGTAAACTATCATATTGGTAGTTTTTCATTCCTTCAATAATGAACACATTTCATAGTAATTTATGTATTCCCTGTTCATGTTCTATCATTGGCAACTTTTGCAATTTCTTTCCTGGTCTTTGACCCACATAGAAATCTCTAACTCTTCTTATTTTGACATAGATGCTCCATGAAGCTTCATTTAATTCTTTGCATTTTGTTATTGCCTCTCTTGCCTCAAGACATTTGCCCAGGCACAGAGACCCAGGAGAATGTCAGTGATGGATCAGAGCAGTCTTCTGCCTATCAGTTTGCTACTATCCTTCAAATTTCACCTTTCCCATCACTTTCAAGAAATGATTTTTGAAAACTTCAAACTAGACTAGATGTCTCTACTCTACCAAAGTATTTATCATATTTTATTAATTTTTTAAACTATTACTTTCCATGGCTAGAAAAATTAATACATTTTAGGAACACAGGAGATGCTTCTGTACCCCAGCACCTAAGGAAAGGCACATAGTAGGCATTCAACAGATAGTTGTTTATTTGAGTAAAGTCTCCACTGGATTAAATATATCCCGAAGCTTTTGTATACATGTAGAGTAATTAAAAAGGAACAGTAGTATTGAGATTGAATTACATTATCTGTTAATTATTCATTCATATAATCATTCTATAAACATAAGTAATCATCTACTATAAATTTGACATTAATAACAGAAATAGCAAACAACAGCAGTAAACTACTGAGCAAGTGCTTTTTATGTACTAAGACCTTTGCATGCATTTTGCACTAATTCTTACAAAAAAAAATACTGTTTGGGGTGGAACAGTAATTTTAGTGGTCTTACAAAAGAAGGTGAAATTAAGATAACTTAAGTATTATGTCAGTATTGCAGACCTCCTACATAACAGAATCAGGAGAATTGAATTCAAGGTTTCATTGAATCTTCTGTCTAAAGTTTTTAACCATCTCAATGAAAAAAACATTATTTCTATCTTTTCATAGCCAATGAACACCCAATTACATATAAGACAATTGGTAAAATATTTCCATTATATTCCTTTCATATTCAAAATTGTGTGTATCCCTTTGTGATTTTTTTTTCTATTTCTGCATTTATTGAAACAATGCTATAATTCATTCTTAAGTTCTGGTAATGTATTCAAATAAAATGATTGATTTTAGAAATGTAGAAACTTCTTTGAATTTCTGGTATAAAATTTCTTGATGATAATTTTCATATGTTACTGGATTTTTTTTTTAAATTAAGTCCCAAAAAATCTTTCTTTAGGTTTATTATTAGGGCTATACTGTCTTTGTAAAAATCAGTTAAAAGTGTTTCCTCTTTCTCTACTTTCTGAAAGAATGTGTAAAATGTTGGTATTATTTTCTTTTTAAATGTTATACAAACATAAATGTAAGTACCAAGTTATGGTCCAGATAAGATGGTGTAAACTCATTTTTCCCTGCTCCTGCCTGCTTACTACAACCATAAACCTTGGAAATAATGCAATGGGTAACAAAAGGAAAACTCTGAAAAGTGGAAAAGGGATGGCAGACTGGTTAGAAATTCCAGGACTGGAGGACTAACATAGCATTAGGGTGTCTTGTGAAGCCTCACCCAACAGAATAATGTGACTTAGGCCAGCTGTTTCCCATTCTCCAATTTAGCAAGAGGAAGTGGCCAGGCATGCTCATACTCATCTAGATCAAGTTGGGGTACCAGCAACGGTACCAGGTGAGACTAACAGCACTGGAAAGAGAGACTGATAGAATCTCTACTGACAGTGATCAACCAGGGAAAGTGCTGGTGACCCGAGTCTCCTTCCCCACACAGAAACACCAGGCAGTTGGTGTCACCAGCAAGTGGGGATCCACCAAACAAGCCAGGGAAGAGGCCTCTATCTCCTACAAGCAAGGGGGTTCCTACCACAAAAAGAGGCCCATCCAGGAAGACTCTTTGTCCTTATGAGCCTGAGTCTTCCTTCCCCAACCTAGAGATACCAAGTGGCCAGTAGGCAATGGCAAAGGGGATCTCCCCACAAAAGTAGTCTGGCTCCAGAAGTATTTTTCATCCCCATAGATCAGAGACTCACTTCCCCTACTGTGGTCCAGTCTGGTTAAATACCTTTTGTTCGCTCAGTCACCACCAACTACAGCCAGTGGGAGCCCCAGGGGAACCAGATAAGCCAAGCAGGCAAAACTAGCCATCCAAAGTTTGTAAGAATAAAATGGTCTTTGGACCTGTAGCCCACAAATATATGCCAAACCTGTGTGGTAAACCTAAATATGGTGGCTGCCTACTAAAATAAAAGGTTAAATAGCATTCTTAGTCTTCTAACACAATAGTCAAAATGTCCAGGATACAATACAAATCACTTATCATGCCAAGAATCAGGAAAATGTCAACAACAACAAGAGAAAAGACATTCACCTGACACCAACATCATAACGAATCAAAAGTTGGAATTCTCTGCCAAAGATTTTAAAACAGCACTAATAAAAATGTTTCGACAATCAATTACACATTCTGTTGAAACAAATGAGAAATGGAAGACATCAGCAAAGAAGTAAAAATTATAAAAAAGAGCCAAATGGAAATTGCAGAAATGAAATATACAATAAAGGAGAAGGAAAACTTCCTGGAAGAATTCAGTAGTACAGGGGAGATAACACAGGATATAATCGACGGACTTGAGGACAGATCAATAGAATTTACCCAATCTGAACAACAGAGAGAAAAAAAGATTGGGGAAAAAAAAATGAGCAGAGCATTAAGGACTTGTAGAAAAATAGCTTAAGATTCAATATTCTTATGGGATAGTCTTATGGGACTCCGACTTAGAGAGGTTATTATAGATGATAAGTTATATAAGCCATATGACTAATTTCTTTAGTAAATAATTTTCCCTTGGTCCATCTATCTCCACGCATGCTATCTGGATAGGTGGATAATTTTCCAAATCATCAAGTGCTTGCTCCTTTTTACTTAGCAGGTTCTTCCTCAATATATCTCATTCCTCTCATATTTTACTATAAGCAGCAAGGTGCATGCTGTACCTTTTACACTTTGTTTGGAAATCTCATCAAATATCCAAGTTCATCACTTTCCACCCAACAGCAGAACACAATTTAACCAAGTTTCCTGTCACTTTATAGAAAGTGATTTCTGCAATGTCCAATAATATCTTCCTCTTTTCCTCCTAAGGCCTCCACAGAAACACCTTTAACATTCATATCTCTACCAAAATTCTGTTCATGATGATATATGTATTCTTTAAGATGACAGAACATTCTCTGTAGCTCTCCTCCTGTATTTTTAAGCCTTCACTAGAATACCTTTAATATCTATATTTCTGTCAACAGTTCCTTCAAAGTAAGCTAGGCTTTTTCTATTAAAGATCTCAAAACATTTACTAACCTCTATCCATTACCCTATTCCAAAACCATGCCCACATGTTTAGGTAGTTGTTACAGCAATACCCCCACTTTACTGTACAAAAATCTACATTAATTTGCTAGGGCTGCCATAACAAAGTACCACAGAATGGATGCCTTGAAGACACAGAAATGCATTTTCTCACACTTCTGAAGGTTTGAAGTCCTAAATTAAAGTAGCTATCCTTAGGGCTTTGCTCTCTCTTATCCTTCCTTGCCTCTTCCTAGCTTCTGGGGGTGGCTAACAATCCTTGGTATTGCTTGGCTTGTAGGCACATCACTTCAGTCTCTTCCTAGATGGTCACAAGGCATTGTCCCTATGTCTGTGTCTCTGTTTTCTTTCCTTATAAGGACACCAGTCATTGGATTAGGGCTCACTTTAATCTAGTATGATTTCATCTTAATTTAGCATTAATCGCATTAGCAAAGACCCAATTTCCAAATAGGGTTATATTCTGTAGCTCTCTTTCTGAGATCTGTTACTGAACCTAGTACACTATCCTCATGAGATTATAAACCATATTTGATAATTGAAACAAAAATTATAGTACTATCTTATACTCAAGACAACACGATTTAAAAGTGGTGAAAGTAAAAGGAACTAAATGAAATTAAAGTGTCTACACTTCGCTCCAAATATGCTCCGAGTATTAAATGTCATAAAGAAATAATTCCTGAAAGCCTGTAGGCTTGAAGTATTTTTTGTGTGTGGGAAGATTTTGATTATGAATTAAATTTCTTTGATTCTCGGATAAGGTCTTCAGATTCCTTATTGCTTCTTGACTTAGTTTTGCTAAGTTATGTTTTTCAAGGACTTTTTCCATTTCATTTAAGTAATCAACATTATTACGAAGGTTTTTTTTTCCTTTTAATATCTGTATGATCAGTAGTGATATCATTTCTTTTATTCCTTATGTTGATAATTTGTGTTTCTTTCTTTTTCCTTTTTTACTCCTTGATTACTCTTGTTATTGGTTTATCAATTTGATTAAAACTTGGAAAGAACCAACTTTTTCCCTTGTCTTTTTTGTTTTTTTCTTGTGTTCTGCTTCATTGATTTCTGTTTCTACTTTTATTCATTTCTGCCTATTATTTTACATTTAATTTGCTCTTATTTTTTGAGTTAATTGGGTAGGAACTTACATAATTTTCTTGGGCTTTTATTCTTTTTAAAATAGACGTTTACAGTTACAATCTTGCCTCTGAGTATTGCTTATACTATATCTTACAAATTTTTTATTTGAGATATTCCTTATTTATTTTGCAATATTTTTTAATCTTCCGTGAGATGTTTCCTTTGACTCATGGGTTGCCTAGAAGTGTGGCATCCAATTATTTAATATTTGGGAATTTTTTGCTTCTTTTTTTGTTGATATCTAATTTAATACATTTTGACTCAGGTAAAATACAGCACATAATTTGTATGTTTTAAAATTTATTGAAACTTATTTTATGGACTAGGATATGTTATTTTTTCTACATGTATTTGTAAAGCATGTCTGGATTTTGCGGTTGTAATTGTTGGGTGCAGTTCTCTGTAAATGATGATTAGGTCAATTTTGTTGATAGTATTGCTCTGATCTCCAATATGCATACCATATTTTCATTTATTTGTTCTATTAATTATTCAGAAGGAGTTTTCTTTTTTTTAAGGAGGGATGTTAAAATCTCAAATTAAGTTTAAGAATTTGTCTATTTTATCTTTAATTCTGTTGTTTTTTTTCCATCTGTTTTGAAGTTCTGGTTTTAGGTACATACATATTTGGAACTGTTATGTCTTTCTAATGAATTGCCCCTTTATCATTACAAAATCTCACTCTTCATTTTTGGTTCATTCTTTTTATTGAAGTCTTTGTCATCTGATAATAATATAGTCATAGAACTTTCTTATGCTTACTGTTTGGTGATGTGTCCTTTTACTTTCATCCTCATTGTGTTTTAAATTTTAATGTATATCTTTTGGGTATTGTCCTTACTCCCAAATCAAAGCCTTTCCACTGTCTCTGGCTTCAGTCCCTAGGGATTAAGGAGTTGCTAATGAGCTCTCTCCCCTCAGGCTGGCTGAATCTTTAAGGCCCCTCAGCACTGGTTTGACCTCTCTTTTTCCTGCTCCTTTGTTCTCAATTTGCTAACAGCTTACTCTGTTGTAAGCTTCATGCCATCTTGCCCTGCACATTCTCAGCCAAGCATTCATCAGTGAGTTGCAGGATGCCCTCAGATAGATTTCTGCCTAACCCTCATTCCTCAACCCTTTGAAGCTACTTTCCAGAGCCCCACCCTGATGAATCCAAGTTGCTGGTTTCAGCTCTGATTTCTGCCTCTGGGGTTCAGCAGTACCACTGTGCTGTACTAAGACTCCAGCCTGCTATGCTGGTGAAATTTCTACCAGGCAAGGAGCCAGGAGCCATGGTTATCTTGAGGTTCACCTCCTGAGCTTCGCTTCCCTCAGTGATCAGTCTTTTGTTGCTTATTTTCCTTTGACTGAAGACAGTTGTCTCATATGTTCTGTTCAGCTTTAAAGTTGTTTACTTGGGATGACAAGTCCAGTACAAGTTATTCTATCATAGTCAGAAGCAGAAGTCCCGGAATTTTGTTGTCGTTTCATTTCATCTTTTCAACCTTACACTGCTTGTGGAAAACTAGCTTTGACTAGATAACTTTAAAAGTCCTGTGACACCTTAATATTCTCCAGGGGGAGCCAGAACATTAGTCTGCAGGTATACTGCATCTGAATCTCTGAGGTTCTGCTGACCATGAAGAGATTTCAGAGGAAAATCTTACTAAGAAATACACTGAATTTTTAAATCACAATAGATATGAATATTCCCTCACAAAAATGGCCATCCGGTCAAAGTCACATCTTGACTCTCCTCTGAACATCTATAGCTTCAGAGGAGAGTCAAGGCCTCAGAAGGAATTTTGAATCTTTGAAGATAAATGATGGCAAACCCATTATTTGATAGGTCCTTGTAGTCAAACCACCACAATAATTTTAATTGTTTCATTTGAATGATTGCTGAAATAAAAGGATAAGCAGGTTGTGAATATGGTGGGTATGGATATTTCATGTAGCATTATTTCTTTAAGAATAATTTGATCAGGGACTTCCTTTGTGGCGCAGTGGTTAAGAATCCGCTTGCCAATGCAGGAGACATGGGTTCGATCCCTGATCTGGGAAGATCCCACAAGCTGCAGAGCAACTAAGCCCATGTGCCACAACTACTGAGCCTGTGCTCTACAGCCTGCGAGCCACGACTGCTGAGCCTGTGTGCCAGAACTACTGAAGCCCATGCACCTAGAGCCCATGCTCCACAACAAGAGAAGCCACCACAATGAGAAGCCTGTGCACCGCAAAGAAGAGTAGCCCCCTCTTGCAGCAGCTAGAGAAAACCCGCATGCAGTAATGAAGGCCCAATGCAGCCAAAAATTAAATAAATAAATTTATTTTTAAAAATTTGATCATAATTCTTGGGGGTGTAATCTATTTAATATTTACACTGACTGAATTTCACTCTGATTTTTAAAAGCTTGAAGCCACTTTCCATATTTTCTTTTGGACACATCCCTTCCCATTGATTTGTATATTTATTTACTGTGTTTGTTTGTTTTTCAGTTACCTTGTGTCTTCATCTCACTGCCAAACTCTGGCTCTAGGGATCTATTCATTCAAGTTGAATTTGATTATGAACAGAAGTCAAGATACAAACGGTTCAAATCTGAGTAGAAAGTAAGAAATATGTGATAAAAATGAAACTAACTCATTAGGTGTCCTGCAGTCGTTTCCTAACCAGTCCCCACTAGGGTAATTTCACCTCTTTTCAATCCATCCTCTGTATTTTTTCTATGTGTTCTTTCTAAATATAATCCTATTTAAGTCCCTCCTTGCATTAAACCTGTCAGTTGTGGACCACAGCATAAAATTCAAAGTTGAAGAAATTAGGAAGGCATGATGGAGCACCTCTGTATCCATTCACTTAATCTCTAACCCTCTCTTCTCTATGCACCCAATGCCCCAGGTATTCTATGAAATACGTTAAATCCCCCCAATGATCTGTTTGCTCATAACTCCATGTTTTTATTCATATTGCTCCTCAACCTAAAATTCCACCTCCAACCTCACCCATCTGTAAAGTGCCTGTTGTGGTCTGAAAGTTTGTGTCTTTCCAAAATTCATATGCTGAAATCCTAATCCTCAAGGTGATGGCATTAGGAAGCAAGGCCTTTGAGAAGTGGTTAGGTCATAAGAGCAGAGCCCTTATGATTGGGAGTAATGCCCAAAAAAGAGGCACCGGAGAGCTCCCTAGTTCTTTCTATGACCCAGAAGAAGGCCTTGACCAGAAGCCTATCATGCTGGCACCCTGATCTTGGACTTCTAGTATCCAGAACTGTGAGGAATAAATTTCTTCTGTTTATAAGCCACCAGACTATGATATTTTGTTAAAACAGCCTGAACAGACTGAATCAGTGCCTACTTTCTTCTGTATTACGTTTTTTTTTCAAATGTTGCCTTTTATTTTTAAGACTTTATTGACACCCCTTTCTCCCTCAAGGAGTCTATCACTCTCTATTATAAACTGCATTCTATAGACATCACTACATAATAAAGTGTATTTATTTGTGTAATTTATGTCTACATTCTTTATACAGTTTGTGGTTCTTATATTCTTACAGACCGAGTCCCACATTATTCTAAAATTTTCAAAGTCTAGAACTCAGTTTTATGTATTTTATGACCCGAATGCCTTGCAAAATGGCCTGAAGCATAACAGATGACCTGAACCTAGTAAAAGAACAAAGAAAAGATGGCAAGAGCCCTATTCATATATAAACAAACTAATATTGAAGTCAAGTACAGTATAAAATTCCTTTTTAATATACTAGAAGTGAATCAATACTTAAGCAAAATATATCTTTTAACCAAGATTTTGTTCTTGGTCATAAGAAGAAATGTAGAAGAAAAATAGATATGTAATGAGAAACCAATCTTAATGACAGTGGAGGAAAACGTCCTTCCCATGTCAGTAGTTGAGCAGAGATGGCTCAGCTGGACTAAGCATTCTGCAGAGAGACAAAACCTTTGGCTGATCTGCCATGCAAAACTCTTCTCACAGTCCTCGGTGTGTAGATGTGGTCCTTGCTATGCACATTCCGTATATACTTGGGCCTGGGCATTCCTTGATATATTTCTTGTTTCTTAGAGAAAAAAGAAATGTTACCTAATGCCTCTTGGCATACACTATAGATACCACCTAGGCTGTAGAATGATGAGAGTTTGGCAGACAGCATCCATTCTGGTACATCTCTGCCAGTGCATTTCCCCAGTGAACCCTAGGTCACATCTGTATCATGTGGACCTAGTTGTCTTTGTACACAACATCCCTCTGCACAAAAATATGCAACCAGATATGTATAAGTTTTAAAGACATTACTTTCCATTTAATATATATAAATACATATGGAATAAATTAGTCAGTCACCCATATTTATATAATGTTTGCAGACCTTTGGGTCAAATGGGAATCTCATTCGTGTTTGGAATAATATGACAGAGCAGATGATTAATTTTAACATATCACCTATCATTAAGTTCACTGGCTAGACTAGTATATGCATTTCCGTGTTTTAATTTGACTAATGTGAAAAAATTACACAGCAAATTATTCAGACACATGACCTGACAGTGTGTGATTAGTTAACAAGTGTTATTTATCAATGAAGAGCCTTTGTATCCATGCTCTGGGAAATGTTCAAAAGTAGTGTCAGTCATGAGTTCTGTATGCTGCTGTGTGGCATGGTAATGATGAAGTCAAATATTGAAATGATTCCTTGTGGCTATTCAGGCAGAAAAATGAACTCTGACAGCAAATCTCTGTAGTATACATGCAATCTTCACTGATAAAATACTTCTTGACCTTGGCAACCCTTCATTATTCCAGGTTTTTTGAAGTCGTATATTTCAGTTTCTAGAATCAATAACCTAGAACTACCTCTACCAGACAGGGGAATTATGTCATGCTGGAGTTGAGATAAAGATATTTCTTCAGAGGTGTCCCAGGACCAGCTTGCACTTAGCATGGTCCTTGGCAGAGAATAACCCTGGAGTAACTTTATACATGTTGGGATAATGCTGTTTTTATGAGATCCAAGAGGACTCCCAATAAAAAAATTTTGGACAGATTCTGTAATCCCATACCAAGTTTTATTGCTTTTATTGTACAGTTGGATTGCTTTGGAAATGCCCTATGTATAAATATGTATATTAGTAATTATTCATTATTATCAATATCTTCAACATTAATTGATTATACTTAATATAATTCATTAATTCAATAGAATTCATTATATTAAAATACATAAATATTTTATGGAATTCTAAATTCCATTCATTTTAAGGAACAAGCATAAATACATTTAGGGGGAAAGGACATTGTTATTTAGTTCTTGAGAAATAGGTTCCATCTAACTTTAAATCTAAAATGTCTATGACCTTCTTTTACACATGCAGGTTGAAACAAGCAATTACATTTTTCTGTAAGCCGTTCTTGTCCATAAAGATTTTGGAAGCCAAAGCAACATCTTTATTGTCACTACTGCTTCTTAAATTCTTCCATTCTCCCTTTTGAAAGTAACAGTACACACACAAAGTAGATATCTGGATTTATAATAAGAAATTTCATAATCATTGATAAGCTATTCTGTACAACAGTGTGAAATTATAAAATGCTAAGGGTTACTTGCATCAAAAGAAAATAGGTTTGTTAGCAATAGATTTTCATTTTCAATAGTGTCACATTTTTATTTGCCTTTTAGCTTCTCTTACAGTTTTTAAATCCCCATTATGTTCAATTGGAACAAAGAACAATTACGCCAGGAGGGATAAGGTACTCTCACCATGCTTACCAGAAAAAAAGCCCCCCACACTGCATGACACTTACCACTGGATTTACTGTCTGTCAGCAGATGCTCAGGGAAATGAAAATGTTCCCTGAATTCATGCGGTGCCTGTTTTCTCTACTCCCCAGTGTCTTTCTTCCTCGGGGGATTATAGGGATAGGAATCTTTCTCCCTTATAACTAATGTTTCAGAGGTCACAGAACAATATGTCTTTTGCCCCTCTCTGGGGAGCCATTTATCTCCTCTGAAGCATACTTCTATTATTTTGTTTTAAAGAGCAAGGTTTGGGTACACGTGACCCATTCGGTTATCAGGGTCAGATGTAACTGTTTCCGTCTTCGTCTTCCAGGGTGCCTGCTTTTCCCACATGGTGAGTGGTTTATAAATGCTGCACTTTGTGATTTCTGGCTTTGCTACTATCCACTCACAGATCATCATTATTCATTCAAATGCATGCTGCATGCATTATACAAATCCAGTGAAAATTATTCTTACTGACAATATCCCAATTGGATGAGCTAGAAAGAAAGAAACTACCTGAAGAAACAGGGTGGCACAGGCAAATTTTTTAAACCCTTCAGGCTATTGCCACTGCATTTTGTTCAGATCTTGGGTATTCAGTCTTTGAATCTGTTTGATAATCTGTTTCTCTCTGTCTCTCTCACCATTTTGTCTATTCCCTTTTCAATGGCATATCTGAGGATTAAGGTGGATTGGAGAGTGGATTAAAAACTTTGAATTGTTTAAATACACCATGCCCACAGTAATATTAATAATACTTCTTCTACTATTATTATAATATTATAATACTACTATTATAATAGTACTAATACTATTAGTAATAGTAGCACTACTACTACTAGCAACAACACAAAAATGCTTCGTATATACAACAAGCCTGTGAGGAAGACAGAAAGTACAGGTATTCTTATCTCCATTTCACAGAGGAGAAAAGCAAGGTTAAAATACTTACTCAAGGTCACAGGGTGGGAAAGAAGCAGAGATCAGATTTGACTCATTTATTTGTTTTTGTTTTTGTTTGTTGTTTTTTTTTTTTCGGTACGCGGGCCTCTCACTGCTGTGGCCTCTCCCGTTGCGGAGCACAGGCTCCGGACGCGCAGGCTCAGCGGCCATGGCTCACGGGCCCATCCGTTCCGCGGCATGTGGGATCTTCCCGGACCGGGGCACGAACCTGTGTCCCCTGCATCGGCAGGCGGATTCTCAACCACTGCGCCACCAGGGAAGCCCTTGACTCATTTATTTGTAACTCAGGAAGATTTAAAGAGTTTTCCTCCTTAAAGCCACTTACACTGACCTGCATTCTAGAGTGGTTAGGAATGTATTCTTTGCCTTACATACTGAGGTTTGTCATGGCTCTTTTTTTGTGCTCCTACCTCTATCACTAGATTGAGATTCAGAGGAAAGGGTCGTGTGCATATAACTCATGAAGCACAATACCTAGGAGAACGCATGATTCACAATGGGTTTTAAATGCACGCCTGCTGAATGAATTCATCAAAGGCATCAAGTTGCAAATTCCTCTTGAACATATTCATAGAACACATAGAGACAGGAGACTTTCACACAACAGATTGTTGATTGAGGCTGGTTGGCTAATTCAGTGTTGGTAATCTCCAAAATATATACAGGTTGTGTTCAAAAACAGAAGAAAATGAAAGAAAAGAAAACATCATGTAAGTAGGTTGTTTTTGTATTTCCCATAAATTTTTCCATAAATGTGTTCTAAATTGCAGTGAATTTACCAGGCTAGAAAAAAAATAACTTTAAATGTAAAGCACATATTGTGATATACACACTACTTTTACAACTCAGATGTGTGTCTAATTAGTGTACATTTATTGTGAGGATTTTGTGCATGTGTGTTTGTCAGGTTATTTTACATTTTCTTTAAGGTAAGTCTCTATTCTAAGATGATTATTGCCACATATATTTCAAAGTTTGGTGTCTAGTTCAACTGTATAAAGGGGATGGGAGAGTGGTCCTTACTATATTTGGATTTACTGTGAATATCTGTTAGGGTTTAGAATACTTCTACCTAGGATTATTCATAGATTGGGACGGTGAGCATTATTTCTGTACAAATGTCACCAGGATGCCCTGTTTCCTGGGGAATGAATAATATAATGATCTCTTTTGTTTATGTATCAGAGTATTTGGATTTTTTTTTCAAGAGAATTGCCACGTTTTTTATTCAGTAATGCTGACTTGATAACAATCAACTACCTCTTCAACCAAATACATACTATTACAATATATGGTGCACCACGGTTAAAGCATTTTGCCACGGCCTTCATTACAATTCTTAAAGCAGAAAAAGACAATTACAACCACACTGAAGAGCTTATTCAGCACTTATGAAGGCATGAACATGTGTAGTACAGTTACGATTCTGACAAAGTTTTGATTGAACAAGGCTGTTCTCCATGCCTTGTGTTATTTAGAATGGGAGACCTTTCTCAGGAAAGCCACCTATTTCTATTGATGTCCCTGTCACATTCACGTGCCTCTGTCGAATCAGTCATAATATGATTTTGTTTTAAATAGTCTTTGTTCTCAAAGCAATTTAAATTGTCAGAGAATCACACAGCCTAGGTAAAATTTGAGAAGAGCCACAAATGAGAATATGAAGGGCCATAAATAAATTTGGCTTTCAGTTGACTAAAACTATTAAAGGAAAAAATATATACTGAAACAATCTGCCATTTCTTCTTCTGTTCTAGAAATAGTTCTTTAACCACCACACCCCCAGCCTGAGAGAAATTATTCTAGTACTGTGATGAACAAGGATTTAAAAACTGTCACCAGACTGTTATAAATGTGTAACGAAACACCACTCCCATAATTGCTGTATCTTCCTTTGTCAGGGAATGCTTGGGGCAGAGGAATTAATAGACAGCTAGCTACACCAACAGAACTTAGGATCGGAAAAGAAAGTTAAAGATCACAGATGTGATCTCTTTGTTCTTTCTTTTTCTTGCAATGTCTCAAAAATCATTGCCAAAATGATAGAATTTTGTCAAACATGAAGCAGTTCTTCAAGACTACCTAAATGACGTATAAATCTGTATGGATGTCTGTCACGCAGTTATATTTGCAAATGCTTGTATTTTCAAACTCTTTAATATTCTAGCAATTTACCCTCTAAAAATGTAAAAGTATCTAGAATCAGAATCAATCTTGTTCTTAACCTTAGCCTCATACTCTTTCACCTGCACTCTGTCTTAAGTATCAATGTATTTTAAGTTTTAGTTTTTTAATCTATCTCAAATCTTTCTACCTCAATTCTGCTATAGATTTTAGTCTTATGTGTTCAGGTAAGAAATGACCCCCCCCCCCACAAAGTCACTTCACACCGTTTAGATAAGTAAATATGCACACGTGTGTGTGTATGTGTGCTGTAGGATAAATAAAAAATTAGTCTTAAACTTTGTAGACACAACCGAAGGCTTCAGTTTTCTCAGTGAATCTAAGTAAATTACTGATATCCAATGACATTGGAAAGCAAAGCAGGAGGGAACCTTCTGCAAAGAATGAAAGGAAAAAAAAAAGAGTGTAATTAGGTGAATTATTTGAGATACTCAGAAAAGCTATGCGGCACCTTCTTGAATTAATGTTTTTTAAAAATACCTGCTGCTTCAGTTTTCATTTTTTGTTTTTTTCTGGCTTAATTTTAAAGAGGAGGGAAGTATCAAAAAACTAAAGCATGCTATAAATACAATTTTATCCACTTTGTCTCTATTATAAAGTAAGAATTTTTAAAGTCATCAGTAAATTAAAAACAAATTATAAAATTTATTTACTTCCAAACTGTATCAATTGATGACTTAATTTATCTTTGCATTAGCTCCTTTTTTTCTATAAAAATATTTTAAAATTTGACTAAAACTTAAGTTCAGTCCAAAGCTAGGACAGAGTTTCATTTTATCTTGTTTTGTTTTGTATTGTTTTGTTTCCTTTAATGACTTCAAGTGATCAAGGTTGAATTCTTGCAGTGTCTTTGTAAGGGGCCTATGACCTTTACTATTTCATTTCATGGTTGCTCAATATTAATTGTTTATTGGTAGGTAACAGCCTGTTTATTGCCTGGAAATTATTGATTCTAGCCTTCAGAGGAAACTATTATTTTTTTCTACAAAATCAACTTAACGCCCTTCTGTTCTACCTTAGAAAATGCATGAGAAAATTCTGATAATTTTTAAATTTCTTTCTTTCTTCTCCTTTTCACTGATAACTTACATTGACTACTCTAAAAATCTGAAAGCTTACTGCATAGTTTTGCATAAAGAATTATGATTATTGTTGTGGAATATTGCTCTCTTATAATTTGGAATATTTAGAAAAGATTTAAATGTCTATTGTTCACATTGGTTATATTTGGAAATATTTAGGTCAAATTTTGTAATAGGTGTGTTGATGTATATATTTTTTATAGACTGCCCTAACTGGAAACATATTAGAAAGGGAATTCTTGGGAATGTCATTTAGCCTAACAAGCTAATACAGCACAAAGTCATCCCAACATGCTACCAGTCCCCCCCCCCCTTTTTTTTTCTCCTGTAGCACTGTAGTTTTTTTTAGTGTGCTCTCTCTCCTACCCCCATCCCACAGCAATCAGAATAAGCTTGTTTTCTTGTCTTCAAACCATTTTCTTTCTCCTTGGGAAGTTAGTCTGAAGACAAAAATAAAACACATTTTTAAAAGTTATTTATACAGCAACCAAAATGTCCTTCAGTAGGTGAATGGATAAACTGTGCTACATCCAGGCAATGTAATATTAGTTGGTGCTAAAAAGAAATGAGCTATGAAGCCATGAAAAGACATGGAAAAACTTTAAATGCATATTACTAAGTGAAATAAAGCAATCTAAAAAGGCTCCATCCTGTATGATTCCAACTACTGTATATGACATTCTGGAACAGATAAAAGTACGAAGACAATGAAAAGGTCAGTTGTTGCCAGGGGCTGGGGGACAGGTACAAATAAATAGTAGGCACACAGAGAATTTTTATAGCAATGAAACTACTTTGTATGATACCATAATGATGGATACATGTTCCAATACATTTGTCCAAACCCAAAGAATGAACAACACCAAGAGTGAATCCTAATGTAACCTACGGACTTTGGGTGATAATGATGTGTCAATGTAGGTTCATCAATTACAACAAATGTACCACTCAGATGGGAGATGTTGACAGTGGGGGAGGATATGCATGTGTGGAGGCAGAGGGCTATATGGGAAAAGTCTGTACCTTCCTCTCAATTTTTCTGTAAACCTAGAACTGCTTAAAAAAATTAAGTCTTTTGAACAATAACACCACCACCAACCACAATAACCAAGTCATTTATACCAGAGGTTCTCAAAGTATAGTACCAGACCAGCAGCTTCGGTATCACCTAGGAACTTTTTAGAGAAACAAATTCTCAGGCACCACTCCAGCCTTACTGGAGTAATTGCTGGAAATTCTGAGATTGAGAACCAATAATCGCTGTTGAAGAAGGCTTCCTGAGCATTCTGCTACATGCTAAAATCTGAAGAACACTGCTTTCCGTGATGGAATTCTATCTGCAGGACCTACTTTCAAGTCTGATTTCCAAATAATTCACCCCGTGTGCTCTTGATATTCTATCCAGGGCTGGAGCTGTTACTTTTTCAGGAAAAGAAATATTGCTGTGTTTTTAAAAAAATAACCTTGTATATGTCTTCTAATTGCACTTTCTTCCCTTGCCAAAAAATTGAGTATTAGCTCCTGGTATCTTCTCTCAGCTTCATAAAAATTTCATTGTATCAGGTTGATATTTCAGAATGTGTGGGATGATGATGGGAACTTGTCTAGTTTTACTGTAGATGAAGTTTTCATCTCTATTTTATTGTGATTTATATCACTTTTAATGTCTGTCAAACAATTTTGGAAATATGTACCAACTCTCCATCTCTCTTGGAAGTCTTTCAGTATACTGCATATTTATTAGATACTAGCACCTAATAGAATGTAAATTCTTTGCTTTGAAATATAAACTTCCTGGCAATGTCACAGCTTCAGGTACACCAGAGAGCTATTTCAGTGCATCATTATCTCCACTGAAATGGAAAAGGGATCTAGGGGTTATTTCTCTCTAACAGCAAAGAGGTACACCAATCATGCTGGAAAGTAAAGTAGGTTGTCTCCAAGTACTGACCAAAAAGAAACTGGAATTTCAAAACAGCATAGTCCCACTGTATATTGGAAGCTCTGAAGAACCACATATGTTTTTTGCCATCTTGCTAAGAATTAGGGTCACATATTAGTTTTTCACTGGAGCTCTTAATAAGGCAAGGTGTGCTAAGGAGAAAGTGGAGAAAGAATCTACTTAGGTTAGATAAAAACAAATGCACATAAAACTACTAGCAGGCAAAACCTAAAGGGATAGCTACCTTAAATGCTGCACTTTAAGAAAAACATGAGCCATGGTGGTTGGCAGCCACCCACCCTCCTTCCTTTTCTCCCATTTTTGTTCTTTCCTAACAAACTCTGCTTTTTCTCTTATGAGATGTGACCCACTCTCATTGTCTTCTTTTTTTCTTTTTTGATTTTGTTGAAGTATAGTTGATTTACAATGTTGTGTTAGTTTCAGGTGTACAGCAAAATGATTCAGTTAAATTGAGTTGTCCAAAAAGTTCCTTCGCTTTTTAAGTAAAAATAAAAGACACATTTTTCATTTTCACCAGGAACTTTACAGAATAATGTATTCACCGTTTTGTTCCACTACCATCTGCCTTTTTTTCAGGCAACTTCTTAATTCCATCTTCCCAAAGCTTTTTATCTTTTTGAGCAAAAAACTGTTCCAGGTGCCTTTTACAGTCTTCCAGGGAATTGAAATTTTTTCCATTAAGAGAATTTTGTAAAGACCTAAATAAATGGAAATCCGATGGTGCGGCTATATTTGGTGAATACGGCAGATGAATCAGAACTTCCCAGCCAAGCTGTAACAGTTTTTGCCTGGTCATCAAAGAAACATGCAGTCTTGTGTTATCCTGATGGAAGACTATGCGTTTTCTGTTGGCTAATTCTGGACGCTTTTCTTCAAGTGCTGCCCTCAGTTGGTCTAATTGGAAGCAGTACTTGTTGAAATTAATCATTTGGTTTTCTGGAAGGAGCTCATAATTGAGGACTCCCTTCCGATCCCACCATATACACATCATCACCTTCTTTGGATGAAGACCGGCCTTTGGTATTGTTGGTGGTGGTTCATTTCACTTGCCCCATGATCTCTTCTGTTCCACATTATTGTACAGTATCCACTTTTCATCGCCCATCACAGTTTGTTTTAAAAATGGAACATTTTCGTTACATTTCAGTAGAGAATTGTATGCAGAAATATAGTCAAGAAGGTTTTTTTCACTTAACTATTGTGGAACCCATAAATCAAAGTGATTCATATAACCAAGCTGGTGCAAATTTTCAACATTTGATTTGGATATTTTCAGTATGTTGGCTATCTCCTGCATGATATAACATTGATTGTTCTCAATTAATGTCTCGATTTGATCACTACCAACTTCAACTGGTCTACCCGACCATGGAGCATCGTCCAGTGAGGAATCTCCAGCACGAAACTTTGCAAACCACTTTTGACATGTTCTATCAGTCACAGCACTTCCTCCGTACACTGCATCTTTTTATGCATTTCAGTTGCGTTTTTACCTTTCTTGAAATAGTAAAGCATAACATGCCAAAAATGGTGCTTTTTTCTTCCATCTTCAATATTAAAATGGCTACACAAAAATTCACCAGTTTTGATAAGTTTATTTTTTAATTGCATGCTGATATGACAGCTGTCACAATACAATCTAACAAAATTGTTTCAAACGAAGTTAGAGACAACTAAGCACTACTAGAGCCATCTTATGAAGAAACCGAATGAACTCTTTGGCCAACCCAATACATATACATATACTCATTCTTTTTTACATTGTTTTCTCGTATAGGTTATTGAATATTGAGTAGAGTTCCCTGTGCTATACAATAGGTCCTTGTTGGTTATCTATCTTACATATAGTTGTATGTGTATGTTCATCCCAAGCTCCTGATTTACCCCTCCCCACCATGTTGCCCCTTTGGTAATCATAAGTTTGTTTTCAGTATCTTTAAATCTGTTTCTGTTTTGTGAATAAGTTCATTTGTATCATTGTTTAAATTAGACTCCACATATGAGTGATATCATATGATATTTGTCTTTCTCTGTCTGACTTACTTCACTTTGTATGATAATCTCTAGGTCCACCCATGTTGCTGCAAATGGCATTATTTCATCCTTTTTATGGCTGAGTAATATTTCATTATATATATTACTCTCACTGTTCTTTATTCATCTCTATATTAAGTCCTTTATAGACCTTGTCAGTAAGTTCAATCAAATTCTTACTTTTCTCATAATAGCATATTGATGCTTTTACTAGAATATCAAATATGAAAAATTTCCCAACAATATTTGGTCTTTCTGTATTCACTAAAGCCACTGACTATATAATCCAGCAGTGACCATGAGTAGTATTTTTGATCCTCTGCTCCAAATCTGCATATACACTAGCCACCGCCTTTATCCAAGAAACATTGCCCTTTATTAGAAAATAAGGAATGTCCATTCAGGAAACACCATGTTCCTTGTGGAAAAAATACATTTCAGCAGCCAAGTTCACTTTAAAATTTGAGAGACAGAGCACTAAAGGGTGAGGTGAAGCTCCAGGATAAGAAAAGGTAGACCAAAAAATGAGTTTAATTTTAAATGTGTTTGAGGAAATGAACTTATATATAAGTAAAAATAATAATATTGAACATTTATCCAATTGTATATATTATTTTACTATTTAAACAATTAATTAATATTACATAAATACATTAATATATTACATTCTTTCTTGTTCCTTCCATTTGTTTTACATACACAAATGACCTCTAATATTGTTGATAATTCTTTACAAACTAAAAAAAAATTTGATTACTCATAGAGAATACCACAATCTCATTGTTTATCATGGATCCATTTTTGATAATTCAGTATTTTCAAATAATTTTAAATATAATAATAAATTTTTAGGAAATAATTTTAAAGACAAGATATTCTGATTACAAATGAAAACATTCTTTGTGTAAGTTAACTCCTAACACACAATGATCCAACTTCTCTCTTACAGTGAGCCAAATTTTTAACCAACACAATATAAATAAAACTTACATACCTAGAAGTTAATTAAATATAAAGGATAACATGAAAAATTTGAACATGAAAGCTTAATATAGCATTATTTAAATCTTATACTAATACCTAAAGATTGAAGAGGTGTTAAGAAAAAGTTTTATAATTATTTTTATACATCATCAAATATATTTCATTTTGAGACCTCCTTGCATTAAAATTTGATATACCATAATCCAGAGTAAAATTTTCATTTTAATGATATAAGATGATATGGTAAGTTGAATATGTCCTTGTAATCTGGCAGAAATGGTCATAAAGTTCAGCAGTGTAATTTAGTTATGTGACTTCATGCAGTTATGTTTCTGAGCTTCAGTATTCTCATACAGATGTCAAATTCCAAGTGTATATGCATGAGTGTGTGTGGGGTGTATGTGTGTGTGTGTGAGAGAGAGAGAAGATTAAATTACATTACATTTCTGAAAGCACATATAACAGTATTTTTCAGTGGGCTACATATCTTTATTTATAAGTTCAAAGACTAAAAGAATAAGTTATATGATAACAAGAGTCTGTTTTCTTACCTTTTATTTACCCTCATTTCAAGTGAAATGACAATGTTGGCCTGAACTATCCACATGAATCTCTCCAATTTCCATTATGATTTACATACATAGACATGGCTAATATAGAAATGAACTATGGACCTTATTTGTCATTTTTATATTGAAAACAAAGCAGCAAACTCATGAAATAATTGGTGTCATAAATAACAGATGCACTTGCCATACTCTTTCACTTGAATAGGTACATTTATTTTTCATCTGGTGTTAGATAGTGCTCTGCTTATATATCCTTGGGAAACAACAGAGTTATCTCTTTATACCTGGAGAACAGCTAGACTTTGATAAATGGAATGGGGCAGAGCTCATGTACCGTAGATTTCACATATCACTTTTTGCAAGAGGTTTTTCATTTTGGGTTTTTTTTTTTTTTTTTTTGGTATATTTTGCATGTGATATCAACAAAGTGTTTTTTGTTTGTTTGTTTGTTTTACTTTTTATTTTTTAATGTCTTATTAAAGGTATGAGCTACTGAGTACAAGTTTAGGAATAGGTTGATAATTTTTCAATAAAAAAACTTTTAGTTGCAGGAATTTTCGCAATTAAACAAAAAAAATGCTTTTACATGTTACAAACATGTGCCGACCAAAATATACTAAACCCAAAAAAAACAAAATAAAAATCTTCATAATCCATGTATTACTGCAACCTTGTTTTCCACAAATGAGTTACAAGTGTGCACAGAAAGGTAAAAAGTCTGCAGAAATATTTATCCCCCCAGGCACCTACTTAGTTGAACAAGACTTGAAATATTAGGCCAGCTGCTTCCAACATCAATGACTTACTCATTTTTTTCTATATGTCATATAATTTTAGCATTTTCTATGCATGCTGTGGTATGAAATATTTGAGAAACACTTTAATGAAAGCAACTTTAAAAAAATAACTAAACTGTCAGAGAAAATAGTTTAAAATAATCTTTGAAATAAACTCTTTTTTTTTCTTAATGTAAAATATTCTCTGAGGCTAATAATAAAGAAAAAGGAGGATTCATGGAGGGTAAGGAAACCCCAAAGAGAATATTCTCCCTGGGGCTTTTGGCAAACCCGGTGAAATTTAGCCTATGTAAAGCAAGAAAGAAAAGAGAACATGCAAGAATGACCAGGAAAAGCCCAAGTTAAGAATTCTAGGGCTTCCCTGGTGGCGCAGTGTTTGAGAGTCCGCCTGCCGATGCAGGGGACACGGGTTCGTGCCCCGGTCCGGGAAGATCCCACATGCCGCGGAGTGGCTGGGCCCGTGAGCCATGGCCACTGAGCCTGCGCGTCCGGAGCCTGTGCTCCGCAACGGGGGGGGCCACAACAGTGAGAGGCCCGCGTACCAAAAAAAAAAAAAAAAAAAAGAATTCTAAAAAACAACCCAACAACCCATACATATTTGGGCACCAAAGGAATATACCTTCAGTTTATGTGACTATATCTATGAAACAAAAGAGAGCAGCAAAAAAAATTTTGACCATAATACTCAGCTGCAAGAAAACAAAAATCTTCTCAGAAACTATGACAAGTTGACCCTACACAGATTTTGGACTGAATTAATTTGACTTGCAGATCTGCAAATATTAAGTGAAGAACTAAAATGTTAATGGTTGATAATACCTCTGGCAACAGACAGAAACACACATTCTATTTTAAGGGACACTATTTTAATTCAGGACTCAAGTAACTGCCAAGAATAGGGTTTCAAGAAAAAAAATAGTCAACATTAGTTTAAAAATTACCAAAGAAGTAGAATACCTTAATTATCAGAAGATGCAATAGACATCAGAATTAAACACATGAAACGTTTAGAATTCAGGCTTATTAGAAATAAAATGTAAAATAAACATTTAATCCATTATAAAGGATAATTATGAGGCCTGAACATATGGAGAAAGAACTATAATCTACAAGCAATAATGCAACAATTTAAAAACTAAATAACACAATAGAATTTTTGAAGGAATAACTATAAAAATTAAAAAGCCAAGATGTAGTAGATTGGTTAATCAGCATATTAAATATTACTGAAGAGGAAATTATTGACATGAAAGATAGATCTACAAATGCAAAAGTCCTCCAAAAAGACAGATATGATCTATTTTGCTTATGGAAAAAAGATAAAATTAATTATAAGGAAATTTGAGGATGAAATGTTTTAAAAACATGGACTATTTGTTAAGGGGTTAATGAAACTGAATAAATTTAGACTGTGTTAAGATAACTAGATATATTAAAATATAAGACAAATAAAACAGACACATAAGAGAAATACAATGTTAGAAATAAGCCCCAATAAATCAGTAATCCCAGTAAAAGTTAACATACTAAACTTTAAAAGTAAAAAATCAGAAATTACAATAAGTAAAGTAAACACAGTAGTCAAAGAAAAAGATTTTCAGAATGTAAACAAAAGGAAAATTCAGCTAAGCTTGTGAGGGAAACATTCCAGAATCAAAGAATTTTAAACCAAGTTTTCAAGAATACAGCCACCTTCACTTCCAGAGACTGGGGAACATGAAACTTCATATTCTTGACATAAAAATTTCAGTTTCTTATTTATACATAAGAACAACCTAATACCCACCCCAAAAATTGTCCTTTAGGCAACAGTTGAAGAAGGATCTTATGATATTTAGGCAGGAAATGTGAAAACTCTGGGAGCTTGCAGTATTATCAGATCCTGTCTTTATTTAAAATTTTGGTATTTCTTTCATCATGAATTTTTGTATTATTTTTTATTTTTTAAAAAATATGACATTAAAATATTATTTTTCTAGTTAAATACTTTATCTAAATTTTTGGCATCTTAAAGTTTGCACCCAAGTTTGTGTCTCACTTGCTTCACACCACACTCTTCCCTGCTTATGGATGCAAGTTAGCCTACTCTTTCCTCTAGGCCAAGCTACCACAGATGGCGGTGACATATGTGTGCCATGCAAAGCTTCCACCGTCTCAGTTAGTATCATTTACGTGCTGAAGAGTCAAGCATGATTTTTGGTGGTGGTGGATCTGATATGGATGTGGTGAATGGTCCTTCCAACTCAAGCTCAGAGTGTAGGACAGACTGATAATAAAAGATGAGTATCCAAGGTATTCCATTGCAACATACAGTCATGGGGATGTGTGAGACAATGTCAAAGGGCCTAGACCACTTTTTGGCAAGGAACTTACTATATTTTGCTGGAATTCCTTTATATAGATTCAGTCCTCCAGCTGTATTATTTAACGTTAATGTGGAATCCAGAGTTAGCCTATCAAAGAGGCAATATGCCGAAAGGATTTTGATGCTTTATGATTCCTTGACAATAAGATAGAAGGTTAAGTTGAAGTGGGTAAGAGGTGTCCAACTTCCGTTTAACTCTGTATGTTATTTGCACAGGTTTCTTTATCTTACAAGTATTGTAACCTAAATTGAGGGTCTGGCTGCTCACTGCTCAAAAACCAATAGAGAGGCAAGTTTGCTTTCTTTTGGATGCCAGCAACTGGCGGTGCGGGGGGAGAGGGCGGACTCCTGTCCCAAGCCTAAGCTCCCCCCCCCAAACGACTGACAATCAGTGGGTAAGGGCCCTTATAGACAGAGTGAGGGGGCTACATGCAGAAACAGCACAGTCAGCTCTGGCAGTCATCTTGAAATTGATCATGCAGTGGTCTGATCAGCATCATCTTGATTGTTTTAAGTATAGTTAATCTTCAGTTCCAGGGTCAGTTTGTTCCCATTTTTTTTCAGGCCAATTCTCAGAATGGTGGAAGCTTATGTCATGGCTACAGTCTGGTCATTATGTAGTTAAGTTCTTCCACCTGGTGGAGGTTTCAGTATCTACAAGACAGCTCATAGGATATGGCTCAGAATACTATCTATAGCCCTTGAGAAGGAAGTAAAGGTTCCTGAATTTGCTTAATGACTAAACTATTATTGTTTTGTCCTGTTTGACTATTTTCCTTTGTTTCTACATGTTCTCACTTCTCTGATAAAATGTATTCTTTGGCTAAAGTTTTTCCACAGGCAAAAGGCAGGCAGAAGACATGGGGTTGGGGGGGAGGGGAAAGGACCATGGGGTCCTGCTCCATTTCAGTAGCACAGGCAAAGCAACATAAGCCATATGAATTTCTATTGACTATGAGAGCCACTATCCTCTCTATTCTATATTATATAAAAGAGCCTCATGAAACATGAAAATGAAGAAAAGTTAGACATAAAAGATTAAAGAAGATTTTAGCAAGCAACTACCAATGTAAAAGAAAAAAAAGTCAAACATACTACCTTTCTCAAAGAGAGTCTTTAAATAATAATAAAATGTTATCAATCCCCAATAAAATAATAGAATGTATGTTTGTACCTTTTAAAGCTTAAAATACTGTATTATTCCTCTTAAAGAAATCTTTACATGACAAACAACACACACATACACACACACACACAACATCAAAGGCATTCGAAAATACACATATGTTTAGCTCATGAGTCTATAGGTCAGCTGTTTAAGCCTGGCTTGATTGTATAGTTTTTCTAGTTCTCAAATAGGTTTGCTTGTATAACTCATCATCTGCTAACTGCCAGGTAGTCTGGAGAGTCTTGCCAGAATGTCTCCAAAAGACTAGCCAGGGCATGATCTCAGCAGATGGCAAAAAACAAGCACAAATGATGAAGTACTGTTCAAGTTCATGTCATGTTTCCTAAAACTCCATTGACCAAAAAAGTCAAAGACTAGAGTCAAGTGGGAGGACACTCTCAGGCACAATAAGGCACACAACAAAGCGTATGGACTCAGGGAGAGGTGAAGATTCAAGGTTACTAATGCATCCAATCTACTATAATTATATAAAGCAACTACAGGGGAAAATCAATAAGTTCTCCATTATGTGCAGATATTTTAACATATTCCTCTAAGTACTTATTAGATCCAACAGAAAAAAAAATGAAAAGTGAAATATTTGAATAACACAGTTGTTTGGACATTTGTAGAACATTGAAACTCTCACATTCTTGCTTAGCAAGCATGATACTTTTACCCAAATTCACACATGTGAGGCCCTGAAGCAAGCCTAAACAGAGTTCAAATAATTGTGTCTATGATAAATTTGCAATAAAATTTTAAAATGTACAAACATATAATTAACCATACCAAGTAGGTTGAGTGTTTTTTTTTAACTGCCCTTCAACTCATTTATGGTTTAAAGAAAAAATTCACAAGGAAATTAGACATTACTTAAAACTAGTATTTAAAAAGTACATCATGTCATAACATAGGAGATGGAGCCAATATGTACTTAGCAGAAAATTTTACTTAAAGATTTAATTTAGAGAAGAATGAATCAAAATTAATGAATTGAATAACTAAATTAAAAAGGTTAGAAAAGGATGAAAGTAAACACTCAAAAGAAGAAAGAAGAAAAGGAACAACAAACTAAAAACCTAAAAAAATGGGAAGGGAATATTAAGAGGGGAAACAAATGAATTAAAAGAAAGAAAGGGGAAGTGTAAAACACCAAAATTTGATTATTTGAAAAACTGATAAAAAGACTAATCTCTAGATAAATTACTAAATAAGACAAAAATGGTATATATAAATAACTTAAAAGTAATATATGCAGCAGAGATTTAAAATATAGTGGACATGATATAAATTTTTACAAATACATTTGACAACATAGGTGAAACACATAGATTCTTAGAAAATTAAATCTCAACAAAATCAGACTCGGTATGAAATAAGTAACGTAAACATTTCTGATAATTCGAAAGTACTAAATCTGTAATTTCAAATAGTCCATTGAGGAGAAAAAAACCTACCACATTCAGATGTGTTTGCAATGAGTTTTACTTAATATTCATAGAATTGATCATTCCAATCTTACACAAACACTAATCTAATCCAGAAATTAGATTAGAGGTAATCCCTAAAAACCTGGCATGAGTCTGGCATAAACTTAAGACTGAAGGGAAATTTGTATGTTTTCCTCAAAACACTAATTCAAAGAATAATATTCTCTAGGTTAATTGCACTCCCAGCTGGGTTATTTTACCTGCCTAGATCCTTCTTTTTTTCTAGTTCTTCAAGCAAGGACAGCCTGGCAGGGAGTCTGTCTGGGTTTGCTTTTTCTGAGTTTTCACCCTATTGTTGATTGTTTTCTCACAGCCTAAGGGGAAAAAGCATGGGCATTAAGCTACAATACTTACACTTATTGACTCCCGCATTTATTCTAGCAAGTTTTATATTGTATTATGAAAACATATTATTAAGATGCGGGCATGTTATCTATGTTATAGTAAACATTTTTGTATGTTTTAGTTTTTAAAGTATAATGACAAATTTGTTATTTTAAAATACTGTATTCAACTTACATATTTTAAACTTTATCTTATTTAAATGTGAACACATATTTATTTACAGTATTTTAAGAGTCTTTACAAATAATTCAGATTGAGCAGTAATTTGATTTTATTCACTTCTAAAGAAATGTCCCAGTATGAGTAGACCATGACATAGTAAATATTGATATTTTAGACATTTTGTTGTTTGCATTATTTTGATACTTAGTCTTTATGGTATAATTATATTTAGCTAATCAAAGAGATAATCTGAATTTTTAAACTGGCTATACTTTGCCTCTTTGCAGATTATTACATACATCTTTTATCCGTTTTAAATAAGTCACGGTTACCACTAAGATAACATTTACTCAATAGATAGAAAAGCAGAGATTCATAATTATTTGGTTAGCTGACAATCAATAGGAGATTACAAGCACTATAGTGAACTGAGGGTTAAGGTGATGCTCAGTTGTTTGGTTATGGGCATTGATCAAGTTAATAACATAACTGCTGAATATCTACTTCCTTCTCTAATATACATTCAGTTTCAAATGCTTTAGTTCATTTTCTTCTTCAAGAAACTTACAAAGCCTTATGATGATCATTTTCTTTTCAAAACTGTCTGTGTATCTCTACTTGTTAGGAGAGGCAGCATAAGATTTTATTTGTTCTCTTCCATTTTATCTTTACTTCATTAATTACTCATTGTCCAAGACTGCTCCATTTTGCCACTTTTTGATTTAGTAATTCCTTCCCTGTTTGGATTCCTTACCTTGTTTATCTTGATTTCTGTAGTGTTGTCCTCACCATTTTCCTATACCTGAGGTCTTCATTCCCAGGTAATTCCAGTTTGGTGGGATTTCATCACAAAGAAAGTGAAGAGGCACGGATATTTTGACTACTACTAAGACGTGCCATATGATTTGAGTGTCAGTTAAAAGCAGAGCTAGCTATTTCTTTGAAAATGACGGTCTCTTCACTTTTGCTATGTTCTTCTCCATTTGTAACATGAACAGTCAGAAATTCCCCAATACCTGTTTAAAATGAAACTTAGTTTCCTAGTTAAAATAAAACTTCTATGTGACTCATGATGGAGTAACTTACTTAACACGAGTCCTGCTATATTATACTCTACATCTGCTCCCTGACTGCAATTTTCAACTCTTTTATGACATTTGGTTGTGCTGTTTTGTTTTGTTTTTTAATTTTCCCTTCCTGCTTCCCAAACACCCAAGAACAGAGAAGCTTCAGATTTCCTCTGCTTTCTTCAGGTTTTATTAGAATGTTGATGACTATAAGCTTGGGGAAATAAAAGTACAGTAAATGGAAAAGTCCCTTTGCGTGCCTTTGACTTCAAAGTTTTAACATTTAAATCAATATTTCCTTTATTTCTATACCACCAGGTTGAATCCCGGATGTCTCATTTTCACCACATGGAATTAGAGCCTAAAGTTTTTTAAGAGCCTTATAATCTATTTAAAGATATTATGTCAAAACAAGGAAAGCATGTTCTTTCACTTGGTTCATAAGTACGTTTATTCTTTTAAAACAAATTTTAAACATGTATATTACAATAAAAATGACATGTCAGTTACAAAATTAAGAGAATGTGGTGAAAAAGTTTAGTTTCATAGAATAACATTCTCAATCATCTAATCTAACAGTGGTATATATATCTCTAACTCTTGGTGGTAGAGTATTCTATTCAAAATGACATATTAAAATAAGCCTTGAGTCTTTAGATTTTCTTTCTTTTTTTTTTTTTTTTTTTTTTTTGTCTTAAGGACTTAAAAAGATCTTTACACTATGGTGGAAAAAGCAATATATTGGAGCTTATCTGAACAAACCTTACAACTTTACAAGATATTATATTTTCCTTGAGAGAGAAAGCATTCAGTGTGCAGAACTGGAGCTTCTTGAGTTCATTTTTTCCCTTTATATCTCAGAAGATGTTATCTTTCTTGTAGATTCCATTATAATTCATACAAAAATGTATGAGGTTCCCTAAATCCTTATCTACACCTCTGTTATGTACAATACAGATTCTCACTGCATAAAAATCAGAATTAAAAAACTGTGTCTCTTGGTCTAATGAAAACCTTGATCATAGGCTATTAATGCTTTGGCTAATATTGGCTTCCCCACTGCCATCTAACCTTAAAAGTGAATGGTTTTGTTACCTGCTCCTCAAATTTGCAGTTTCTGGTGACCAGTGCAACTACTCCACCTCTTCAGTTGAATCAACTAACAACTGCTATGACTTCTTTCTACATATCTTTACCCATCTTTCCTCTTCTATCACCACTAAGTAGAGTACAGACTTAAAATCAAACACCCACGAGTTCAAATCCCAGTTTTTACACTTCTTAGCTATGGTAGCCTGAGAAGTTGACATTTCCTTGACCTCTCTCAGTTTTACAAGTTGAAATATTCCATAGGAAAAGAAGGAAACAACATGATGAAAAAGATTGAAATGTCCTAAGTTTATTCTCCCATTTCTGCAAAGGTTTTACACAGGGCCCCCAAAACTTACCTATCTGAAAGAATAGTCATGTTCATAGAGAGCACCTTTTTAAAAATTTTTATTTTATATTGAGGTATATAGTTGATTAACAATGTTGTGTTAGTTTCAGATATACAGGAAAGTGACTCAGTTATACATATGCATGTATCTATTCCTTTTTCAAATTCTTTTCCCATTTAGGTTATTACAAGATATTGAGCAGAGTTCCCTGTGCTGTACAGTCAGTCCTTGTTGCTTATCTATTTTAAATATAGCAGAGTGTACATGTCAATCCCAAACCCTTTTTTCTAATAAAACAAATATGACATCAGTGGTCTCACATTTGGATTCCAGTATTTTTCTTAAGAATTTTGGGACAAATGTCATACCACAATGAGTCACTATTCTCTGATATAAGTACATTTTTGCTGTACTATTGAGTCTAGCCCTGGAAACCTTCATTGATTAAAAAGATAACATTATAAACAGTAACAGCTACCACAAAGTACAATGTTTCCTGGCTTTCTGAAACTGTGTGAAATTATGCAAGTTACTTCTTCTCTCTTAGCCTCAGATTCCACCTAAGTAAAAAAGATATAAAAATATTACCTATTGCAATAAGATCTTGTGAAGTTTAAATGTGATAACATCTGAAAAATACTTGGTGACTAGCAAAAATAGAGGTTTAAGAAAGTTTAGCCATTATTATTATATGAACTCTATTTTTATTATTTAAAAAATGTGGAATGATTAAATTTACAAAACCTCAGTGTTCTTCCTCTTGAAGAACTTTTGCTTGCTTGTCATAATTTTAAATTATACACTACAGAGAAGAGACTAGCTTCTTCCAAAAGTACCCCATGGATAACCAGCATCTTTAATTTTGAGGACTCATTGCTTCTAAGATAGCTTTTGTCTTATCTAGATTTGTTTGGTAATGTGCAGTAAGATCACCTTAATATGTTATTATTTCCATCACATCATGAAAAAATGTGTATATACATAATTTTTTCATCTCAGTGCAGTACTTTAAAACTCCTTGGGGGAAGGGAATAAACAAATCTCTAAAAAATATAAATCCCTGACCACCAGATATAAAGATATGCACCCAAGTTGATTTTCAGCTGATTGCTTGTAAAGAAATTTCCATCGTTTATTCTGTTAGCAAGAGAAACTGAGTCATCCCTCCTCACCTCTCACTGTAACATAGAAGAATGAGTCAGATTCCCCTTTTCAAACTAACAGTGTTAGCAGATTCAGCAGCCCAATCATCTTCCAAATGGGAAAATCGACACTTGGAAATTTGGCAATCTTTTTGAAATTTGAAAAAAAAAATTATTCTAAACTTTATCTTATGAAAACATAAGTTGAGCACTTCTAATCGGAGAGAACATATAATTTTGTATTTTGCTTTATTCTGCTTGAAGTTGTATTTAAACATTTTTCATATGATATAGTACTCAGTTATAATTTTAAATGCTGCATAATATTCTATCAGTTTACAGTCATTTAACTGAAGCTATTTTTTCCAGTATTTTTGATACTGTAGTAATTAGCATCTTTGTCCACGTAATTTTTACTTTCTTAAAATTTCCTTAGTATAACATCTCAGGACTATAATTATTAAGATAGTATCATTTTTACTACTCTTATTAAAAACTATTTTCCAAAGTTGATGGCAACTTACATCACATATTTTACTGTTTGACAACATATTTTTAAAAAGTTGCCAAGTCCTGAAATATACATATCTCTAGCATTTTATTTTATTCGACCTTTGAGAGATCCTTATGCTAATCAATGCTATTTTAAATCATCATGTTTAATAGAATTTAGTTGTGACAAAGAGTATTTGGGAGGATCACACATAACCTATAGGGAGATTTCTTTATCTGACTTACAGGATAAAAAATTAAATTGAATTGAATTCCCATTACACATTGAGTACTGTGCTAAGACTACGATACTGTTTCACCACTTATGCTACTATGACTATAGAAGACTCTCAACTTAGTTCAATTTAAATATTGTGTCAATTAACCAGCTTGTTTGATTTATAAGAGCATATTCACCAGTGTGCAGTAAGTACATTATTTCCTCTATACAGTATTGATTGACAGTACAGGACTAGGGGAGGGGAAGCTTTAGTTGCCTAGTAGCTCTAAAATAAAAGTTTTTAATTAAAGTAGTAGTTTATTTATTTATCTCATATATATTTATTGAGTACCTATTATGTGCCCAATGATATTCTGCACACTAGGTTTATTAACAAAAATGAAGTAAAAGACAGCCGGTAATGGTATTGTTTAAGAAGACCTAAATAGACATTTCTCCAAAGAAGATATACAGATTGCCAACAAACACATGAAAGAATGCTCAACATCATTAATCATTAGAGAAATGCAAATCAAAACTACAATGAGATATCATCTCACACTGGTCAGAATGCCTGCCATCAAAAAAATCTAGAAACAATAAATGCTGTAGAGGGTGTGGAGAAAAGGGAACCCTCTTGCACTGCTGGTGGGAATGTAAATTGATACAGCCACTATGGAGAACAGTATGGAGGTTCCTTAAAAAACTACAAATAGAAGTACCATACGACCCAGCAATCCCACTACTGGGCATATAGCCTGAGAAAACCATAATTCAAAAAGAGTCATGTACCAAAATGTTCATTGCAGCTCTATTTACAATAATGTCATGTAGAGACTAGGGGTAGGACGGGAATAAAACACAGACCTACTAGAGCATGGACTTGAGGATATGGGGAGGGGGAAGGGTAAGCTGTGACGAAGAGAGAGAGTGGCATGGACATATATACACTGCCAAACGTGGGGTGGATAGCTAGTGGGAAAGCAGCCGCATAGCACAGGGAGATCAGCCAAGTGGTTTGTGACCACCTAGAGGGGTGGGATAGGGAGGGTGGGAGGGAGGGAGCCACAAGAGGGAAGAGATATGGGAAGACATGTATATGTATAACTGATTCACTTTGTTGTAAAGCAGAAGCTAACACACGATTGTAAAGCAATTATACTCAAGCAGAAACTAACACACGATTGTAAAGCAATTATACTCCAATAAAGATGTTAAAGAAAAAAAAAAAGAACCAATTAATAGTACTGTAGAGTATATTGTAATGGGAGATATGTATATATATCTCAAATGGACTTGCTTAAATAGTGAATTTGACTTGAATCTTAAACGTGTCATGCTATAATATCATTGAGAGTGTTGAAAGGGAAAAGGATAGAAGTGAAAGCAAGAACAAAGTCTCAGAAGTGGGGTTCAGATTTATGGGTGGACAGTTCAACACAAAAATAAGTATGCTTGAGATTAAATTTTTATACATCCAGATGTACATAGACACATGCTGGTAAATAATAATAATAGTAGACAACCTTTATGTATTAAGTGCATATTCTGAGACAAGTGCTACCTTAAATATTTTACATGAATCATGTCATTTATTTTCACAAAAACCTTACAAGTGTGATATTTTCAAGCCCATTTTACAGATGAAAACACCGAAGCTCAGATAGATGAACTAATTGTGCCTGAGATTATATTGTTGGCAAATGGCAGGGCTGTGCTTTGAACACACTCCTAATACTAGAGCCCACAGTCTTAAGGCCATGACCAGGACATGACCAGCCTTCTCAGATCTGCTCCTGCTGGTGAGATTGACTTATCTGTGAATGTTGGAAGGAAGTCCATTCTGTTCAAGAGAGGAAACATTGAAGGCTAAGGAAATGGAGACTCCCTTTATATCTTGGGTGAAATTTTTTCAAAATATGTTTGTAGTATAATTGAAATTATTGTTGCTTTAAATATATAATCATATTTCTAAATTGCTAAATTGCCAGCCTCTCCAAAAGAATGTATCATTTTGTGTACCAGAAAGATTTGGAATCCTCATTGTGTTTGTTTATTTGCCATAATTTTGTGCAAGATAGAGTTAAATTAAAAAGCTAAGCAGGCTATGATAGTTTAGGCATGACCAAATTATAATTAAACACATTTATTTTGCTTTATGTTTTCCCTGAGGAGATAAGTCCTTTAGGGATATTATTTAATTATTTAGGTCATAACTTTCTCCTTCCATATAGAAGTAAGAAAATTAAGCCAATGCCACGTACAATGGCAAAACTGTTATTCTTAGAAAGATTGAACAGTTGCCCAAAAAACCTGACCAAAGTTGACACTTTGCTACTGCTACAATGTAGAATCCTGTCATTTAATCCTCCACTAAGATAGGAAAGTCCCAGTAATGCTTCTGCTATGCTCAACCAGGAAGGTCTTTATGGATCAAATAAGTCACAGAAATTAATAGGTACACTTGAACTTGTCTGGGAATTGACTAGCACTTTTTGATTTGGCTTTCAAACTTAATATTTTAAAAGTATTTTTAGGTTGTATAAGTGAAATGTTTTATTATATGGCAAATACTGTGTGATTAAACTTGTGAAATGTAATTTTTTGAAATTTTTCTCTTAATACAAAATTGAAATATAAGATCATAAATTCCCTTAGTAGGGAATTCATGATGAATACCCTCAGACTACAGATAAAAACTATTTTCAGTGATCTCATCTCCTTGGTTGCAGGTCCATGAGACAAAACTTACCTTAAGTTTGGGAACGGTGCTTGGAATTGATGCAAAATTGTGCCAATTAGTATTAATATTGCATCAATTAATATTAAATCTATAATAGCCTATTAAAAAGCCTGGTTATTTCAGTTAAAGCAATCTTGAGGAAAAAAAAATGGAGCTGGAGGAATCAGACTTCCTGACTTCAGACTATACTACAAAGCTACAATAATCAAGACAGTATGGTACTGGCTCAAAAACAGAAATATAGATCAATGGAACAGGATAGAAAGCTCAGCGATAAACCCACACACCTATGGTCAACTAATCTATAACAAAGGAGGCAAGGATATACAATGGAGAAAAGACAGTCTCTT
>NC_041214.2:139041495-139051991 GCF_002837175.3 Physeter macrocephalus | reverse complement strand
AAAACCATAATTCAAAAAGACACATGCACTCCCAATGTTCATTGCAGCACTATTTACAATAGCCAGGTCATGGAAGCAACCTAAATGCCCATCGACAGATGAATGGATAAAGAAGATGTGGTATATATATACAATTGACTATTACTCAGCCATAAAAAGGCACGAAATTGGGTCATTTGTAGAGACATGGATGGACCTGGAGACTGTCATACAAAGTGAAGTAAGTCAAAAAGAGAAAAACAAATGTCATATATGAACGCATATATGTGGAATCTAGAAAAATAGTACAGATGAACGAATTTGCAAGGCAGAAATAGAGACACAGATGTAGGGAACAAACATATGGACACCAAGAGGGGAAAGCGGGGCTGGGAGGGTGGTGTTGTGATGAATTGGGAGATTGGGATTGACATATATACACTAATATGTATAAAATAGATAACGAATAAGAACCTGCTGTATAAAAATGAATACATTAATTAAATTAAATTTAAAAAAATAAAAGAAAGCCTGGTTGTATTTGCTATTGATACTAAAACTTTTTATATTAAAAAAATATCGGTAACTTGGAAAGTGTTATTCAGTGAGGTTATAAAAGCCTAAAAGTGTGGAAGATCTATACCACAGGGAAAGCTAGAGTGCTCCATATTTATATAATGCAGTATAAAAGATTTTAATAGAATAATAAAGCTATAGTTTTACAAACCAACACTAATGGTTGTGGTAAAAAAGATATCTACATGACTCAGAAATACCATAGCTTTTACTTTATATTAAGTTAGTGAATGTCAATGAGGAAATGTAATCTCTTACCATTTACTAAAATATATTACATTTATAATTTGAAATAAATGATACATTTATGCTCTACTAGCGTTAAATAAGATGTTTAGCCAAAAAAAAAAAAAGAAATTGGAGGAAAAATGTGAATGGCATACCACCAGTATTTTTACACTGTATTATTTTTTATTTTAACATATTAGAAGAGCTATGAATTTTTTTTTTATTGTGTACTTTCACAGCTATCTTGATTTTATCAGGAGATATGACAACATCTAATGATTTTGATTTCTTCTACCTTAGGGTAGAAATATACAAGAAACAGTTTCACAATAGCCATTTTAAACTACTGTATTTATAAAAGAGACAGCTATTTTATAACCTAGTGCTAATAAATTTTCACTACAATTTCTTTAATTTCTATTGTATTTACTGAAAATTTAACTCTTAAAGAAAAAATAATGAACTAAACGATTTATTTAAACTTGCAGTCTACTTGTTTATTTGAGGTTGGTATGCTTTTTACTCATTTTTACATGCATAATAAAACTCTTTTCTTTTTCTTGATAAAATTATTTTAGAATTTTCTCTGTTTTGTTATTTATTTATTTGTTTTTCTCCTGATGAGAGATGACACTATGTAGAGGAAAGGGCATGGGACTTGGGGACAGGAAACTTGAATTAATAAACTCAAAGTTTATCACTAAGTAGCTGCATGGCTTTATGTAACTCTTGTAAACAAATAGGAAAACCCAGGATCTTTCTGAATATTAAATGAGACAAGAGAGTAGTAGTTTATAAAATTCAAAGATGTTACAAAATTTTTTATTATTAAATTCAGGAAGAAATATGATTACTTGTTTTAGGGTAATGAAAAAAGCTAATTAAAATGCCTTAATATTAACGATTAACTTAAATTCCCAACCATCTACACTAAGTACTGTCAGTGCTTTGACATATTAGCCAATTAGATTTTGGTCTTTTATCACTACTCAACTAAGAACTCTGCCATATTTATGAAGGATGATTTTTGGTGTATATTTCTTATACTTGTAAAATTATTGCCATCCAGTGTCAGTGTTGAGACCAATAGACCCAAATCTTTATATTAATTTGCAATCTAGTTGCAGAGGTTGGCAAACTTTCTGCTAAGGGCCAGAGTAAATATCTTAGGTTGCAAAGAATGTTCATAATATATGCAAAGATAGTAAATATCTTAGCTCTCATATAGTTTCTGTCACATAGTCTTCTTAATATTTATGTGTTTATTTGCTTAGTTATTTTTTACAACTGTTTAAAATGTAATGAAACAAAACAACTTTAGTGCAAGGGCAGTCGAAAAGCATGTGAGCTGGATTTGGTCCAAGGGTCATAGTTTGCCAATCCCTGGTCTGGTAGAGTGAATGCCATCTGAAGCTTCAGTACCTTAAATTCACAGGAGAGAAATTGCATTATACTTAAGCAAGGTTGACCTGCTTATCCAAGGGCAAACTATCATTTAAATGACCAGTCTAATCCACTTCTCTGGATGTACACTTATTTTAAAAAATTGTTCCTTACTTTTTTAACTTGAAAATTATGTTTGATATAAAACATTTCAAGAACTAGTGAAGATGAAGTCAAATTAATATTTATTGTCAAAAGCATATAATGATAGGTTTCATAGGCAATGAGTTAAGATTTGTATAAGAATCAATTACCACCTCGGATATATACAAAAATGTTTTCTCATTTCAATTTCAAGTACTTTTATCAATACTGTCCTGACAGAAGGCAGGTATCCTATTTCTGCATGCACATGGAAAAGAACTAAAATGATGCCATGCAGTGTCACCAAATAGAAAAATAGCAGAAGTTGGAGGAGAACACATTGTGAAATCCAGATTATATTTGAATTTAACTGCCCATAGATACTAATTTTCAGCTATATCCCAGATGGTGGTAAAATTAATAAAATCTTTCATGTGTATTTTAGAACATCAGAGAAGCCATCTGGCTATCGACTGTCACCTTAATTTTTAGTGTCTCTATTGTGAATTTTACAGTCCAGTGTACCATTTTAATGCCAGGGAATGTTTTATCATCCATATTTAATTATTAAGTACTTAAAAGCATTGTTATTTTGAAACCAGATATGATAAGACTGATTAAGATCATGCCCATACATGCCAAATAGTGTGTTGGAAAATTCTTTGCAATTCAAGCCAAAAGACTATTGACCTGAAATAGGCAGGTATCTTAGTTGGAAATATTATGTAATTTGCATTATATCCGAGTGTGACAATTCCCCAATTCACTGTGTGACTCAGTTATAATATACTGTTAAGTTGCTTTCATAAAAATTCATGAGCAATAATTGTTGTGTGGAAAGTATAATAGATATACTCAGGGCCAACAACTGAGAAAATTTCCTGACTTGAATACATGTTTGTTATTGGAGGGTAAATTAGAGATAATGAAGAATTCATCTGATGCTAGTACTATGCTCAAAAAATTAAGAATGCTATATGTTTTGGATACTAATGAAAATGTAAAGTGTGTCTTCCGCTGTAGCTTAGGATTCCTATTTTTTTTTTTTTTTTTTTTTGTGGTATGCGGGCCTCTCTCTGCTGTGGCCCCTCCCGTTGCGGAGCACAGCCTCCGGACGCGCAGGCTCAGCGGCCATGGCTCACGGGCCCAGCCGCTCCGCGGCATGTGGGATCCTCCCAGACCGGGGCGCGAACCCGGTTCCCCTGCATCGGCAGGCAGACGCGCAACCACTGCGCCACCAGGGAAGCACAGGATTCCTATTTTTATTCTAGAAGTGAGGAAAATATTTAAAAAGAGCATCTGCCCCACATAAACACAAGGTAAACTGTATAATTCTTTAATCAATATCTAGAAAGAGAATCAGCAGTTTGGAATTTTATGGACCCATTTTTAATTTCCATTTTGTTTATATAAAAACACAGTTCTTCTTGTGGTTTTTAGTGTTCACAAAAAACATGATGAATTTATTGATTTTTTATGTGAAGAAAGCATGTTAAAAAGATACTTGTTTAAAGTGGTAGATGCAAAAGAGCAATGTCTGTTTTACCATTTAGAGCCTAATAAAATCTACTTTTAGTCAGAGAAGGGAGTGCTGTCAATGCTTTGTAGGATTTACAAGAGGGAAGCAGTACAAGATGAGACACTGATGATGAGTTGGAGAGCACAAAGCCAGGACCTATTTTTGCTAATGTACAAAAACTTATATAGTCTCTGTAAGGTCAACAATGGGTCTCTGTAGATTACCCAGTAGTAAAGGTGAGTGCTGGAGCAAGCTGGAATAGAAACAGTCGTGAAACCATCAGTACTATTAAGTAGCACTTAAAATGATTTGCAATTTCCTTTCTTCAGCCCAGCCAAGTGAATAGTTCCTTAAGGTCCGGGGTGTTGTCTTATTTGTCCCTGTTTTCCCCACACTTAACACCATGCTGGGTACTGTTCTAAAAGCTTAAGAATATTTGGTGAACTGAACCTACCTAAGAAGCTATAACCCACATGCGGCAGGAGTTGTGTACTATCAGAGAATCAAGGCCTTATCAAGAGTTAGAGCCAATGCATAGGAAATAATCAGACCAGAGCTCCACCATAATTTATAGCAGAATAAGGGAACAAAGACTCATAGTTGTGGTGTCAGATTTGGGGACAGAAGCAGCACTGTTGACATTAGGTGACCCAGAGATGTGGCAACAGCAAAGGGTGTGGAACTAGAATAAGATCCAGTGGAAATGGTGGCATTTACAGCTGCCCCAGAAAAAAAAATAAGAGAATAAAAATGACTACCAGAAGTGGCCACATCACAGTGGAGAATTAGACTGCAGTAGATAATAGGAAGGTTGACTCTAAGAATCCATTACTCAAGATTGGGTTGGAAGCTTCTCTAAAAGTTATAAACAGGAGGAAATGGAGCAGAACTGGAATAAAACTGCATCAGGATAAAAAAAATGATTAGAACACTGTACAAAGACCCAAGATTACCTCATTTTAACCCAATTAAATCAGTAGGCAAGGCAAAGAGAGAATATCACAGAACATTTTCCCTCCCAAGAGAGAAGGCTGAACCCCGGAAAAGAATAGACATTACCCGTTATTAAGTCCAGGAACTGGAAAAACTTTCTGACTCAAATTCATTTTATTAATTTGATGCTGAAATATAAATGTCAACATGAGACCTGGAAATCCAGAAATATAGTCAAAGATTAAACCAGAATATATAAAATTATTTTCTAGAAATATATTTACACCCAGAATATGAGAATAAATGAAGAAATGTCATTGTATTTCTTCCTACATATTACAGATATTCAGTTTTCTCAGCTACATGATGCCAATTAGGCTTTCATAAAAAATACAGGTAATTACACATTGAGTATTTTACTTTTCCTATGAATGATATTCAAATACTTTGTTTATTCACATGTGACTTGACTGTGGTAAAAGTTAAATCAGAGACTATCCTTTTCCAGTCTCTCAATCCATGCCTCAGCCACTTACCTCTGCTACAAAGGTGGAGATTCAGTTAGTACAAGGTAACTTAGTAATATCCCAAGTAAAATATAATTAGGACCATATAGCTGCTGTAGAAAAACAAATTTGCACTATGTTTTACAAATTCAAATAAAAATTATTTTAAGGGCTTCCCCGGTGGCGCAGTGGTTGAGAGTCTGCCTGCCGATGCAGGTGACACGGGTTCGTGCCCTGGTCCGGGAAGATCCCACATGCCGCGGAGCGGCTGGGCCCGTGAGCCATGGCCGCTGAGCCTGCGCGTCCAGAGCCAGTGCTCCACAACGGGAGAGGCCACAACACTGAGAGGCCCGCGTACCGCAAAAAAAAAAAAAAAAAAACCCACAAAACTGTATGTAACAATAATGTCAAAGTCAGTATTAACTTAAAGTTGTAATCAGTAAGCCGTAGTTTGTGTTGTGCGTTAGTGTGCATACACACCATCTAAAAATCTAGCTGAAAAAGAGAATGATGCAAATGATTAAGAAGCAATGTTGTGAAGGAGTCATGTCAATCAGTTAATAATAGAGATTCAATAGGCATAGTATTTTGAGGCTAGAGTTTGAAAAAAATACAACTAAGTTTTCCTGTTTTCTAAGATGAAGTCTATTGTCTTCATCATTGGGAGTCTTGGTCCCCTCCTCCTGCCACGATTACTGCTACAACAGCTGCAGTTCATTAACGTCAGTTGCGTTGGGTGCTTCCTATCGATATCATCCTGATTCTGTTCCCACTATGTTACAGAGCAAATTCTATACACCAGAGAATGTTTGCTAAAAGCAGTTTGTGGTTTTCTGTCTCAACCTTTTTTTTATAATTGCTGGATCCCTTCGATACACCTTTTGTTGTTGGGGGAAGGAACTTTTTAAAATATCTGTACACAAATATACAACTAACAAATATTTTGAAAGCTGAAAGTAACATTTCCATGTTGTGGTGGTAGCTGTTACATACCAAAATGAAGCATTTAAGAATGTGACAGAGTAGACAGCTGGCAGACCATTAAAGTTCTTAAGAGGTTAGTGCATATTACATGGGGCTTCACAGAGAAGGTATAGATATTTATTTATAAGGAGATACAGTGAATTGACTTTTAAGTGGGGGAATAAACTGATTAACTTGTATAAAGAGATCAACAAGCATTTCCATAGATAAAAGTTAATTTTCCCAATGCCTTCCCAGTGTGAGGACATCTCAAGTCCAGGAGTATAGTTTTTCCTCCTTTCATAGAGTTCAACTGTCTATTTTATATATAAACTATAACTTAAGACATACACAACTCAGTAAATAATTAAATTATATCTGTTTACAACCTCTTTCTTATATCCTGCTCCCCTAAAAAAGTGTTTTGTGTTGATGAAGCAAAATATTTGCATGGCTATTTTTTTCTTCTCCAGTGTAGACATACTCTAAGTCGCCAACATATTAAGATCCTTTGCCTAGACCATTAGATGAAGCATTAGGAGGTAAGCTGTAAGTCTAATATGCTCTGATAAATGTAAGCAAAGGAAGAAACATGTGGAAATGTGGTCTTAGAGGTTGAATATGTGTCACATTTCATCACAGGGAAGAATTTGTTGAGAGGTCAAAACTGTAATGAGTCAATGGCCTCATTCAGAGTATCCTTCAATATAATTGGAATGTCTATGTAATCTACATTTGTCCTTTTTGCTATTTTTATTTTTGCATATTAAAAGTATAGATCATATTGAAGATATTATGTGCCAAATTCTCTGAAATTATTTTTTAAATTAAATAAAATTAAATATGAGTGAGGAATCAGAAGTCCTAAATACAATGCCTTCAGTCATTTAACCCATACAAAATTTTATTGAATTTCTGAAATTCACACACACACGTATCTGTATTTATTTATCTTCATTTCTATATACCCTTACTAAACCTTGAACATTCCCATTTTTCTCTGGAGAGAGGAAAGATCTACTAAGTAGAGTAGTAGAAGAATTGCTATAGGGACAAGATGAGAGAGAGACAAAGAATTGGCATTCTTCGTTTTCAGTGTAGTATTAATCTTAGGATAGAGGAAAGTGTTCAGCCTTTTAAAATACTTCCATACTTGTATTGTTTGTGACCACTTCCTCCTCATAATCATCTCCTCTTATCTCAAGCCACTCTTCCAGTCCCCAACGCCAGTAACTGCCACACCATCATACATGCAGCAGTTTAGTAATGTTTTTACATAATTTCAAGACCATTCATTGTGATCCTCATTGTCTCAACCTCAAGGTATTTTTCTAACAAAGGAAACAGTCTTTAGGGCCAGCAGATACAGTAACTATATCTGTACCCAGCTATATAAGCATGAACGATTCTGAACCATTAACAAACATTTGGAGTTTTCTCTGCCAAGTAAATATGTCAAAAGGTCCCATGTTCATCAACCCATGCTGGGTTCAGTAATGTGCTGGTAGAATGGTGTTTGAAAACAGAATCAAAAACTCCCATTTGTAATATTTGCCAATTTCCCTCATGTCAGTAATTCCACCATGGCTAATTTATCAATGGACATCAAAGGGCTTGCAAAATTCTTGAAAATTGAATAATTAGCTCTGGTGATCCAGTGCAAGCTAGAACCAGGACACCCATGGCTGGGTTAAGTTCAGAGAATACTGAGGGTCTGCTTATGAGGCAATTAATTTCAGGAGGAAAAACAAATAGATTCCAATATCTTTTGCTCAAAGAATTTACAAATGATCCTAATTTCTGCATAAAATTAAAGCAAGGACCTGAATTATTACTATTTCACATCTTTGACAGAAAAATTCTAAGTATCAAGACCATAAAATGGCAGAAAGAGGGATATCAAGATCATTAACATTTTTGTCATGCCATGAAGCTTAGGCAAACAGTGACAAGCAATAGCTGCTGATCATTTAGAATGCACCAAATAAAAATCAACATTTCTACAATGTCTCCTTGTTCAATCCATTGTGGGGCCCCAGAAAAAATTATAGATATGAGAAAAAATGTGCCCTAGAATAGCTTATTCCACCCTCATTCTCTCTGGGTTGTTTTGTTTTGTTTGTTAACAAAGAAATCTACCATCCTGTGAAGATCTCTGTTAGAATTTTTTTTTTTTTCCTTGTGATGAGTATACATTTGGGGAGGGAACCTAAGTATACTTATTTTATTTACTACCTAAGAATAAATGCTCATTCTTTCTGTTATTTTTAAGAAGAACAAAGTTGAAGGTGTCATGCTCCCTGATTTCAAACTATATTATAAATCTATAGTATTTAAAGCAATATGACATTGGCATAAAAACAAACACATAGATCAATGGAACATAATACAGAGCCCAGAAATAAACCCATGTATATATATTCAATTAATTTATGGCAAACGTGCCAAGAATATACAATGGGGAAAGGACAGTCTCTGCAATAAATGGTGTTGGGAAAACTGAAGAGCCACATACAAAAGAATGAAGCTCGACCACTATCTTACACTATACACAAAAATAAACTCAAAATGTATTAAAGATTTGAACGTAGACCTGAAACAATAAAACTCCTGGAAGAAAACACAGGCAGTAACTTCCTTGACATAGGTTTCAGTAATGATCTTTTGAATCTGACACCAAAAGCAAAAGGAACAAAAGCAAAAATAAGTAAGTGGGACTGCATCATACTAAAAAGCTTTTTCATAGCAAAGGAAGTCATCAACAAACAAAAAGGCAACCTAATGAATGGGAGAAAATATTTGCACATCATGTATCTGGTAAGGAGCTAATATCCAAAATATATAAAGAACACATACAACTCAACAGCACCAAAATCCAATTAAAAAATGGGCAGAGATCAGAACAATCATTTTTCCAAAGAAGACATATAAATGGCCAACAGATACATGAAAAGATGTTCAACTTCATTAATCATCAGGGAAATGCAAATCAAAACCATAAACACCTTACACCTGTGAGAATAACTATTATCAAAAAGATAAGAAATACACAAGTTATGGTGAGCATGTGGGGAAACCTTGTGCACTGTTGGTGGGAATCTAAATTTGTGCAATTAATATAGAAAACAATATGGAGTTTCCCAAAAAATTTAAAATAGGACTACCATACGATCCAGCAATTCTACATTTGGGTATTTATTAAAAACAAAAACAAAAACAAGAAAACCACAAAACGTTAACTTGGAAAGATATATGCAGTCCCATGTTCACTACAGCATTATTTACAATAGCCATGATATCAAAATAACCTGTGTCCACTGAAGGATGAATAGATAAAGAAATTGTGTATATATATATATATATATATGTGCAATGGAATATTATTCAGCCATAAAAGAAGAATAAAATCTTGCCATTGGTGACAAGGATGGACCTCTAGGGCACTGTGCTAAGAGAAATAAGTCAGACAGAGTAAGACAAATACCATACAATCTCTTTTATATGTGGAGTCTAAAAAAAAAAAATCTGAGTTCATAGATACAGAGAACAGATTGCTGGTTACTGGGGCAGCAGGGGGAGAAATAGGGTGAAAGCGTATAAATTTATATTTTTAAAAAAGGAAGGCGTGCAAGACGGCATATGTTGTATGTTACATTTTGTAAGAAAGAAGCAAAAATCAGACAATAAACATATGTTACACTATTGTGATATATAATAAGAAACATTTATATTTGCTTTTTGTCCCCTGTCCCCTACACAAGGCTGTTAAAACCCTCATAAATTCCTAAGCGATAGAGCACTAGGGGCATCTTCTATTTCAATGAGGTGACTCTGGGTGGGCTCCTAGAAGACTTCCAGATGGGGGCTGGTCATAATAAAGACCAAGCCATGATTAGAAGCATGGAATTTTCAACTCCCCTCCAACTTTTCTAGAGAGAAAAGAGGGGCTAGAAATGGAGTTAATAACTGGTCATAAAAATATATATATATATATATGAGTGAATACATTTATGACTAACTGACTCATAAAATCATGCATGTGGATGAGGGACAGGTTCAGGGAAGCCAGGAAAGAATCTTACATGTCTGAGCCCAGGGATCCTCAAAGAAATAATGGTTGGATCCCCATTTATTACAGCTCTTTCTTTGCACTCTCAAAAATAATACTTAGGGGGCTTCCCTGGTGGCGCAGTGGTTGCGCGTCCGCCTGCCGATGCAGGGGAACTGGGTTCGCGCCCCGGTCTGGGAGGATCCCACATGCCGCG
>NC_041214.2:139030655-139041451 GCF_002837175.3 Physeter macrocephalus | reverse complement strand
CCGTGGGCCATGGCCGCTGAGCCTGCGCGTCCGGAGCCTGTGCTCCACAACAGGAGAGGCCGCAGCAGTGAGAGGCCTGCGTACTGCAAAAAAAAAAAAAAAAAAATAATAATAATAATAATAATACTTAGGTTTCATTCACTAGAGATTGTTTGATAATCTTCTCCATTAAAAATCATACCAATTTCTAGACGCTATTGTCCAGAGGTGAAAGAGACTGGCACATGCCCCTGAAGTGCATCCTCTTAGGGTATTTGGTAGAATTTTGAACTAAAAATAATTTCCAATGGTAGTTTATTAAGTCAGGAATCATTTGAAGACCAGCATGTTTCCTAAGACCTGGAATGTTAGAGGTAAAGAAGCTGTCATTCTTCCTTTTTTGTGTCACTGAAAATCAGGGGTTATTTATTTATTTATTGCACTTAAAAAATTAAAGAATGAATTATCTTTGTTTTAAAAACTTAGAGTGAAAAAAGTTGCTTCTTTGATTAGGCCCATGTAGTATATGGGGAAATCTAAACATCAGTATGACATGGATTGCTGTAAGTTTTTGTCAGATATAACTTAAATCATCTTTTATATATGTTATATGTCAATTTATATATTCCAAAGTGATATTGAGGGTCTATAATAATCTCATGTGTAATTTAGTTTGGCCTTGTATGATTATTTCCAATCATTACTATGTTATTTCTAAAATAATTTGCAATATTTTAGATAAGAATAAGAATATCTTAACAGAGACTTCTAGGAAGTTGTTATTTACGAAATGGAAAAGGAATAAGTAAACATGATTTTCAAATCTATATTTGTTTTAATTTGTTATGCATTTCTAAGGTAAACTGAATTATCACTGATTTGTCAGATATATTATGTAATTTAGGAAGACAAAATACATATCATCAGGGAGATGTATTTATCACAATTAAATTAGACTGTCTCTCATTGTCTTAATAAAGCATTAACTAGAATCAATGATTGAAAATATCTATGGAAAATATGTAACAATGTACACAGAATTGTCTTTCAGCTAAATTACTATATTATGTTGTATTACTTTTTTTTTAGCTAATTTTGTGGTTTTCTTATTGTTATAGCTTTCTAGACAGGGAAACTGCATATTGTTAAGATTTATAAACACAGGGCAGAATTTCTGTGTTGTACAGTACAAGTGTCATTTGTCATACATTTTGGTGGTCCAAAAGGTTTAGACATGCTTCCTAGGTTAGTGAAACTAACCGTAATGAGAGTCTATCCCTCTGCAAGGTAGAAACTCATCTAACAAGGTTTTCTATCAGGATGTATTTTACTATGTGACATGAGTCCCAACAATCAGAAATCTAGCTTGAGCCTTATATTCATTAAATTAGAGACACCAAGAAATGGCAGCTCCCACCCGCTCCTCTTCAGGGTCAGTGGAAGCAGAGCTTCCAAAAGCAACATGCTATGTCTAGTGTCTGTGACAAAAACCGAGCTCCTCTGCCCAGCAGCAGCAAAAGTGATGCATTCAAAAAACAGCTCTGCCATATGGTTTGAGCATAAACTCTGGTTGTATAAACTCCAAAAATTATTCTACAGCCCTTTCTGAGATATCAAATATTATTTAATACATTTCTGTCCTCTCTAAACCAGGTTTTGGTTGTTGTTTATTTTTTTAGTTAACCGTAAGTGAAATAAAATTGTTTAAATAGATTTACAACAGTGTTTTTCAAACTGATGGCTCATGATATCAGTTTATTAGGTCATGGCTAAGATTTATTTTTAATGAACTTGAACAGAAATACCAGAGTCAAACATATGTAATAATATTACAGCTTCATGAAACATTTGTTTCATGCATGCCTGTATATGTATAATATACATACATGTATGTATATGGATGCATGGGAATACATACATATATTAATATATGCATGTATGTGTGTATATATATATACACACACAGAGATCCATTATATATGTCCTGGATCTCAAGTAAAACATTTTTTACTGAACTTGAAGGGGAAAAATGGCCACAGGTTAAATGTATTTTGGATAAGTACTTTGAATTATATGGAAACTTTTAAAAGAAATTTTGAAATGAAGTAGTATATAATTGGTATATACTAATTAATCACCAGATGAAGCCTTCATACATCCACTCCCCCACCCCCTACCAATATCTTGCTATACCTAAATTATAGAACAAAACAAAACATTCTCAGCAAATTCTTTAAAAGAAAATAAAACACCAACCCCCATAGCCAAATAATTCAGTTCTGCCTCTTGTTCTAACGACTTTTCCCCTTCCCAGTAGTACCTAAAAATATGTAATTTTGCTTATTCTTGAAACACGGTTTCATACTCTGGCATGATCTTGGCTTTTACTTTATCTCAGAGATAGAAGGCTTTTAGAATTCTCTCTCACAATGATAAGAAACTATTGTGCACCATTATATAAAAATATCAAGAGATTCCATCAGTGAAAAGGTCATATCCAGCTTGTATGAGTTATTTCACTTTATGAAATTCAATAGTTTATTTACTTTGTTGGGTTTGTGATTTTTTTCTGTTTGTTAAAAATCTCTTGACAACCATGAATACATGACAATACTTCTGGGCAGACAAAGTGCCAGGGATTTTCATATCTAGAAAAGATGTAGTCTGGTGAGATGTGAACACAAGTTAAGAGCATCAAAATAACAACAGCAACCACTGAAAAAAAAAAAAAAACAGATTAAACCTCCAACTCATTCAGTCTGAACGGAACTTGTATGATTGAAAATAATTATTTTTTACCTGTTAATTTGGGTTTTAGACCAAGAGGTAATTATGAGATGGAAGTGCATTTGCAATGAGGGAAATCGATATTGTTGATTTTGACTTTTGGGGTGATTTTATTTACTGAAGGGAAGAAACAACTAGCTTAGAAAAATAAAATATTTGAAAATGAAATGTGTTTTATTTATTTCCTCCCCATTCCTGTCATGCTTCACTGGGGGAGTATTTTCTCTCTGCCCCATTGACTTTGGATTTGGTCAAATAACTTGATTTGCCCAATGAAATGTGGACATACATGACATAAGTCACATTCTAATTAGAGCAGTAAATGCACTTGAGTGGTTCAGGTCTGTTCCCCCTCCCCCTCCCCTTTCCCTTCAGGCTTCTGTCATCAATCAGAATAGTGTGCTCAGTATAGAAGTGCTCCTTCATCCTGGGTCCTAGAAAGAGAAGACACAAAAATCTTGGCCCAGCCCTACACAGTCCAGCTGCAGATTAAGCATTTCTCCCACTAAATATGAGTAAGAATATAATGAAATCTACAGAGTTTCCAAGGTTGTTTCTTGTTTGATCAAAAGCTTATTAATATAGAATGTAGAGCAGTGCAGGTGTTCTTAGATGTTTGTCTTGTCTGTAAAAGAAAATTTTAACAATGTAATTCACAAGAAAGAAATCAAAGAAAAAACACAAAAATTTTAAAACATCTTAGACAATTGGGAGCAGCTGCTACACTGGTGTTGTGGTGCATGTAAAATAAAATGTCTCTACATTTCTAGAAATGTAGAGGCACTTGTGATCCAAATAAAGAAAAATAGCACAGAGAGAATCTGGAACGTGAATTTTGCTTTTAAGCGTTTTTTTTACACACAAAAATGGCATGATTGCCCTAACTAGCACCTTTATTTTAACCATTTATGCTGTCAATAAAGGACATAGGGTAAGCAGTTTAATCTGTTATCTGAAACAACTAAATAACTGTAAAAATTTAGAGCCTCCTCTTCCTAAACTGTTAAATTGGGGAAATACTATCGGTCTTTTAGAATTTCTTTTAGTCTAGGATCAAATGAGAAAATGTACATGGAATAAGGTTGTATTAGAACACTTATGATCGCTGTTCTCTGATCTGGTTATAGTCCAGAAAAGTAATATTTGGTGGAGAGCATTTGAGGTGCTGAATTATTCCCAGACTTGTAGACGCATATATCTAACAACTTACTTGACACCTGTAGATATACACACAATCAGAACCTCAAACAGCACATGTTCACCACAACTCCTACCCAGCTAGCCCACTACTGCAGTCTGTAACATGTCAACTACTGTGAACTCCATTATTCCATTTGCTGAAGCCACAGACCTTGGTGTCATCCTTGACCCCCCTCTTTCTCACACGTGTCTAGTTTTCAGTGAATCAGGTTGACTTTACCTTCAAAACATTTCCCAGAGTTAACAACTGCTCATCAATTCCATCATCACCATTCTGGTACAAGTCACATTACCTCTCACCAGGATTATGACAAGGGTCTGATAACTGGTCTCCCTATTCCAGCCCTAGCCCTCTTTAGAGTAGTCTCAACACAGCAATCATAGTCACCATATTAAAGCATAAACAGGATCATTTCCATCCTTTGCTCAAAACACTCCAGGAGCCTCCTGTCTCATTCAGGGTTAAAATCCCAAAGTCTTTCTTAGAGCCTACAAAGCCTACTACTTACATAGGTACGTCTCTGACCTCACCACTTTACTTCTCTCCACCTTCCTAATCCACCATATTCCACTCCATTGACACTGGCTTCTACAAAATTCCTTGAACATCCAAGGATGTTTTCACTTCAGGGCACTTTGAACATGCTAATCATTCTGTCTGAAAGATCTTCTCCCATGTCACCCAGACTCATCCTCTCTCCTTGTTAGGTCAAAAGTAGTCACAAATAGTCAAAAGTAATGCTCTCAGGGTGGAGGCCTGCCCTGGACACCCCTATATAAAATTTCAACTCAACCCACCCATGCAAATATACTTCATATTATCTTTCCTGCTTATTTCCCTTCCTCAGCAATTATCATCATGTAGCACACTGTATATTTAATTTTTAGTTTTGTCCTTTCTAGGCTCAAACAGGGCAGAATTTGATTTCTCTTTTGTTTCCTGATATATTCCCAGTGCCCATAGTTATCAGGCACACAATAAAATGAACCTAGGTAGCACTTGCCAAGAAATGAGAAAAACTAGTGTTGTCACTCTTACCCTATCATGACAGTAAAAATAAATAAGGAACAAAAGGCTTAAAGAGAGTGAGGGTGGCTTTGGGGGAGAGGCTCTATCAGTGGGTTGTATCAGAAAGAAACTTGGTAGAAAGAACATTGTAAACACCCAGCCTTTGGAAAAATATAGTTCCTTATCCAGAGGTTATTAGTTGGAATTTCGGGGAATGAGAGATCTAAGAAAGCCACAAAATGGTATACCAGAGAAAGAACCAGCAGTAATTACCCGCCAAGCCAACCCCAGCTCCTACATGGCTTGCCATGTAAAAATGTATAATTTCTTCTAATGTTCATGAACTCAACACTCAAAAGCTGGGAACACTGGTAAGTGTGTGTGTGTGTGTGTGTGTGTGTGTGTGTGTGTGTGTGTGTTGTTTTTTGGGGTGGGGGTGGGGGAGGGCTAGTATATCTAAGATGGAGTTCATTTCCCCATCCCTAAGCTAAAGCAATAGCTAGAGGTGGGAAATGATCTAAAATCTCTGACTCACAGCAGGTGCTTAGTTCTATTTCTGGGAGAGTTGTTAATACCAGCGAGAGCGTAGATTCTCTGCCAAAAGGAGAGGTACAAAAAATATGTACTATAGTTGAGAAAAAACATATCAGCATTAGCTACCTAGAGTATGAGAGAGGTTTAATGGAGAAAGAGAATATTGTCACTGATAAACTAGATAGGGAGAGAGGAGTCTGGGTTTCAGGGGAGAGGAATGTGGATTAAGAGGACTGGACTGGTTTTGTAAAGAGTACAGGCACAGAAGGAAGAAAAATGTGTTTGTGGTGGACTGAGAACTCTGATGCATTTGCTCTGAATTTCTGGCGACTATGTTCAAATGCCTCATAAATTGGAAACCTAAGTGCCTGTAGTTGTCATATATGAAATTTAAAAACAAAGTAAATCAATGTTAAATTCACAACTCCAACAATGTTAGTGGTGCTGGTAAAAATAGTCTAATTTGATTTATAAGGTGATCTGTGTGCGGAGGCTGGCTAGCTGTTATATGCAACTCATGTCAGAATTTTGATATGTAAAAATTATGTTTAATCTCAATTTCATCATCAATAGCACTAAAATGTTTTTTTCTTAAATGACAGGGTTTATGTTAAATTTTTTTGCTTATAAAACTAGCCTCTGAATTGAAGCAATAAAAGGAGTCTCTGAATATCATTAGCCCATACTTAGGAACCAAAGTTAATGGTCATTTGTGATCATTCACAAAATAATGTCACTGATCAAGAATATTTTCTTTTTATGCTATTATGTAGCAATATATGCCAAAGTGTAACTAATCTCTGTAAGTTTACCCAGGAAACATGTATCAGTTTCTATAAAGAGAAAGAATAATCTCTAGCTTAGTATATGAGAAAAATAAGTATGTTAACTAGAAATAAATTAAATCTCCTTGTTTCATATTTCCATTAAAAATCCTACAATACTATCCCATTTTAAAATGTTAATAATTGGAAAACCCATCTTGCAGAACAACAGAAATAAGAGCTAGTTTCCTAACTTTATGAAGGTTGCCTTAAATAAATTATTAATGTACCTTGAAATAGGTTGGACACCTTTACATGTTTATAGTAAAAAGCCCTTTTGCATTCTTACTTATCACTATGGGTTGTTAAGCACATATTGTACACAAATAATCTTGATAAACATTTTAAGATAAACTTATTTTGTATACTAGTCATTGAACAGAAAGGTGGCTAATTTAGTCATGTCCCATAATAATGATTTTATCTACATCCGGGAAGAAGCCTTGAAAGCCTAAGTTATTTTACCTGCAGAAAATTGCACTCATATCTATATATTAATAATAAAAAGTAGAAATTAAAATTTGAATGTGCAAATATAACTCCCAGAATTATAATAGAATTAAACATGAAGACATTATGTTCATGTATATTTAACATTAAGCTCTAGGTATGTCCTGTATCCTCAATTCTACTGGCATATTTGCATACTAAGTTCTTCTTAGAACTTGTTCACAAAGACATCACAGTATGTGTTACAGCAGTTGCTGTATCACAACAAATCATATTACCATAGAACACCTTGACAGAGAGTATTACTGATATTCTAAATTTCTTTTGATTTGCATCTTTGGTTAGGACCTTGGTGGTTCTCATTCTTCAGCAACTAAACCAGTTTGGTCCTCAATACAGACCATAGCATGCCATGATGGCAATTGTCCAGATCCTCTCTGCAGTTGTATCTCCGAGGAATACACATAAATTCTCAGGATTACACTGAGGGCAGTGAGTTATTTTCTTTGCCCAACTCTTGTTGGTTTGCGTGACAGCAGGTAGGTGTCGAAGCTCAGTTGTGAGTCCTGACTCCTAAGCAGGAAGGACATTTCTTTGGTGATTGCTGAATCTGACAAGTATTTTCACTGAAAAACAAAACAGAACAAAACAAACAAACAAAAAACCCCACAACGCAATGGATTTCCTTCTACAACTAGTTTTGGGAGCCAGTAGAGGCAACAACACAATCACAATATTTCTACATCTTCCATAACATAACCATGCTTAAGTTGATCCATTCATGCTTATATAATGGAATTGTACATCCTTTGGGAATTGCATTATTGAACTCATTTCTAGCAATCTAAATACTATCTTAAAATACTGAATGCCGTTTATCTGTTATAAAGATAGTGCACATTCAGGAATTTTTGAAGAGAATATGCTGACTTAAAGTTGGTTAAAAGTAAGTTTAACAAATTCTCAGAAACTGCTGCTGATACTAGTTATGTTTGAGTTTTAACATATGAGACATATCTTTGGGACTGAAGAGAACTAAGTTTTGCAGAATTGCTTAGTTTTAAAATAAGATTTTGAAGTTTTTGGAATAGTCTTCATGACAATATTAAGCCATGGAATTTTATTGAATGAAGAAGATGCAGACGTGCCCAGATTTTGAAATACTAAAAAGTTTATTATGTATCTATCATGGCTTCTCAAAAAACTAATGACAGTTGGAAGCGATAGCCTTTCAATTTAAAAATCTTGGTCATCACCTTTAAATATGCTGATACTACATGTCTAGTGTACTGTCCAGGAATCTGAATTGATCACAGTTTAGAAACTCCAATGGGGATTATACTCCAGAACTTTCTATATCTCCCTTAATTTAATAGAAAATAGAAAACACATTTATTTTACATTAAAAGTTAAAAAAAATAAACAGGAAATTATAATCCTACTAGGCATGCCCAGGATAGGCTTCAATTGGTATTTATTTGCTCATGTTTTTAAAGAATACTTTTGGCTGCAAGTAACAGAAAACCCTACTTGTCTGGTTTAAAACATAAGAAATAAATTATCCTGCTGTAAAAAAGGAGGCTGGAGACAGAAGGCTCCAGGATTATAAATTTAGCTGTTAAGTTATTTCATTAAGGACCAATGGACCTTTAAAAATCTGTGCTGCCACCCTTAGCATGCTGGCTTGTTTACAGTCTAGTTCTTTACAAGACCAAAGGAAACCTACAGCGGTTCCAGCAAATACACCCAGAAACAAAAAAGGCCAGCGAGTGTGAAGGGAAGATTTTTTCTTTAAAGATGATAGAAACCTACCCTAGAGGTTCCTGGGAAACAGGCTTTTAAAAATCTAATTGGCTAGAATTGCTTCACAAGCCAATGCCTAAACCCATCGTTGGATATAAGAATGGGGTCTGAATGTCTGGTTCAAACTGATCAAGTATGAAACCTGGAGCTGGAGAGGGGTGACTATTTTTGAGTTGGTAAGGGATGAACACAAAAATTTGATTCAGCCAGAAAAGAAGTAAATATCTACTGGTCAGGCAGCCACAAGTTTCCGCTACTGGTTATTAAACTTTTCTTCAAATATGTTTTTAAAATTGTATCTTTTTTCACCTGGATCCTATGAAGCATTAATAAATCAACTGTCCATTTTGTTTTGCTTAGGTTTTTGAATGTCTAAGGCAAATATGCTTGCAGTGTGAGTAGAATTCCTGTATTCAATTGGAATATTTTTGTAATATCATCATTTGCAAAGTCTAATTTGAGGGATTTTAGCTCCCAGTCCTACGGAGCACATGTCCAAAATTTCTTTAAATAACCCTTTTATCTGTCTTTACTGCCATCAACCTCATTCATATCCTGAATTTTTCAAGGGCAAACTGGTTTCCTAGATTTTTCTCTTTCTTTTCTTCAACCTTTTCTACAACAAATGGACAGACCTTTCAAAATTCTGGTGCATTAGTCAGGATTCTCCAGAAAAAACAGCTAATATTTTATTTGTATATAATATCATGCCATCTGCAAGCTGGAGACCCAGGAAAGCCAGTACTGTGATTCCCCCAGAGTCTGAAGGCCTGAGAACCAGAGGAACAGATGGTGTAAATTCCAGTCCAAGGGCAGGAGAAGATCAATGTTGCAACACAAGCAGGCAGACATGAAGCAAAAGGGTCAAGTTCCCTTCTCCTCTGCATTTTATTCCATTCAGGACCTCAGCAGACTGGACAATGCCCACCCACACCGGAGAGGGCGATCTACATTACTGAGTCCACGAATTCAAATGCTAATCTCATCCTCCAGAAACACCCTTACAGACATACCCAAAATATCTTTAATGTGTGCACCTTGGCCCAGTCAAGATGATACATAAAATTAAACGTCACACCTTGTTACAATCACACTGGTCCCTTAAAGAAAGTCATTCAAGAATCACAGTGCCAAATAAAGTAAAAACACCTCGAGATAGATTTCTAACCTCTTTATTTTTTATTTATTTATTTTTTTGCGGTACGCGGGCCTCCCACTGTTGTGGTCTCTCCCGTTGCGTAGCACAGGCTCTGGACGCGCAGGCTCAGCGGCCATGGCTCACGGGCCTAGCCGCTCCGCAGCATGTGGGATCTTCCCGGATCGGGGCACGAACCCGTGTCACCTGCATCGGCAGGCGGACTCAACCACTGCGCCACCAGGGAAGCCCTAACCTCTTAATAATATCACCCCAATTCACTTTGCCTGTCTTAATTTTTAACCTCGTATCATATAATATATTTCAAGTAAAAGAGACTGACTACTTATTCACCAAAAAATCCCTTTCTCCTATAGCTGGACTAATACACTCTAATCTTCTCTCTGGGAAACAAGTTTCTAGCTATATCTGTCGACATTTTATTCTTCTTCTATTCAAATTCAAATGAAACTTTCACCATAATAATTTTTATTGTTCAGGTGGTTGCAATTATTTTTTAACTTTTTGGACCCTAGTAGTAGTTAATTTTTTACCCCTTTTGTGGCATTTAACTTAGTATCCCTATTATTCAAGTGATTAGATTTAGTTTTATACTCTCTTCTGAACTGTGTAGTTCAGAATACATAATTATTAATAATACTAATTAATAATAGGTCTCCTGATATATTAATTGCAGTATAGAAATAGGACTTATTTGTTTGCCTACAAAAAGTAGAGCCATTTCTGGATTGTGAATCAGGTCTCTGGCATGGTTCATAGGAGCCAGCTTCAATATCAGAGAACAATATTTATCTTCAGACCATAAAAAGATTACCTCTGCTACACCGTGAAGGTAGTCTACATCAGTACTATTCCAACTTTAATGTCCATAAGAGTCATTTGGGAATTTAATTTAAAACCCAGATAGATTTTAATTCAGTGAGTCTTTTTTTTTTTTTTTTTTTTGTGGTATGCGCCTCCCTCTGCTGCGGCCTCTCCCGTTGCGGAGCACAGGCTCCGGACGCGCAGGCCCAGCGGCCATGGCTCACGGGCCCAGCCGCTCCGCGGCATGTGG
>NC_041214.2:138965740-139029407 GCF_002837175.3 Physeter macrocephalus | reverse complement strand
AGATTTTAATTCAGTGAGTCTTTTTTTTTTTTTTTTTTTGTGGTATGCGGGCCTCCCTCTGCTGCGGCCTCTCCCGTTGCGGAGCACAGGCTCCGGACGCGCAGGCCCAGCGGCCATGGCTCACGGGCCCAGCCGCTCCGCGGCATGTGGGATCCTCCCAGACCGGGGCGCGAACCCGGCTCCCCTGCATCGGCAAGCGGACGCGCAACCACTGCGCCACCAGGGAAGCCCCAGTGAGTCTTTGATAGGGCCCAAGATTCTGCATTTTTTACAAGCTTCCCATCAATGGCGATCCCGTGAACCCTCTAACCACCACTCTGAATAGCAAGGGCAATGAATAAAGAAACAGTTCAGAAGAAGGACATTTGAAAGATTGTGTGTGTGTGTGCGCGCGCATGCATATGTAGGTGACTAAGTCTACGCGGCTGAAAATGGTACATTAATAAAAATAGTATCTACTTTGTGCTGTTGGCGCAGGTATTGAGTTAGATTATGATTAAGAAAGTGTTTTAGAAACATCATTGTGTTGTTCCTTTAACAAATATCAATGTGAAAGTAGCTATACATTTTTCTTTAGAGAATTGAAATTACATGTTTAAAATGTAAACTTGGAAGTTGTTGATAAACCAAATATATCTTTAATTGTAATCATTTAAGAACAATATTCAACTGTTACTTTTTTTTTAACATCTTTATTGGAGTATAATTGCTTTAGAATGTTGTGATAGTTTCTGCTATATAACAAAGTGAATCAACTATATGTATACATATATTCCCATGTCTCATCCCTCTTGCATCTCCCTCCCACCCTCCCTATCCCACCCCTCTAGTTGGTCACAAAGCACTGAGCTGATCTCCCTGTGCTATGTGGCTGCTTCCCACTAGCTACCTATTTACATTTGGTAGTATATATATGTCCACTGTTACTTTTAAGACCTAAAGATCTTTCCACTTTGACATTTTGATTCAATTTTTTGCATCTGAAGTCCCTACAAAGGTATGCTTGAATCAGTTTAGAACTGTGGACTCTAAAACTATTATAAATTACTCTGCAAGTTTCTATTTCGATGAAGATTTGGAAAAACTTGGAAAACTCACTCTCAATACAGAGTAAGATATTTGTAGCTAAAAAGAGGATTTCCATGTACATGGGAGCATTGTCAGTGTGTCAAACCAGCCAAGCCATTTAACAATTAGCTCCCATAGTTACAAAATGCCAACTAAATCCAGAAGCAGATTCCTATCATCAAACAGTCCAATTGTTTCTACTGATTCATGCCTTAGTCATAGACCAGGTGTTCTGAGCTTTAAATGTGAATTCATTTTCTGAAATTAAATCTGAAAACCTAATGAAAAAGCTGACTGTATTGCAAATGACACATTACATCATGACAATTGACAGTTCTAAATGTTTCGAACAGAAACTGAGTATTCCTCTAACTAGTTTGACATAGATAGTGAGAAGAATTTCCTTTAACTCAATTTACTTTTAGTATTTTACAGATGCATTTCTCAGAAATATAGAGACCATTTCCATAACTAAAAGGCCAAAAGCTTCTCTCTGTATAATACTCCATTGCACTGCTTAACCCCAGCATGGATAAGCATTTATCCTATTTAAAAATAAAAATTTCAAAAAACCTCTCCAACATGACAATGAAAACTTCAGTAATTGTTGGTAAAGATGATTTCTGTTTTGCTCTTTCACTAAATTAAATGTTTATTTGTAGCCCAGCATGGTGGCTTTTGTAAACTTTTCAAGGTAAAATGAGCAGTGTACTGTTTATTAGAGTGTTTCTTTTTTAAGATAAATGAATTCAATTGATTGAATTGTGGTAAGAAATTAATTCATCCAAATAAGTAAGAAGTTAATTTGTCCTGTTTTGCATCTCAAAGGAATTTTATGCTTTGAAAAACTATTCCTCTAAAATGTTTTATTTACATTTGTTTTAAATAAATGAAGTCATATACTTTGGCTTACTTAACTATGAAATGACATATTTATTGGTAACTTGATGAATGAGAAAAAATTATAACCTAGCCCTAAGTTGAAGTTGGTATGTTAATGTTGAGAAAAAGCCCAAAGTAAGGGTTGACAAAATGATCACATATCTCTACAATAAATGGTGCTGGGAAAACTGGACAGCTACATGTAGAAGAATGAAATTAGAACATTCACTAACAACATACACAAAAATAAACTCAATGGATTAAAGACCTAAATGTAAGAACAGACACTATAAAACTCTTAGAGGAAAACATAGGAAGAATGCACTTTGACATAAATCATAGCAAGATCTTTTCTGATCCACCTCCTAGGGTAATGGAGATAAAAACAAAAATAAACAAATGGGACCTAATGAAACTTCAAAGCTTTTGCACAGCAAAGGAAACCATAAATAAGATGAAAAGACAACCCTCAGAATGGGAGAAAATATTTGCAAATGAATCAATGGACAAAGGATTAATCTCCAAAATATATAAACAGCTCATGCAGCTCAATATTAAAAAAGCAAACAACCCAATCTAAAAATGGACAGAAGACCTAAATAGACATTTCTCCATAGAAGACATACAGATGGCCAAGAGGCACATGAAAAGAGGCTCAACATGACTGATTATTAGAGAAATGCAAATCAAAACTACAATGAGGTATCACCTCACACCAATTAGAATGGGCATCATCAGAAAATCTACAAACAACAAATGCTGGAGAGGGTGTGGATGAAAGGGAATCCTCTTCCACGTTGGTGGAAATATAAATTGATGCAACCACTATGGAGAACAGTATGGAGGTTCCTTAAAAACCTAAAAATAGAATTACCATATGACCCAGCAATCCCACTACTGTGCATATACCCAGCGAAAACCATAATTCAAAAAAACATATGCACACCAATGTTCATTTCAGCACTATTTACAATAGCTAGGTCATGCAAGCAATCTAAATGCCCATTGACAGATGAATGGGTAAAGAAGATGTGGTACATATATACAGTGGAGTATTAGTCCTAAAAAGGAACAAAATTGGGTCATTTGTAGAGACATGGATGGAGCAAGAGTCTGTCCTATAGAGTGAAGTAAGTCAGAAAGAGAAAAGCAAATATCGTATATTAACGCATGTAGGTGGAATCTAGAAAAATGGTACAGATGAACCAGTATGCGAGGCAGAAATAGAGACTCAGATGTAGAGAACAAACATATGGACACCAAGGGGGGAAAGTCGGTGGGGCATGGTGGTGGTGGGATGAATTGGGAGATTGGGATTTACATATATGCTATAATATGTATAAAATAGATAATAACCTGCTGTATAAAAAATAAATTAATTTAAAAAAAATAAAAATAGAAAAATATGATTACATATTTTTTTTATCTTACTTTTGGCATTCTTAAGAATAATTCACTTATCTGAATTTTTCACACACAGACACATAGATATATATACATCTTGTTCAGTCATTCTCTTCTGAATTTACTAGATGTTTCAAGTAAAACTGCCAATTTACTTCTCCATGTAAATCCCAAAATGTATTAGTAAAATAAAAGTGATTGATAAAATAAAATATTTTTGACCCGAAAATTAAAAGTAAAGTATATATTTTAAAACAACCACATTGATTATAATTTAGCACTCTACAATCAGAAGATATGGGCCTAAAATATGTAACACTACAGCTATAAGATCGTCATTTAATCCCAAATTCTGTTATTACACAAGCCAAAGGATAGTTTTGCAGCTAGGATAAAATACTTTTGTTACTTAATTTTATCATCAATATTCTGTAAGTTATGCTGAAAAAATGATTAACTGTGATTTGTTGTGATTATAAGATCTTAACATCAAAGATTACACATTTTGTGTGTATTTGTTGTCATCTGAAACAGTAGGAGGGGTGCTTAAACCTTTCAGGAACTTGCCATTAATCTCATTGGCTCTATAATCTGAGGGCAACAGTGGCTGCTAGTTCAGTGAAGCAATTAATTTAGAAAGTACCATTCAACTCTCTAAATAAGCCTTATTATTTTTAAATTTTTTTATTAGATCTTAGTTTTGGGGTCTCAGCGCCAGTTCACAGTCAAGAACATTATGTTATGAACATACATGTGAAAAAATAGGAAGATTGGGCATCATACAAAATATTATTATAAAAAGTAGCATTCATCATTCTACTTGCCTTTATTCTGATTACTATAAAATTAGTTTAATAAAGAGTAGGTACTTTTTTGAAATCAGAAAAATAATACTTAGCATTTGTACACTTTGAGGTCAACTTCCTCCAGGAATAACTGAAATTTTCTTAGGGAACCTGAAGGAAATGAGAACAGTAATGGTGCAACAGTGACCCATGAGGATAGTAATTATATCAGCCTGCCTTGAGTAGAGCATTCAACTCCCACACTATCAATTTGAGTTTCCTGACATTGAAATTCACACTAATAAAAGAATGAGTTTCTATTAAAATTGTAATTCCCAGCAATGAAAATAGTAGCATGGAGAATGAAGGAAAATTTATTCAATTGGAGATAGAATATTTTGAGAATGAAATAATGAAAACACTTCCAAGTTGCCAGATAAAGAGTCATATAAACAAATAGCCAAATTTACTAAACACCTATTATGTGCTAGGAATCTTTATGTGATAGAAATAAGGACAAATGAGAGGTTACTGTGCTGTGAAACGATCTAGGGCAAGAGATTCATTGAAAACATAATAACAATGAAGGAATTTTGAAGGATAAAGAAGATGAAATCTAATAGATCAAAAATTTTAATCAATTCCTGTCTAAGCTTGGGCTCTTACAGCAGAATACCATATACTGGGTGGCTTAAGTATCAGGTATTTATTTCTCACAGTTCCAGAGCCTGGGAAGTCCAAGATCAAGGTGCCAGAAGATTCGGTTCCTGGTGAGAGCCTTATTCCTGTCTTTCAAATGGCCACCTTCTTACTGTGTCCTCACAGAGAAAAAAACTGTAGTATCTTCCTGTTCCTATAAGGACACAAATCCCATCATGGGGGGAACACCCCTATGACTTCATCAAACCTAATTACATCCCAAAGGGCCCACTCCACATACCATCATATTGGGGGGTTAGTGCTTCAACATATGAATTTTGGCAGGGGGGCAGGGGGCACAAATATTCAGTCTATAACTGTTCCCTTCATTGTGAAGAGAAAAAAGTTTGTTGATTTCACACATATCCTAAATTATTGAACTTTGTTGTCTCTCTTAATCTCAATCACCTTTTGAGTAATGGGAACTTCTTCTGTCCTGAACCTCAGAAGCTCAATCAGACTACATCTAAGGATAAAGAGCATGTGTTTTCAAGTCAGAAAAACCCAGTTTAGAATCCTGGTTCTACCTCCAACTAGTTGTATATATTTGGTAAGTTATTAAATGCTTTGAGACCAACTTTCTTCACTGGTAAAATACAAACAATAATACTTATTTAGGAGAGGTTTTTTGAGGATTAAACTGGAAGGCTCTTGGCCCAAGTTCAAGGCTCAAAAAATGTTGGTCAACAAACAAACAAAAAACAAAATTGACAAATCTTTTTAAAATTTAATGATAAGATAGGGAAGGACAGGTGTTTCTATGGAATGAAATGCTGATCCTACTAGGATCAAACAGTATAGAAGCGGAAAATGAGTAATCCACTTCAGACCCCATTTCAGAGTGCTGGACCTTGAAGAATCTAGCGGAATTCGTTGAACGTCTTTGCAGAGTATCAATATTCAAGAATGAGTTATTGAATGATTACTTTGTGGCAGACATAATTCTAAGTGATTTATATGGAGTTTAATTCCACTGTCTTCTTTCACTCTCAGAAAATCCCTTCATATATTTTTCTTTTTTTTCTTCATTTTAAAGATGAGATTAAGTCACAGAAGGGTTAATTTACTTGACCAAATACAAATATCCAGTAGGTAACAAAGTTAAACCTAAACCATGACAATTTGACACTGGAGTTTGCATGGTAATACAGTTTTCAATACTTCTCAAAATTAAGAGTGAATATTAGCAGTGGCGTCTCCTATTTTGTTAGTGTGTGAATATTTCTAGAATATTTGGTTATCTTATACTATAAATGTTAAAATATTTCCATAAATGCAGTTTTATTTTTAAAGTTAATCATTTACTTCCTGTGTAGAGAAATAGGCATATTTTCAATTTTAAGCTTTAAAAATCACAATAACTCTCTAGTGACATATACAATTTAAAGTTGAAAAAATAATAAGTTCATTTGTCTTTCTGTGTCTGACTTACTTCACTCAGTATGACAATCTCTTGGTCCATACATGTTGCTGCAAATGCCATTATTTTGTTCTTTTTTATGGCTGAGTAATACTCCATTGTATATACATACCATATCTTCTTTATCCATTCATCTGTCGATGGGCATTTAGGTTGTTTCCATGTCCTGGCTATTGTAAATAGTGCTGCAATGAACATTGGGGTGCATGTATCTTTTTGAATTAGGTTTTCTCTAGGTATATACCCAAGAGTGGGATTTCTGGGTCATCTTGTAGTTCTATTTTTAGTTTTTTATGGAACCTCCATACTGTTCTCCATAGTGGTTGTATCAATTTATATTTCCACCAACAATGTAGGAGGGTTCCCTTTTCTCCACACCCTCTCCAGCATTTATTGTTCGTACATTTTTTGACAATGGCCATTCTGACTGGTGGGAGGTAATAGATACTTCATTATAGTTTAGATTTGCATTCTCTATAATTAGTGATGTTGAACATCTTTTCATGTGCTTTTTGACCCTCTGTATGTCTTCTTTGGAGAGATGTCTATTTAGGTCTTCTGCCCATTTTTTGATTGGCTTTTATTGATATTGAGTGGCAGGAGCTGTTTGTATATTTTGGAGATTAATCCCTTGTGGGTTGCTTCATTTGCAAATATTTTCTCTCATTCTGAGGGTTGTCTTTTTGTTTTGTTTATGGTTTCCTTTGTTGTGCAAAAGCTTTTGAGTTTAATTAGATCCCATTTGTTTATTTTTGTTTTTATTTTCATTACTCTAGGAGGTGGATCAAAAAAGATCTTGCTGTGATTTATGTCAAAGAGTGTTCTGCCTATGTAAAAAATAAAGTTGAAAAAATAGCATCTCCTTCTATAACAAAACATACCTAATGTTTATTGTTAAATTTTCAAATACTTGTAATAAAAATGTAACTTAAAAGTGAATTTTATGATGATATACTAATTAAATACTGTGATATAAATTCAATTTTCTGCAATAGTTATAATCTCAAGTAGGTATTCTATGTATATTCAGCTTTATATTCAGTATTAGCAAATAAATTCAGAAGATTTTTTTTTGAAACCTTCACCTCACCCTCATGTTGAAGATATCCCAAGACCTATAATACCACTAAAAATAGAAAAGTAAGAATAATGTCTGGGACACTGTCAGATTTTCTATAACCAAAAAGCTTTCAGTTCTCTATAGCTTCAAGATCTCTTTCTGCATTGCAATAAATTGTAAATATGGGGTATTTAAGACTGACATACTAGTTTTATCCTCACTCCATATATGTTCCCTACCATGTCGGCATCCACTACAAAGTAAGTGTTAATATCTATATCAAGATAATATATAATAAGACCTTCATCATAATCTTAATTAGAATTTAGGGCTAATGTTTATATTGGCAATGTGGAAACTAAAATAATATAATTATTTTAAGTCTTTTGTTTGTAAAAGTAATTTTATAAACATAATAGGCCCTGGAAATGTGATAGTAACACAATATATATTGCTATTTTTTATTTTTATAAATTAAAAATTTGCATTAAAAATACGAGTGTTGTTATAAATTAAATATATAGTAATAATTTTGTTTCCTATTTGCATAACGTTTTACTAGTACCATGAATCTTAACATCGAAACTACTGATTTTTTCTTCATTAACATAGTTAATGCAATTGCTCTTTAAGAAAGATTTTTCTGAGACATGCTTTTTTCTTTATGTTTAAGAACAGATTTAATAAACTATCAATCACTTCCACAATCATGTAATGCATGCGATTTAAAATAATTTTTTAAAAATAACGGAATAATGGAAAAAGCACAGGGTTTTGAGAGATACATTATTTTCCTGTGTGTGTTCATCAACAGATTTTGTAACTTCTTTTAATCTCAGTTCCATCATTTGTAAGATGAGAATTAAGACATACATAAAAAATTCAAATGGCTCTTTATCAAATGACTACTTCATGTAAAGTACTTAGTATAGGTTTAAACACTAGTAGGCATCCAATTTACAACTTAATGGATTTGTTCATTCATTCAAAATATATTTATTAAGCACTTACCATGGGCCAGGCACTTTTCTGGGTGGTAGTAACATGCAATAAGAACAAAACAGACAATGCCTGTATTTAACAGTTTTATTTCACACATTATACATAATTGTATTTCACACATATACATATATGCACTGTAGATAGGAATATCACAAAAATAGAATATCGTCTTAGAGGTTTATTTGGAGTATTTCTCAATTTCCATTAGAATTTTGTGATGCAACAAATTAAAGTCATCCAAAAATACATGTCATGATATCCATATATTTGTTTGAATTGAATGGAGATGGTTTATCCACAGCCATCACAAGAATGGAACCTTCTTTATTACTTAATTCACAGTATTTGTAAAATGAAAACACACCCATTCTGAGGAGAAAATGTGAAGGACTAAGTTAAATTTTCCAAAGGGTGCATATTAATTTTATGAACAATGCTTTTTAATTATTCCAGCAATAACCACAGCAATGAATTTCACATGTGAATTCTTATGCTGTCCCTGAATATAAAGTGTATTTGAGTAAAAATGATTCTAAAAAGATATTAGAATGATGAGTGCGCAGTGCTCTGTGGCTAAAAATTGAGGACCTGTGGATCACAGTCCTCTTCAAACATGGTTTGACTTATTTAAAAAGATTACAATTAACTTCCAAAACTTGAATCTCTAGGGACACTAACTCAATATCCAGATGTCAAACTTAAAAAAAAAAAAAAAACTGGAAGATATGATAGTACCTAGTATTCATTTCTACCTAGCAACTAGATACTCCTTCCTGGAGTATCTGCTCTCTCTTTAAATAAGTCATAAATTCTCCAGTTTGCATTGCATACCATAGCCTTACATTCTGCCTGCTTTCCTGTTGGAATCTTGTAAAAACTGACAATAAAGTTTCTTTGCTTTACCTATGGAAAAACTTTAGAACTGTAAGAAATAAGTCTGGCTTTATAGTTTTCAAAATTGCTCTTGTAAAGTTTTTTTTAACTTTTTGGTAACATGAGGAAGCACAGATTTGGAGCTTATTCATTCAGTCAAAAAACTTATCCATATTATCAAATACTTCAGATGGATTAATGATCAGATGATCTCCATTTTGGGTTGTTATTCTTTGAAATTGGAAGACAGGTGGCTTAAGACAGACTGATTCATCTCATAAGGAAATATGATGGTGCTATGATCTGAATGTTTGTGTTACCCCAAAATGTATATATTAAAATCCTAAAATCCAAAGTCACAAATGGAAAGTCTAGATAGCAGGATCATATAGTATTAAATCAAGGCTCTATGTATTCATTGTTTCAATGGATATTAACTGAGTGAATTTCACGTGTAATGGCCCCAAAACTTGGAGGGGTTGGAGGAAGAAATGATAGAGATAATGTCCAAGTTTCTGTCTTTGGTAACTTGGAAGTTCCAGCCAGGAAATTCAGGAGAAGGAACAGCTTTGGCAAGGTGGGAGAAAACAAGGGGAAGGATGTGTAAACAAACCATTGGCAGGCTTTGCTGGATACACTTTTCTTGCTATTAACCTGGTGGAGGACAGAGACAGCATTCCAGTAAGAGTTTACACGGACTTGAAGATATTTCAATTGGTGTTTTCTTAATGGTGGATTAAGGGAGGAGAATGTGAACTTCCAAAATATTTTGGGCAGCTATTTGACTTAATATATCAATCAGGCAAATAGGATTCATCCTAAGAGAGGGAGGCCAGATGTGGAGGATGCAACATAATGGCCAGATAACATCTACAGTCCCTGATTTTGAAGCCTTCAAGTATTTCTTTAATCACCCAAGAGATTATGAGAATTAAAAATTGTATAATTTTTTTCACATCATTTCAAGTCCATTTCAAAGCTCAAAGAAAGTAACATTAAATTATAATAATTTCTTTGGTGCATTCAGGATTCATGGCCTGAAACACAAATGTGCTATTAATAAATTATTATTTAATAATTTGTAGTGTATTTGTTATGTGATAAGAAAATGGAATACAAAACTACAAAACATGTAGTTTGCCTCCTTATTTTAAAATCAGCCCTCAGGAAATCTGCAGTCATTTATGGAGCATAATATTTCCATCTGCTTCAGCAAAGTAATATAGGATTAGCTGTAGAATCTTTGTGTAAAACTGCATAGTGGAGTGGCCAAATGGAAAATTAGTTAATGTGTTAAAAGAAAATAGTAGCTGATCTAATTATTCAATTTTTTTTTTCCAAACACAATGTTAAAACAGAGACAGAGAGAGAGAGAAAGAGAAAGAAACCAAAATATGATGTTTGGTCAACTGTAGTGTTATATACTTGTGGAAGATGTACACTTTTCTTCATAAAATGGTGTACCTTTTATAAATAATGTGACATAGACAGATGTAATCCTTGATTCAATGCTAAGAGGAGAGACAAAGAGTTAGCTGGGCATAACTTCTTAATATTTAATAACTCCACAATCATGAATTTTCAGTCACTGACAACTTCAGCAAATTAAAAAGTCAATTTTACAAAATTTTTATCATAGTTCTGCCAATTTTTAGATTTAAAAGAATTTGTAATTTTATTTTGTTTCTATGCTCCATTATAATCAAAGATGTTATTTTTTGAATTTTATTTCAATATTGTGACTTCAAATTAAGTCCACTATTTATCTGAGAAAATAATCTAGCATATAGTTATCTGTTTTTCATACATTTTCTGGCATAAAACTGAAAGCTGACTGTTTACATATATCAATCAATAACCTGTAAGTACCTGATTTACCAGATTGTTTCATCCAATTATTTCTGTAGAAACTTAAAAATAATTGGTATTCTATACTAATAAATAATAAGCCCTACATTAGTTCTAAATAGATTTAAATTATCCTGAATATTATAGCTTATTATATAATCTTTTTATGAGTGTTTTATAGGGCTTCAATATTTTCTATGTAAAGTACAGTATAATAATTTTTTTCAAAATTGATTTTTCTCTCTGACACATTTTAAACAGTCTATTACTTTTGCAAAGACTGTTAAATTACAGTACTCTGCCTTATTCAACACTTCTGAATTTCCTATCTGGGATAAAACCTAAGGTTAATGTATCTGTAACAACGTAAAATAAACTAGAAAAAATTTGCATCTACATGAGTCTCGATATAATACAGTTTCAAATAACACTTGATTGCTAATTGCTAACAGTTCTCAGAACTTCCCCTTTTGAATAATTGATATCTTTCCTCGTTTTCTAAAAGTATGGTATACAAGTCTCGTAAATAAAGAAAGAAACGGATATAAATTTATCTAATTTCAAAATGATCTATATAATCTTGGAAAGGTACCCGAGCTTAGAAGAATGTTACATTGCTATTGCAAATCTCTTTCCTAGGTTGTCTTCCTATTTTTTTCTTTTTTAAAACATTAACTTGTACCAAGTGAGATATGTTCTCCTTTTTATAAATGAAAATATACTACATCTACATTTTTTAACTATGCATGAAATGTTTATTTATTTTTAAAGTTAATTTTTATTGGAATATAGTTGATTTACAATGGTGTGTTAGTTTCTGTTAGTTAGTACAGCAAAGTGAATCAGTTATACGTATACATATATCCACTCTTTTTTAGATTGTTTTCCAATACAGGCCATTACAGAGTACTGAATACATTTCCCTGTGCTATACAGTCAGTCCTTATTACATATCTGTTTTATATAAAGCAGTGTGTGTATGTCAGTCCCGATCTTCCAATTTATCCCTCCCACCTTACTCCCTGATAACCGTGTTTGTTTTCTACATCTGTAACTATTTTTGTTTTGTAGATAAGTTCATTTGTACCCTTTTTTTATCTTATACAAATAATACTTTTTCAATTCTTAGTAATGTTTCATTTTAGAATAGTATTATATTTACAGAAAAGCTTCAAAGAGAGTATAGAGTTCCCCTATATCCTGCACCGCATTTATCTCATTGTTAACATCTTACCTTAATAAGGTACATTAGTCACAACTGATAAACCAATATGAATACATTTTATTAACTAATGTTTATATTTTATTCTATTGTCTTATTTTTTATCTCATGTCCTTTTTCTGATCCAGGATCCTATACAGGATACCATGTTATTTTTAGTTGTCATATGTCTTTAGAGTTCTCTTGACTATTTCTCTTCCTTGTTTTTGATGACCTTGGCAGTTTTGAGGAGACCTATGTGGTATTTTGTGGACTGTCCATTGATTTTGTTTTGTCTGATATTTTTCTTACATTATACTGGAGTTACGCATTTGGGGGAGGAAGACCATAAAGGTAAACTGCCATTTTCATCACATAATTTCAAGTATTTATGGTACTAACATAACTTACCACTGATAATGTTAGCAGAATTTATTTTCATAATACTTTATAATTACACATTATAATAATTTGAAATGTATTTTTACTTGGCACATAGAGATTTAAAGGGTAATCTCAGCACACTAAGAAGAGATGCACATCTCAAGGAAAGTTAATTTTTCAAGTATGTAAGACTATAATAAAACAACAGTCATTTTACTTACTTAAAATGAAGAGGAAAAGCTTTGTAAGTAAAAGTATATATGTATATGTGTCATTAACCAGTTCATTCTCTTTATACAGGCTATGTGGGCAATCAGATCGCATTCAGTAGGTTGTTGGTGACCATAAAAGGAAGAGTAAACAAATTAAATATTAAAGGGAAATGACACTGGAGAGTTGGATGTACCCTTCTCTGCATTAAGCAGACCCTTTCTAATGAAACTGGAATAACTGAAATTTCTTGTTTCAAGTCTTCTGGGCAATGTTTGGATAAGTTTTAATCCAATTTTGCTGTATTAATGCAACATTACAATCCAAGTTTCTGTAGCTTACAATTGCCATCATTTATTTCTCATTCACTCACATACCTGTAGGTTGGCTGTGGTGGTTCAGAAGTGAGTTGAATTTGGCTCTGATCCTCTTGTTTTTTCATTTCAAAATTCAGGATGTTGGAATCAGTGACACTTGGACTATGTTCTTCTTATGGTAGAGGGAAGAGTCTCAAGAGATCATGTCAAAGCATGCAAACGTTTTAAATAATTTACTTAGATGTGGGGTGTGTTGTTCTCATTTACATACCATTGGTCAAAGCAACTTCCATTGCCAAGCTCAACATCTATGAGGGGAAAAGTACACTCTTTCCCCACAGGGCATGGGGGTAGTGAATATTTGGTGAAAAGTTATACAATCTACCAGAAATGAATATTCACATTCTTCTATATTTCTTTTGTCTCTATCTTCAAAGGCTGCATAATCAAACATATTATTTATTTAGTTTTACTTTCTTTTACTCCATGTTAGTGTATCCAACCAGGTCATATCTAATTTTATGCAGGTTTGGGAACCATTTTATTTCTTTAAAAGCATGTTGTATTCATTATGCATCATATAATCTTATTTTCCTCAATTCAGGTTTTGGGGTTGAATACCTAATTTTATCTCCCAAGAAATAAAAACCTATGGTCATGCCATTACACTTTTAAGATATATATTTATTTCCTCTGTCATATGAAAAGCAATTTCAAAGTAAAGAGTCATTCAAAAATTATAAAGTGTGGGCTTCCCTGGTGGCGCAGTGGTTGAGAGTCTGCCTGCTGATGCAGGGGACACGGGTTCGTGCCCCGGTCCGGGAAGATCCCACGTGCCGCGGAGCGGCTGGGTCCGTGAGCCATGGCCACTGAGCCTGCGGGTCCGGAGCCTGTACTCCGCAACGGGAGAGGCCACAACAGTGAGAGGCCCGCATACCGCAAAAAAAAAATAATAATAAATAAATAAATAATAATGTGAATAAGTAAAATATGAAATTTAAGGACCAAAATTCACATTGCATCACACATCTTAAATTATCTATAAGAAAAATAGCTGATCTCATTATCCAGCCTAACATGTACAACAAAATATCCTAAATTTATGATTATTATGAAGTTGTGCCTATTTTATTGAAATAAGCAGAAAGAGCAATTCAAGAATAATATATAATTCATTGTGAATAAATTAAGTCAGCTTAAAACTAGAATTTCTATGAAAACAGAAAATATATGTACATATATTTATGTATATGTATATACATATATTTATATATTCTATATTAAAAATTCAGTGGGTTGGTCAAAATGCTCATTAAATGAAGCTGAACTGAAAATTAATGACTTGGAAGACCAAGCTAAAATTACACAAAATGCTGCATAGATACCTAAAGACATGGGAATTTAAAATAAAAATTAAGATATGTATAATACTAAATGGGAATGTCTAAGATACATAAAGTTGGAGTTCCAGACATATAACAGATTCAACCTGGTTGGATATGTGGCTGTATCTGCTTCTTTCAACCTCATTAAATGTCAATTATATCCAAGTCATAACAGCAGCCAAAAAATCCATTGCTAGTTTTTTCCCAATCTCCATTCGGAGTAAGAAACCCATCTCAGACTTTGATTTCAAGGAGTCAGTAAGGTCTCACATCACAGGTTCCCCTTTTCATTCTTATTACCCTGAAAAGAGTCTTCATTTTCTCCTTCTCTGCTTTTTTCCTGATTCTAAAGCTAGCAGTTCTGCACTGTTTAAGCAGTCCTTAAACCCATAAGTCACTTTGTGTTTATAATCTGTTTGTTTTCAGAAAATATTTTAGAATAAATTGGGTGACAGATTTATTCCAAAATAAAATAAGTTGTTTAAAAAAATAAGAAAAATAAAGTCTTTTTCTAGTGCAGAAAAGCTTTAAAAAGTTATTATCAGTACATAGACTACAAGAAATGTTAAAGAAAATTTGTCGGGCAGAAGGAAGTTGATACCAGATGGAAATATGGATTTACATCCAAGGAATGTAGAAACACTGATATGGTAACTACATGGATAAATATATGAGATTCATTTCTTTTTGTTTAAATCTCTTTAAAAGATAATTGGCTGCTTAAAATAATATTGCATTGTGGGATATGTAACATTCACACATATATGCACATTCATATAAATACATAAACACATATAAAATAATATTACATACACATCTAAAAATGCATGGCAACATTTTTGTAAAAACTAGGAAGGAAAAAATAAAGTATTCTATTATTTTATGGTTCTTATAAACTACATCGAGTGGTATAATATCTCTTGAAACTAGACTGTGATAAGTTAAAGCAATTGCTAAAATAACAAAACAGATAAAACTAAATAAGCTATTGAGGGGATAAAATGCATATATAACAATATTCAATTAATCAAGAAGAATGCAGAGAAAGAGGAAAAAAGTGAATAAAGGAAAGAAGCAAACAGAACATAAATAGTGTTATATAAGATATAAATCTTAATGTATCAATAGCATATTACATTTAATTGTCTAAATATTTCAATTAAAAGGCAGAGATTTTCAGATTGGATTAAAAACAAACTCTAATATATGGTGCTAATGAGAAAAACTATAACTATAAAATTATATTAAAAGCAATAGGATTGAAAATGATAAACCACACAAACACTACTCAAAAGGAAGGTGGAGTTACTGTATTCATATCAAACAACATTGACTTCAGATCAAAGAATATTACGAGGTATGAGGAAGGCCATCTCAAAATAATAAAAGGGTAAATTCTTCAAAAAGAGATAATAATCCTAAATATATATGCACCTAATAACAGACCTTTAAAGTATATGAAAGTAAAGCCAATGTAGTTCAAGGAGAAATAGAAGAATCCACAAATATAGTTAGAAATTTTAATTCCTCTCATCCAACAACTGAGAACAAATGGACAAAATCAATGAGGATATAAAAGACTTGAACAACATTACCAACAAACTTGACCTAACTGACAATTATAGAAGATTCCAACCAACAACAGGAAACCACACATTATTTTTAAGTATGCATGAAACATTTATCAAGTTGCACCATAAATTGTCTCAATAAATTGAACAGAATTGTAATCACATGAAGTATTATTTCTGACCACAGTGGAATTAAGTTAAAGCAAATAATATAAAGATTTATGGAAAATACCCAAAATATATGGGAGAAAAAGAATTCTAAATAACCCATGTGTCAAAGAAATCAAAAGTGTTATTTTTGACAGGATGAAATAAAAGCACATGTATCTGAATTAGTAGGATGTGGTTAAAGCAATTCTAAACAGAAAATTCATGGCAATGAAGAAAAATAATCTTTAATCGACGCTTTCAGCTTTTGACTTTAAGATACTAGAATAAGAAGAATAAATGAAATCCCAAAAGAAAGCAATAAGAAGGAACTAATAACGATTATAAAAGCAATCAATAAAATAGAAAACACAAGCAATGAAGAAATATATATAAAACAAAACTGGTTCTATGAGAAAACAAATACGATTGATAAATCTCTAGTCAGACTGCTCAGGAAAAAAGAGAGAAGTCACAAATCATCATTATAAGGAATCAGAAAGGTAACAAAACTCTAGATGCTAACAGATGATTAGGGAATATTATGAATAACTTTTCTAATACATTAAAATTCAGTTCAATATTTTAAATTCCTTGAATGACAGAACCAAATTTCACTGAAGGAAAAATAGTTTTAAAAATAAAATAGACCTGAATAAAGTTGGTTTCATATATCCTGAATATTCTATATCATTTTATTTCCCAGAATATTGTAAAAGCAATACTGATCTAAATTAATTTTGAGTAAGAATGATGAATTGTCTGGTTAAATCAAATGAAAAGTTATTGCATTATAACCTGAAATTAGTGATATCTGAGGAACAACATTTTTTAATGATTTGGATGTGTATCCCAAACTTTAATCAGAGGAAATACAGATATTAAATCAATGTTTGAATTTTTAAAAATCATAAATGTATTTTAAATACCTATGAAAATTATACTACAAAAACCATAATTTTGAATGGGCCAAATGGGAATGAAAATGGGAATGATTTCATGATATTAACATATTTAACACAAAATTTCAAGATTAACATATGTAAAGGGTGAGAAAAACAGAAGGACAGTTCATAATCAAGAAAAAATACAAATGTCAGGAGTCCATAAATATAGCTGTGGGGGACCTAAAGTTTAAAATATAACTACTACTTGCAAAAAAGCAGAAGACAGGAACAGAATGTCTTGGCTATATTTGGAGGGAAAAAACAAGGAGAGAAGCCATAGGTCTGTGCTTAGAAAAATTGGTCCAGAAACAACTGAAACATAACAAGATAAAGTCCTCAAATGTTATTTTGAGTCCATTTTCTCTGTGATTTGGGTATGAAATTAAAACCAAATTGGTAAGAAAAACATTGATTAAGAAAATAAGTCAAAATATTGAGAATAAATGTAAGAGAGACCCTAGCTAACTAAATGAGTTTAAGATTCCTGGCTCAAATTACATCTCCATGCACTGAAGGAATGAGTTTAATGAGTTCATTAAATGAATGCCAGATACATGTGAGAATGACAGGACGACAAGAAGTTGGTGAAGACGTAAAAATGTAGACTGAATGTTTCAGAGAGGAAGAAGATTAAGTCTAGACTCCAGACTAGATAGCAGAACTCAGCATCAGCTGTTTAATTTGGGGGCATTTAGAAAAAGAAATGACAAAAATCTTGAATGCGATAAAATAAATGTTTCGAAAGGTCATGGATTCAGTTTAATAAATTACAGTGTATAGAGCAAGGGAGATAATACGTGTACTATTTTCAGTTTTGTTTCTACTTCTTTGGAATATTGTGTTAAATTCTTCATGAAACACATTTAAGAAAAATGCTGACACATTAGAGCAGTTCATCTTGAGAAGTATAAGAATGATGTAGACAATTAAAACCGTGAAATTTATGAAGTTGTGGGGTAATGAAAATGTTTCATAAGAAGAGACACTTAAGAGTGACAATTACGGGCACATATTTGAAGGGATGGCATTAGGTCAAGGACATGGAGGTGTTCTACATAGTTTCATGGAAAACAAAACAAAACTCAGAACCAGAGCAAGAAAACACTTTCTAATAATCATCCCACATTCCCTGATCACTGTGGTATAATTTGATTAGAAAATGTGGGCACTGAAGTTGGATGACAATTTATTGGACACCTTTTATGAAGGATGCTAGAAATATGGAAGCAGTAGAACTGCCGACCTTAAGACTTTCTTCCAAATCTGAAGTTATAAGTACTGGATTGTATGCTGATAGCCACAGCTATTGTGCTAATCTGTGCAACTTTGAGAGAAGAAAGTAAAATCTGCATATTTTTACGATTACTTGACATACCATTATAAATATTTTTTAATGTTTTATTCTAGTTATGGAGCCATTTATGAACAACTATAGATTATGTCATTTAAAACTGGAAAAAAATCCTTAAAAAATATACTGTAGAGAATACCCTGTATGTCAAGGTGATGATCCATATGACCCAACAGGTTTTATCTACCTAAGATTTCTTCAGCACTGTAGAAAAATACTTGGCACACATAAAATATGTAGTGCATCACCCTTAATATCTATTATAGTCATTACATTGCCAAATGCAATACATTCTCTCCCATTTAATCTGTAAATCTCCATAATTAACATCTTATTCATTACAAAAGCTATGTCTCATATATCATCCTATCCACAGGATTAAGTAGCAAAGTTCCCAAGGGTAATTGCTTCATCTACCTATAAAAGAAAACAGAACATTGCACATTTTCACTTGTAAAACATTTTCTCTCAATAAGTAGAAAAACATATTTAATTTCATTATACATATGTATACATGAAGATGTATAAAATAATATTTTCACTTAGAAAATATTAGCCAATAAATAATTAAATCAAGGATTACAGTTTGATTTCTACAGCCCTTCTGGCCTACTTTAAAGCACATAATGATATTAGAAAAACTATAAAAAAAGAGAATATTTAAAGGCACAATCTAAATTTAAAACAAATGTCTTTCAGAACCAAACAGAATGTAAACATAAAGCAATGAGAGGGTTTAAATATGCAGGCCTTCTAGTTTCAGAGCCAGGAAACAAGCAGAGGAAGAAGGAAGCAGGTCTCTTAGGGGGTAATAGGAATTAAAAGGGTTCCCTGCAATGCAAGACCTGGTAACACTTTGAAATAAAAATATTAGGTTGGTTTCCTACTCTGAATGGAGATGGAAAAAAAGTTATGACAAATCTTCTGTCTGGGATTATGACAGATAAAGTCAGCACTTAAGGAGGTAGAATTGATGAAGCAGGTACAGCCATGCAGTCAACCATATTTGATAACTTATGTATAGCTATCACCATGGGGCAGGAACTCTGGAGCAACTATATAAGACTGTTCTGGTTCTGATTGGGAGAAATATAATTATGATACACAAAATTACATTATAAGAAAGGGTGAGTACACACACGAAAAAAGAGAAAAACAAAACCAAAAATAAATGTAACCCCCACTCAATATGAACTTGCAAACCAAAATTTGGAAATTCAAACTGATGCTAAGAAAGACAGTGAACTGAATCAATTGGAAGATAAGTTTACACTAGATAAAATGAAAATAACAGAGGAAACTGAAAATGACTTTAACATAAATATTTTAGATACCTTTAGGGATGAAAAATGGAAGACCATCAATAAAAAGAGAAAATTATTAAGAAGGTAGAAACTAAATAAAAATATGTGTTTGGCAGATTAAGTTATTAGATATCCTGAAAATGAGAAAAGAGGGTATTTAAATTAAAAAATGAGTGAGTAGAATAAACTATTAGCCACATATAATTAAAAAATAATTAATGTATCAAAAAACAGTTCTGAAACCAGGACAACACTGTAAATCACCCATTGTTCAATTAAAGAAAAAAAAAAGGACCATTCTGAAGAATCTGCCCAGAGAGCAAAACAATGAAAGAACCTGACCAAAAAATAAATAAATAAAAATAGGTAAGATGTAGAAACAATAACACATGTTGAATAGGCTTTCCAGAGGGTAAAATTAGAAGAAATATCAAAGAAACAGTATGCAAAGACAAAAACAACGTAGAATTTCCTCTGATTTTAAATGTTGTGAAATCTCGGATTGAGAGTATATATTGAATACTGCGAATGATAAATACAAATAAAAACATACCAAGGCGCTTTGCAGTAAAATTGAAGATCATCAACAATAAAGAGAAAAGTCCTAAGAACTGACGGCAAAAAAAAAAGAAAAAAAAATCTCATGAAAGAAGTGATAACTAGATTGACAGTAAGCTTTTCAATATCAATATATGCCAGAAGTCAGTGGAGAAAAATCTTTAAATTTATGACAAATAAATAACTGCCAACAAAACATTCTCCATCCAGGGGCACTATCATCCATAATTTAAGGCAAAATAAAGACATTTTTCAAATGTATAACTATGAAGAATGCTCACATACACATAATATCACCTTAAAGTATACTAAAGGATAGATTGTGTCAGATGTGAACCTATATGAAAGGAGTGAGATGCCAAAAAAGGTGAACACACACACAAAAGAAGCCCAAAACATATTAATAATTTAACTATTATGTACAAAAACAATAATGTTGAGCAATGTTCATCATTAAAATATCAGAAATTAACCTCTAGAAAGAGACCGTAAGGGCAGGGTGAAAAAAATGCATGTTTTTCTCTTTAAAATTTGCTAAGATTTTCCCCTTTTATAGCCAAAGGCTAGAGGCACTGATGATAAAAATATTTACTTAAATATGTACGCTACAGGTAACCTCTAAGAGAGTGCAAATGCAACATTTGAATTCCAAACCATCAGAGGGAAAAATGTTCTGAGTTTGGCATAATATGGTGTGGTGGTAGAGGAACATACAACAGGATAAGAAGATAATGAAGAATTGAAAAATTAAATTAAAAATTTTTTAAATCAGCAAGATCGATCCCACCAAATCTGCACAATTAATATGGACCATAATCAAGCCTTGCTATGCAATTGGTTCATATTTATATTTATCATTTCAAATACTTAGCAATCTTCTCAACTCAACCAGTGCATATATGTATTTTTATAATATATGTGGAATTCTGTGCTCTTGATCTAGGCTCATTTTCATCTTGGAAAAGTCAACTTTTACAATTTTAAAACAAAATTCTGTATGTAGTTTATTGTCTTAGTATTTACATGTAAGAATACAAAACACTGCTGATAGTGGCTACCTCTAGAGCAGTGAACTAGAACAGCAGGCATGGGGACAGAACATAGACATCTTCCATTTGAATTTCTTACCATGTGGATGTTTCACCTGCTATGTAGTGTATCTTACCTTTGTTACTTTCGATTCACAGGCCAGCCTTTTCTGCCTTGTCACCTGCCCCCATGGGGCTGACCTCGGTTATGGACATCAGTGGGCTCCCTTGTGCTCTGGGTTTCTAGTTGGACTCAGTGAATGCAGTGCTCTGACAGGAAGTAGAGAGAGGTCAGGGTATTCATGCCCCTGTTTCCACCCTCTGAAGTTGCTTTGAACTGGCTGTGTATCTTAATTGAAATCACTGCTTTTCTCAAAGGAGCCTCTATTGTACAATTCTCTTCTATCCAGTTATTGTCAGGGCTTTTTCTCTTTCTCTACTTTAGGTTGTGACTTGGTGATTGTTCCATTGCTACCAAGCCCAGGTCACTGTACAGTCACTTATGCTTCATCTACATCTGGGTAAATAAACACAACTCTCCTGATTTGACTGGTTCTTACAGAAACCCTGATAGGTACACTGTTCAATAAATGATCATAGTCTTCATATACTAAATGAAAATACTTTACCCTTTACTTAGAGGAAGATGGAAGCTTAAGGAAATTTTAGAAGACAAGAAGGAGTCATTGTCCTCCTTTAAAACCTCTCTCTGTAACTCTTTCAACATCTTAACTATAAAGGACTACTTACAACATAGTATAGTAACATACAGTGGCAGATACCTGTCTTCCTAGCAGCAATTTTTCCCCCCATTCTTTCTTCTTACCAAAAAAAAAAAAAAAAAAACTTCCATGAGAGGGTGCAGGTTGTCAAACTTTGTCTTCCCAAACTTCCTGCAGATAGTAGTGGTCAAGCAGCCCAGTTCTCCCCAACGAGCTGTGAGAGACGACTATTTAGGGAGAGAAGGATTTGGAGAAAGATTTTCACTTCAATAAATGTGGGTGTTAAAAGAAGAAAAATTTGTCCTCCATTCCTCTCCTTCCTGCTTAGAATGCTGCCATGTTTTGATCTGATCCTTAGAGACACAACACTTGACTTTCAAGTTTGAGGGAAGATACATGGGAGGCTGGAATACGAAAACTGAATTCTAAATCAGGTGAAGAATAAGGGAAGAATGTTATAGTCAGTAAGCAAAGAACTGGAAGTAAGGGGCACCTTGCTACTGCTTTGTAACACATAATAATCTTTAGAAAAGTGGGAGAAAATTAAAAACAGCACCGACAACAAAAACCCTCATAGATTTCTTCGGGAGCTGCTGTCAGTTATTTGCTTTAGGTTTCTCATTTGAAAAACGGAGATCATAACTGTATTGAATGTGTTAGTATGTGTAAAGCACTTTTGGCAATGCCTGCAAGTTAGCATTCTACGAGTATTTATTAAATATATAAAAATGATGGATGGGAGGTAGAAGAAAGAAGAAGGGAAGAGAGCAAAAGGGGGACAAATGGAGGGAGGGAGGAAGGGGGAGGAAAGAGAGAGAAAGATAACCTTCTTATGCACTTGTTCAAGAGTTTCCAGTCTACGATAGATATCTAGAAACAGAATTAACGGGTCCTAGAATATGCACATTTAACTCTGCAGATTATTGCCAAACTGCTTTCTAAAGGTTTTCTTTCATTATCTTCTTTATTTTTCTCAACTTATACTTAAATAAGTAGTTTATGAGGGTTCTCATTGCACTATATTCTTGACAACATTTGTCATTATAGTGCTTTTTATTTTGCTAGATATAAAATAATCTCTCATTGTGGTGTATATCTGCACTTTTCTGCTAAGTATATTTTCATTGTTTTTATTCTGAGAAAGGTCTTTTGATGCCTCTCTGTTTGAGGGGGTTATCTGTGTGTGGGTCCCTCGTATATTTTATATTCTACCATGTTTTTCAATTTTTAACAAATTTATAACAGTTTGTGACCTTATTTTCAACCTTTTAATGTTGTCATTTAATTAACAGACATTTTATTATATATTCCAAATTGTCAATTTTCTCAATTCTGTTTGTGATGTTTCTTGGCCTTCTTTTAAAGTTACTTTTCTACGGGGAGGTCATGTCATTAATCACCTGTATGTTACTTATAGGTTTTGAGATATTGTCTTTCATGTTTATGTTACTTTCATATGGAATGGATGTACATGAGACCCAATAAATTCTTTTTCATATTTATAATCGGTTCCATTGCCATTGACAGAAGCGTTTATTCCTTTCCCAGTGAAACGACTGTCTCTCGTGTATGGTTTCAAATATGCATGGGTCAGTTTCTGAGCTCTTTACTAATTTATTTATATTTCTGAAAAAAACCTATTCCATTCCTTTAATTACTTAGGTATTATTTACTAATATCTAAATAAAGTTTTGGCTAAATAAATCCATCATGTACCCCTCAACCTCAAAAATAAAATAGCCATTTATTTTACCAGCAAAATAGGTTTATTCGGGAATAGCAGAGAATTGCAATTTGGAACAGACAAGCTATGGGTTATCATAGGCAAGTTTGAAGAGACAAGGCGAAGGTCAGCTCTTATTAGGTTTTAGGAGAAAACTGGGACGTTTGTTTTGAATAAAAGGTTATAGGAGAAGAACAAGAGATCAGAGTTGTGGCAGTTTCTCAGTGGCTATAAGCAATGGTCAGTGCATTGGTGCTGGGGACAGGAAGAATCTCCCTTCTTTTTTGAAAAACCAGAGATGAAATTCCCATGTGAAAAATGTTCTCTCTGGTTAAAATAATTATCTTTCTTCTTCCCTCTGGTTATGCAGGCAACAACAAGTGGTGCATGTGTGAGAGAACTCCCCTCAGGGCTTCCTGACTCCATTTTAAACAAGGTTTTCTATTTATTTTCACATACTCCAGTTCTAAAACCTGTCTTGCTCTTTTTTTGACTTTTGACCATTGATATAAACTTTTGAAACAATTTTCATTCATATAAATGAATATAAAATTTGATTGTATGAGATAGTGCTCTAAAAATCTATACTAGCTTGTTATACTAGCTTGATAAAGGTTTATTTATTTTTTTCTCACTTATATTCTCCACTCAGTGGTGGCCCTACTCCACAGTATAGTCAAGGGCTCTGAATTCTATAATTTTCTTTTTTTTTGGTTCATCATGAAACAGATGGAACCCTCATCCACATACCCCAAAATGACTCAACAATAAATCCCTATTCCAGATAGAAACAAGGCGGGGTAAACTTGAGGGGGTCAAATCCCATTGCTTTAATGAGATAACCCTTAAATTGCACTATTTATTTATTTATTTATTTGGAACTTGCATCTTATTGGAGAGAATTTTGTCCTATGAGTACACCTACTTGCTTGGGATTATAAGAAATGTCATCTTTTTAAAATGGATAATAATATACTCAAAATAAAAAATCAAGGTTTTTTTTCACTGTGAAAGAACAGAAAAGGGCAGTGGCTTTTTTTTTTTTTTTTTTTGCTGATTTATTTCTGTGGTTATCCAAATAGCCATGCAATCACTTCTTATTCATAATTCAAACTCTTCCCCTCTCCATCAAGAAAATCCTAAATTAAAATATTAACTAAGTATACATGAAAAATTGATAATGTTCAGCAAGTTCCATTTGTTAAATAGATAATTTATCCATATTTATATTCATTGTAACTTGATATATTAGAGTTTATATTCACCATCTTATTTGGGACTTTTAATTTGCCCCATATTTATAATTTTCTTTATCATTTGAGGTACACACAGAGACAAGATACTTTATTTTGGAATTTACTTTTGCCTTTATTTGATTTCACCTGAGGGAAAGGAAAATCCAGAATAAGTTTGAAGTTAATTTCAGTAAAAATACTTTTTTTAACACAAAGAGGAAAAAGAAATCTATATATGTGAAATTAGAGCAAGCATTAAAAAAAACTAATTCTAGAGTATGATTTCAAATTACCTGACCGAAAGGCATGGAAGTAATTGTAAATTGCTGAGAAATAGTTTATGCTTGGGCATATGCCTTAATCATTTTTAAAAAGACAAACAGTTGATGTATCAAAATATTATTTACTTTTCAATTTGAAGGCAGGAATAAATTATAAAAATTGAATAAGTGGAACCTAGCAAAACCCTGCTGCCCACCCCTCCCTCCTATCCCCCCCACCGCCCCCCCACCTAGTACAAAACCAAGCAGTTAATGCTTAGGACAATAGAGTCACAGACTCAGTGTCTGATGCACATTCCTAAGTTGTTTTATAGATACTATAACTGCCACCAGAAGGAAAAAGCTAACTGCATGATGACCAGGCTGTAGCCATGACATAAGCTACTCCAATTTGAGCAGTACTGAATCTATGTCTAGCACAATTCCAAGAACTGACCTCAAGAGAATGGGATTAACATTATTGCTCATAATCATCTATATCTTTGTGGGCATCAAAATAATTGTATCTTGCTTCACCCATATATGTAAATGGGCAACAAATATTGTCAGCAAAGAGATACTACAGATCCCTGTTGACATCTTCCACTCAGAATACAGCACCCTATATCAACATGAAGAAGTTATAGAAGATAGATCTTCACCCCTAATCCCATAGAAATAGAATGATGTTTTGGCAAGTGGGGATTTGTAAACGGCTCCTTGCAGGAAACTGCCCTCAGCAGGAAGCCCCTTTCCTTGTCGCTTTAGCAAAGCTATATTGTAACTTTGAAACAAGGCACCCCCCCATGATCTACTCATTTCCCGCCCAAGCACACCTTTCAAATCTTTTACTCACACAATACCTTGCCTAACTTGTCAGTTCTTTCCATAGATGGAAGAAGTAGAAATGAAGTTATTAACAGATGAACAGAACTCTTCCCTAGCTTCCCCTTCAGTAATCTCCCGAACAAACGGTGTGACCAAACTGTGTGAACAAGATAACGACTAGAGGAAGATCATGAAGAATCAACGAGCCTGCACACAGTGTGGGGTGGCGACGACTCTGACTCCCTATCTCAATGATTAACTGAGATTACTCCTCTATTTTCCTTTAAATCTTTCATGTCCAAGCAGTATCTTTGCACGTGGTTTTTGGGCAACGCTGAGTCCCCCATCTCCCCAGATTGCCGCCATTCTGATGAAAGGCAACTTTTCTTTCTATGGACATCTGTGAGCATTGACTGTGTAAACTGTGAGAAGCGAACCTGATTCATTTGGTAACATAAGTATTACTATAATAGCAACTTCCATTTATGAAGTCCTTACTAGAGCAAAAACATATGTCAGAACATTACGTCCATCCCGTTCTTCACTCTTCATCATGACCCTGGGGATATACAATGTTATCTCTATTTTATAGGCAAGGACTCTGAAGTCTCCATACATTCAATAAGTTGACAGCATCACAGAAAGTACCCAAGTTATTCTGAAGCATATGGTTTAAATAGCAGAAAAATTGAAGCATATTGGAAGAAGATGAAGTTGAAACTATTTTCCTGTGGCAAAAATATAAAATGTTTTCAAGTATTGAATACTAATCTGCAGCATAACGTTCTATATCATATAGTACTGAAACTATAACTTTAAAAAGCATCTCAACTTTTAAAATTATCTGTAAAATTTCAGAAGATATTAGCTTTATTGACTCATAAATACCCCCCTCAATCTAGATTCTAGTTGTATTTTTCATATCTATTTCTCTACCTATTTGCCAAAATTTACTCTGCTTCATCATGGAATCTTCATGCGTTGTAATATGATGAATTGTATAATTGCATTGGAATGGGATACAAGTTTCTAACACCCTAGTATGGTTTATTTGAACACCAGTGCCTCTACCTAACTTGAAGTCAAAGTGCTGTAAAATATAAACAAATACTGGCAAAAAAATGAAATAAGCATAATGTTTCAGAGCAAAGAGCAATGCATTTACTCAGAAAACTTTTGAGTTTTCCATTTACTTAGCACCCTTAAGCTTTTGATCTAAACTTTTAACATCTCAAGGCCTCATGTTTTTTTCCTACTATGAGCATGACACTGTCTCCGCATTCTTCACAGAATTTTTGCAAAGGTCAAATGAAATCAGGGTAAAATGCTGTAGAAATTGTCAAGTGCTTTGCAAAAAAAGAATTAAGGTATTATTGTTAATAATGTTACCATTTACAGGAATTTCCCATTTATATTCTCCTCTAATGTCTCTCTGATGGAATGTTTTGTCTTAGCCACTTAAATTATGTACACCATAGCCTCTATCATCTTGACTTTTTCTGATGCCTAAATGGTAAAACATCCCAGTTCACCTGTTAAAATGTGAGGAAAAACAACCCAATCCACTGATCCTGACTTTGTTTCTCAGCTGGTTTCTGTATGAAGATATAGCACCTGCCACACTGTCTCCCCAGCAGAATTCTTGCTAAAAGTTTTGGGGATTTCGGCATTAATATTAAATATCCTTTCAGTTCCTTGAACCCCAGATGTTCTATAATCGCTTCACCTCCAATGATTTCACCCTTCAGCCACTGTTCTGTGGTAATGCCCGTGTCTTGTTATTTCCAGCAGCTACACCCCTTCCTTAATATCCACTTCAGCCATTCCATTCTCTATTCACTACCTCTTACCTTTTCAATCTCACTCTTTATTACTACAGTTCCCACAATATCTTTTTTCCACCTGAACTTCCTTCACTCCACTGGCCTACTACTGTTTTTCACCCTCATCTTTATTTCCCTCACTACTTGCTTGGGTTGCTATGACCTATCATCATAGTCATTCCTTTGCATGAATTTACAATTCACTTCTCCCTCTCACTTTTCTTTCTACATTTTACTAATTTGGAAAATGCCCCAACCTTACTTAAGTCTAACTCTATACCTGTTCTATGCCTGCATCTGAGCAACTAAAAGTGGCTGGAGGAAAGCACAACCCCATAATGACTGATGTCACTTTTTTTTTTTAATACAGCAGGTTCTTATTAATCATCAATTTTATAAACATCAGTGTATACATGTCAATCCCAATCTCTCAATTCATCACACCATCATCCCACCCCCCGCCGCTTTCCCCACTTGGTGTCCATACATTTGTTCTCTACATCTGCTGTGTCTCAATTTCTGCCCTAAAAACCGGTTCATCTGTACCATATTTCTACGTTCCACATATATACGTTAATATACGATATTAGTTTTTCTCTTTCTGACTTACTTCACTCTGTATGATAGTCTCTAGATCCATCCACGTCTCAACAAATGACCCAATTTCGTTCATTTTTATGGCTGAGTAATATTCCATTGTATATATGTACCACTTCTTCTTTATCTATTCGTCTGTTGATGGGCATTTAGGTTGTTTCCATGACCTGGCTATTGTAAATAATGCTGCAATGAACAGTGCGGTGCATGTGTCTTCTTGAATTATGGTTTTCTCTGGGAATATGCTCAGTAGTGGGAGTGCTGGGTCATATGGTAATTCTATTTTTAGTTTTTTAAGGAACTTCCATACTGTTCTCCACAGTGGCTGTATCAATTTACAATCCCACCAACAGTGCAAGAGGGTTCCCTTTTCTCCACACCCTCTCCAGCATTTTGTTGTTTGTAGATTTTCTGATGATGCCCATTCTAACTGGTGTGAGGTGAATTCTGAGGGTTGTCTTTTTGTCTTGTTTATGGTTACCTTTGCTGTGCAAAAGCTTTGAAGTTTCATTAAGTCCCATTTGTTTCTTTTTGTTTTTATTTCCATTACTCTAGGAGATGAATCAAAAAAGATCTTGATGTGATTTATGTCAAAAAGTGTTCTTCCTATGTTTTCCTCTAAGAGTTTTATAGTGTCCGGTCTTACATTTAGGTCTCTAATCCATTTTGAGTTTCTTTTTGGGTATGGTGTTAGGAAGTGTTCTAACTTCATTCTTTTACATGTAGCTGTCCAGTTTTCCCAGCACCACTTATTGAAGAGACAGTCTTTTTTGTGTGGGTTTATCTCTGGGCTTTCTATCTTGTTCCATTGATCTATGTTTCTGTTTTTGTGGCAGTACCATATTGTCTTGATTACTGTAGCTTTGTAGTATAGTCTGAAGTCAGGGAGTCTGATTCCTCCAGCTCTGTTTTTTCCGTCAAGACTGCTTTGGCTATTGGGGGTCTTTTGTGTCTCCATACAGATTTAAAATTTTTTTGTTCTAGTTCCGTGAAAAATGCCATTGGTAATTTGATAGGTATTGCATTGAATCTGTACATTGCTTTGCATAGTGTAGTCATTTTCACAATATTGATTCTTCCAATCCAAGAACATGGTATATCTCTCCATCTGTTGGTATCATCTTTAATTTCTTTGATCAGTGTCTTATAATTTTCTGCATACTGGTCTTTTGTCTCCCTAAGTAAGTTTATTCCTAGGTATTTTATTCTTTTTGTTGCAATGGTAAATGGGAATGTTTCCTTAATTTCTCTTTCAGATTTTTCATCATTAGTGTATAGGAATGCAAGAGATTTCTGTGCATTAATTTTGTATCCTGCTACTTTACCAAATTCATTGATTGCAACTTTACCAAATTCATTGTTTAGCTCTAGTAGTTTTCTGGTGGCAGCTTTAGGATTCTCTCTGTATAGTATCATGTCATCTGCAAACAGTGACAATTTTACTTCTTATTTTCCAATTTGTATTCCTTTTATTTCTTTTTCTTCCCTGATTGCTGTGGCTAAGATTTCCAATACTATGTTGAATAATAGTGATGAGAGTGGACATCCTAGTCTTATTCCTGATCTTAGAGGAAATGCTTTCATTTTTTCACCATTGAGAATGATGTTTGCTGTGGGTTTGTCGTATATGACCTTTATTAGGTTGAGGTAGGTTCCCTCTATGCCCACTTTCTGGAAAGTTTTTATCATAAATCATTGTTGAATTTTGTCAAAAACTTTTTCTGCATCTATTGAGATGATCATATGCATTTTATTCTTCAATTTCTTAATATGGTGTATCACATTGATTGATTTGTGTATATTGAAGAATCCTTGCATCCCTGGGATAAATCTCTCTTGATCATGGTATGTGATCCTTTTAATGTGTTGTTGGATTCTGTTTGCTAGTATTTTGTTGAAGATTTTTGCATCTGTATTCATCAGTGATATTGGTCTGTAACTTTCTTTTTTATGGTATCTTTGTGAGGTTTTGGTATCAGGGTGACGGTGGCCTCATAGAATGAGTTTGGGAATGTTCCTTCCTCCACAATTTTTTGGAAGAGTTTGAGAAGGATGGGGTTAGCACTTCTCTAAATGTTTGATAGAATTCACTTGTGAAGCCATCTGGTCCTGGACTTTGTTTGTTGGAAGATTTTAAATCACAGTTTCAATTTCATTACTTGTGATTGGTCTGTTCCTATTTTCTATTTCTTCCTGTTTCAGTCTTGGAAAGTTATACTTTTCTAAAAATTTGTGCATTTCTTCCATGTTGTCCATTTTATTGGCATAGAGTTGCTTGTAGTAGTCTCTTAGGATGCTTTGTATCTCTGCGGTTTCTGTTGTAACTTCTCCTTTTTCATTTCTAAATTTATTGATTTCAGTCCTCTTCCTCTTTTTCTTGGTGAGTCTGGATAATGGTTTATCAATTTTGTTTATCTTCACAAAGAACCAGCTTTTAGTTTAAATGATCTTTGCTATTGTTTTCTTTGTTTCTATTTCATTTATTTCTGCTCTGATCTTTATGATTTCTTTCCTTCTGCTAACTTTGGGTTTTGTTTGTTCTTCTTTCTCTAGTTCCTTTAGGTGTAAGGTTAGATTGTTTATTTGAGATTTTTCTTGTTTCTTGAGGAAGGCTTGTATAGCTATAAACTTCCCTCTTAGAACTGCTTTTGCTGCATCCCATAGGTTTTGGATCATCGTGTTTTCATTGTCATTTGTCTCTAGGTATTTTTTGATTTCTGCTTTGATTTCTTCAGTGATTTCTTAATTAATTAGGAACGTATTGTTTAGCCTCCATGTGTTTGTGTTTTTTGCATTTTTTCCCCTGTAAATCATTTCTAATTCCATAGTGTTGTGCTCAGAAAAGATGCTTGATATGATTTCAATTTTCTTAAATTTACTGATGCTTGATTTGTGACCCAAGATGTGATCTATCCCGGAGAATGTTCCATGCACACTTGAGAAGAAAGTGTAATCTGCTGTTTTTGGATGGAATGTCCGATAAATATCAGTTAAATCTCTCTGGTCTCTTGTGTCATTTAAAGCTTCTGTTTCCTTATTTATTTTCACTTTGGATGATCTGTCCATTAGTGTAAGTGAGGTGTTAAAGTCCCCCACTATTTCTGTGTTACTGTTGATTTCCTCTTTTATAGCTGTTAGCAGTTGCCTTACATATTGAGGTGCTCCTATGTTGGGTGCATATATATTTATAATTGTTATATCTTCTTCTTGGATTGATCCCTTGATCATTATGTAGTGTCCTTCCTTGTCTCTTATAGTATTCTTTATTTTAAAGTCTATTTTGTCTGATATGAGTATAGCTACTCCAGCTTTCTTTTGATTTCCATTTGCATGGAATATCTTTTTCCATCCCCTCACTTTCAGTCTGTATGTGTCCCTAGGTCTGAAGTGGGTCTCTTGTAGACAGCATATAGATGGGTCTTGTTTCTGTACCCATTCAGCAAGCCTGTGTTTTTTGGTTGGAGCATTTAATCCATTCACATTTAAGGTAATTATCTATTTGTATGTTCCTATGACCATTTTCTTAATTGTTTTGGGTTTGTTTTTGTAGGTCCTTTTATTCTCTTGTGTTTCCCACTTTGAGAAGTTCCTTTAGCATTTGTTTTAAAGCTTGTTTGGTGGTGCTGAATTATCTTAGCTTTTGCTTGTCTGTAAAGCTTTTGATTTCTCCATCGAATCTGAAGAAATCAGCTGTTAACCTTATGGGAGTTCCCTTGTATGTTATTTGTCATTTTTCCCTTGCTGCTTTCAGTAATTTTTCTTTGTCTTTAATTTTTGCCAATTTGATTACTGTGTATCTCAGAGTGTTTCTCCTTGGGTTTATCTTGTATGGGACTCTCTGCACTTCCTCAACTTGGGTGGCTATTTCCTTTCCCATGTTAGGGAAGTTTTTGACTTTAATTCATTCAGTTATTTTATTGTTCATCTCTGTTTGTTTGTTCTTTAATTCTTTGTTAAACATTTGTTGTATCTTCTCGATCTTTACTTCCATTCTTTTTCCAAGGTCCTGGATCATCTTCATTATCATTATTCTGAATTCTTTCTAATATTTTCTCTGGTCCTTTCTCTCTCTCTTCTCCTTCTGGGACCCCTTTAATTTGAATGTTGTTGCATTTAATATTGCCCCAGAGGTCTCCTAGGCTGTCTTCATTTTTTTTTTTTTTTTCATTCTTTTGTTCTTTATTCTGTTCCACAGCAGTGAATTCCACCATTCTGTCTTCCAGGTCTCTTATCTGTTCTTCTGCCTCAGTTATTCTGCTATTGATTCCTTCTAGTGTATTTTTCATTCAGTTATTTTATTGTTCATCTCTGTTTGTTTGTTCTTTAATTCTTTGTTAAACATTTGTTGTATCTTCTCGATCTTTACTTCCATTCTTTTTCCAAGGTCCTGGATCATCTTCATTATCATTATTCTGAATTCTTTTTCTGGAAGGTTTCCTATCTCCACTTCATTTAGTTGTTTTTCTGGGGTTTTATCTTGTTCCTTTATCTGGTACATAGCCCTCTGCCTTTTCATCTTGTCTATCTTTCTTTGAATGTGTTTTTTTTTTTTCCACAGGCTGTAGGATTGTAGCTCTTCTTGCTTCTGCTGTCTGCCCTCTGGTCAACACACTATACATCTTAAACACACACAATGTTCATGTTGATTATATCTCAATAAACCTACTAGTGTCGGAGAGTCTCTGGCAGAGATGGGGGTGGCTGTGGCTCACCATGAGGACAAGGATGTTGGCAGCAGAATTTCTGGGAAGTACTTCTTGGCTTGAGCCTGACATCACTTTTAACTCATGGCCAGTAGCCTCGACTTCCTTCTTGCTCAGCAGTCCTACTCAATGTTCCTTGTCTGTTTACTCTCCAGTTCTAATCTCAAGGATTATATCACACCTTCCTCTTTCTTCTCAAACATCATTTAAAAAAAAAACACTGGGAACGTATAATGTATCAAAGGTAAAATATAACACATTTTTATGATCTATCTACCCATCTACCTGCACGCATATTTACATTCTGATTTTCCTCCTGGTTTAAAGTTCTTATCTAACGAGTTCCAAAGGCCAAATCCTATATTTTTGCAATGAAATTATCCCCTTTCAAAGTATTTTGTTACATACTTTCTTTGTAAATTTTGTATTGTGTAAATTTATTACTAGTTAAAAAAATTAAAGGCAGAATATATTTAGAAATGATTTGGCCACAACTTCCCTGTACTATCAATAACGACTTTGTTCTCCCCTCTTTACAGAACTCTTCCAGGACTTTCCTATAGTTTGTGTATCCAATATATCTCCTCCTATTCTCTTTTAAACTCTGTCATGTCAGATAATTCAAGAATTACAGCTAAAGTCCCCAGTAAAATTTAGTTGTTAAAGTAACTGGACAATTATTTGCCTTCATCTTAATTATCAGAAGCAAATGACACAGCTGATCATCCCTTTATAGATGCAGATTCTTTACTTACTATCCAAGACTCAAGCCCTCCTAACTCTCTTCCCACCTCATCTTTCAGTCTCTTTTGCTGATTCATTTTGTACATTTAGTAATGCACAGATCGTTCTTCTTTTCCCCAATTATATCACTCTCTCGGTGATTGCATCCAGTTTCATAGCTTTAAAACTCATATAAATGTTGAAAACTTATTTTTTTTTCCTTTGCCTGGATCTCTCATCTCAAATATACCTACTCAAAACATTCACTTTTGTGCTTCTGAGTCATCACAACCATAGCATATCTAAATCTGAATTTTTATTTTCACTTTTCCCTGAACTTACTTCTCCTTTAGTCATTCCCATTTTAGTAAATCACAATTCCAGTTTTCCTGATTCTCATACCAAAACCTTGGACTCATCATGAACTCATTTTTTTTCTCTTTCATACCATATTGGTAATAAAAACTAATAATAATTATTATATGGTTATACTCTCCTAGCTGGTAAACACATATACACACACATATTAACGATGAACATTTACAATAACTAAGGTAGGTAATACATTCATTTATTTTTGTACAGATAAGGTTTCACAGTAAGTTTAAGTAGTACCTGGCTGTATAACATAAAACTAGCAGTTCTGATTTAAACCAAAGTAGTCTGACTCCAGTGTACATGCTCTTGTCTGATATGATTTCAAAATATAGCCTGACTCCAATTCAATCAGTTTTTAGGGCCTTCACAGTCACTGACTTGCTCTAAAACACTGCTGTCTCTTAACTCTACTATTGCAGCCTCCTGCTAACTAATTTCCAGACTTTTACTCTTACCTTTATAGTTCAAATTCAAAATGCTTTGTTTTTTTAACATCCACATACTGTCATATATCTCTTCTTAAATCCTTTCAGTTCTTTCTTACATTTCTCTCTTTCTCAAAACAAAACAAAAAAAATCCACAATCCTTAACCTAAAGGCATTGCTAGATTTGTCTGTCAGGACCCATTCTTTCCTGTATGACTTCACACTCTTTCCAGCCTCCAGGCCTCCTTGCCAAGTTCACTCCTGCCTTGGTGTATTTGCATTTGCTCTTCTTGCAGATTGGACCGCCCTTTCCCTAGATACCTTCTTGTCTTGCTCCCTCTCCTCTATCGGTTCTGTTCAGATGCTACCTTACTTGAGAAACTGTCCCTGATCACCTTGTGGAAAATAACACCAATCTCTCTCCTCATTATATGACCTTGTCTTCTTCATAGCCAAGTTCTCTCTTATGCCAGGATGGGTTTTAATCTGGGTTGTGTTTTCTCTTTTTCCATGAGAAAAAAAAATAATGTTTTATTCCTAGAAAAGTACCAGATATAAGTAGACACTCAACAAATATTTATTGAATAAATTAATAGTCCATGCATGTAGTGAAAATTTTCTAATTAGTCCATATACCTTTGTAGTTAAGCTAGAGTTTAAGCAAAATTCATGTTGTCCATGTTCTTCTTTTAAATGAAAATTGACAACATTAACTGCTTATCTGAGTGATAAAATATTGTGATTCATTACTGAATACTTTGATATGAAGTCTTCCAAAACCTGTTTGCCATATGCTATCCAAAGAGAAAGGCAGAACAGAATAACCAGTCCACATCCAAGTCTGGAATTAGACAACTTCCTAATTTTCAAAAGCTGATTTACTAGATTTACTGCTTAGACAGTTTGGAAGTCTCTGGACACCATTCCAAAAACTTGAACTATACCCCTCCTTGGCTATGGTAAATTTGTTCTCTGCATTCCCCAAATTAGTTGTCTTCAAATTGAGGTATATGTATTGCTACAGGAAGTGAGCCAGATAATCCTTTGGGATGCAAGACAAAAATATTATAATAAATAACTTTTAAACATAAATAAATAAATTAATTCTACTAATATTTAAGATATAGATGAATACTGATCTTCTAACTCTATCCCAACACCAGTTGGAGGATTGCCACACGTCATCTAAGATGTTCCTTCAGGGAAGGGTGGGAGTTCAACTAGGACAATGGATTTACAGTGACAAACTTTGTTTTCTCCCCTAACAGGATGTCATGGGTTGTGATGTACCTGTTTCAGGGTCAGTAAATTTCTGGATAGCGTTATCTAGCTTTAACAAACCTAAGTCATAAAATGAACAAGCAGCTGAAAAATATCTCTGCAAGAAACTATGGATTGAAGCTATTGATAGTAGTACAAGCACAAGCAAACTAAAAATAGCAGAGTGTACATTTTCTTACTTAGCAAAGTACTTACATAAGCTCTCCATCAACAACTAACAGAATAAAAACAATGCCAGTATAATAAAATTTAAAGGGAAGATGACAAAAATCAAAAGTCAGAAAACAATTGGAAAAGTGCATTTAATTCTCGTCTAAGTGTGTGTTACCCCTGGAGATTATGGTTGATGACAGTATTAAGCCATCATCATTAGCTAAGCTGTTAAGAACTAAGTGCTGAGAAAAGTGTCGATTTTTACTGAGTTATAAATATCAATAATTATTTTGTTGAGAGTTTTCTGTGTCAATAATAAATGATATAAAATATAAAATCATGCAGAATGATTGAATATTTATCATTATTCTATCTTCTAAATATTTTTCTACTTTTTAGTTTATACTTTGTGGATATTTTATAACACACATATGAACATATCAATATGGCAGTATAATTATATAAACTGTAAACAAATAATATTCATATATTGGGAGTAAATTCAAAAATTTTAATGAGTGGTGCAGGATTAAAATGGTTTGGTAATAACTATCTTAGGATATGAATGGCCCATTGTCTACACATTGTATTCATACAAAACTAAAATCACTAATGGATTTGTTTATTCAAGCAATTGGTTAATTTAATAAATATTTAAAATCCATTAAACAGACTGGCACCATGCAGAAAAAGAAAATGTTGCATTAATGCTAAAAGGCCTGTATTCAAAAATGAGAATTTTGATACTATTTTAGCTAGTTTTTCTTACAACATATAGTTAAATTAGGCTAATTCATCCCATTACATGGACATGAGCATAGGGTTCCAAATACAATGCGAAGAAGAGGCTTCCAAAAAATAAGAAAATAAAAACAAATAATAAGAATAAAAGAGTGTAATAGCAGTTAAACAAATTTAAAAGACAACAGTTCTGCATGCATAAATGAACTTATATGGACTTGCAACTCAAAAAGCTTGTTTTCTGTGTAATAAATTGGTATATTTAACATAGACTATATAACTGTTACTATAATTATTAAATATTTTAAATAAAAATGCTTACATCAATGTGAGTTATAATTGTTCCTGATTAATACAAAATACAAACATTTGTTACAGGAATACAATTGTGTATCTAAATTATTAACAATATTGTTCTTTGAATGTACTATATATGTTAAACTTGTAATAAAAAATAGTGCGTATTTTAAAATATCTGCTCATGCTAATATTCATACTTAAGCCTTTCAAATATAAAATTAGTTTATAAACTCAAGAAAATCAGCTCAGTTTTGTATTCTACTTGAAGTTAAATATTTAAAAGTAATTTAAAATGGGTTTTTGAGAAATAATTTATTCTTATATGTTTATTATTTAAAAATCAATAATATGTTAAAAAGAACCAAAGAAATAGCCACAAGGATTCTAAATCATACTGTCACACATTTTAAATTGTATTTACCCAAAAGACTCCTTAAATTCTCTATTAGAATTAATGTATTTATTGTTATTTTTGATATATTTTAAATGAAAAGAATAAAGTGGAGCTATTATACTTTAGAAATATCAAACTTTTTAAAATGTCTTGGAAAAATTCTTATACCATGTTAAATATATAACGTTTAAATTATGATTTTAATTCTTTATTTGGAAAACAGTGATTTATACTTTATTTGTAAACCATGATTTTTATTTTGATGTTTGGGGAATGTTGGGAAACATTAGGGGAAGAAGAATCTTCTGAGCACTTGTGACATTTTATTAAATCCACTCTATTTTTCTCCTTTAATACAGAAACTAAAAGTAGACCAAAAAAAAGAAAAGAAGAAAAGAAAAGAAAGAAGGTAACTGCCAATCTCAAAGAAAAATGCTTCAAACAGAAAGACATACACAAGAGTTCTATTTCCAACTCAGCTCAATTGGTATTTCAATTAAATATGAGGCAGTCAAGTAGGGTAGTCAAATAAATGTAAGATAATGAAAAGATGAAGTGCTCTTAATATAATCATCTTCAATTTAGTGTGCAGATAATAAAGTGAGCTAACTGATGACAAACCCAAATGCAAAGCAGTCCAGGCATTAATATTTCTCATGTTCAAGGGAAGTTCAACAATTGAAGTAACATATAAGTAGGGTGAAATTTTTTAATACCTTAGAGACACAACTTACATTTCTGTAAAAATGTTTGCATTATCTAATAATCAGGAGCAACTATAATTCACATGGTTGTAAGCATTTGACCCTCAGAGGAAACTTAGCAATAAAGAGATGCTGTGCTTTGGGTATTAAGACATAATACTTCACACATCCAATGTGCCAACTAAATTCGTCAATTTTACCTCCAAAGCATCTGTCTCCATATCCCACCTTTCTTTCCCATCTACAGTATACTGTAGTTCCATTTAGGTGAGATGATAAGATATCTCAACTTCTCCATTAAAATATCCCCTTATGCTTAATCTTGGGTTCACACCAGTCACCACTGACACAAACTAAGTTTTATTCCTTAAAAACAAAGATGCTACTGACATTCTCTACTAAAATAAGAAAAATCACCAATAGCAAGCAAATCAGCATGCCCAAACAAACTTGTGTTAGCTACCTGTTGCCTACCAGATAGACTTATGATTCTGGCTACTTAACGTCTTTCAAAATATACTACCCAATTTCCCCTGAACTAGCTGTTTAAAATTCATGACACTCGAAGCTCAATCTCCTCCCAGAGCATCCTATGATCCTTCTACTCTAAACTCTTATCGTCACTCCTGGTCACATTTGACTTGGTCAATGCACTGAACCTTTACAGATTTAAAGGCTAAAGAAGCCTCCAAGAAACAGTTGTTTTTGTTTCTTTTTTATACAATCTAAATGCATCTTCATCAAAATATATATTTCTCTTACTATGGTGGATTTAACTGTGTCCTCATATTTGTTGATACTCCTCCTTCTAGGAGGTGGAGCTTAATTCTCTTCCCAGTGACCTTTGATTATGTCTCCAGTTTGTGCACAAACAACTTTAGAAGCTTATGGACGTTTACAGGAAATTTAGGTATATTTGTAAAAAGACAAATTTAATCAGATCTTGAACTTCCTATAGTGTTCTAAAAATGTCTACCTTGATTTGAGTAAATTCAGTTTTCCTATGTAATTTATAAAAGGCAAAATCATAAAGTGAGCTGTAAAATTACTAGAACATTTACTGAAAACTCTCTTAGTTAATAATATATTTTTAAGAACTGAATTTTGAATTTTTATTTGTAGCAAGATAAAAAAGTAAAGCAATTAACAATTTTTTTCTCCCAAGTTTAAATCATACTTTGTAGAGAGGCTATTGACTTTAAAAAAGCATAGTGGAAGAAAGTTACATTATTTTACATTAATTTGCAGAACAAACCTTTGAAATTAAGTTAAGAAACTGTTGCAAATTTGTTTAAATCACAGACCCATGAGCACATCTAGTTTCCCTCTCTAACCTCATAAATAACCAGTCAGCACAGACAGATGCTCATCAATTCAAAAGACAGTCCTGTGGAAACCCACGCAAACTAGTATGCAATATAGTAAGCTATATAATAGCTTATTTGTAGTAGATTCTAGAGTGTTTTTTCCCATTTATATATGAAAATAAAATTACAGCTGTATTAAAGTCCATTTCCTATTGTTCAGTCATCTGGAGACATGGAAAACTGCGTCTCCCTCCTAATTACTCTACGTATGACTCATTTCTAGAATCAGATCAACTTTGTCCTTTTCTCTAAGCTAAACAGATCTAATTCATTTAATGTCTATTTGCCAAAGGTTAATTATCTTTGCTTCTCTACTCTGACCATCTCCTGTTGTTCTACTTTTTCTTTTTACATTTTAAAGTTCAGTATCCAAAACTAGATACAATTATAGAAACCTGATTGATGTAGAACAGTGAAAGATTACATCTACTTCTTCCATAATTATTTTATTTAATATTTCTTAGTATCTTATTTGATTATTTTTATCATGGTATTTCACTGTAGATTTCACCAATGCCATAGATGCCATCTTCAGTAACCCTTTTTTTCCCCCTAAATCTTATAACATTTCCCCCAGAGGTTCTCTTCTTAATTCATTCATATATCAATAATTTTGAGGCTCTGACAGTGTCATCTATTTCTGTATCTATCCTCTCCAATCCACCTATCTTAAACCATCAGATTGGCCATCCTAAAGTAGTATTGCTTCACTACATCCCATGGGAAACCACTTCCTGTTAACTGTCCCATTAACCCTCTGTCTACTTTGAAGATGTTCCTTATTACATCCCTGGACATGAAGTGAGCTGGATATTCCTGACAATTTCTCTTATAATACTCTCTTCCTCCTCTGTCATAGTATTTATAATACTATTTTGTAATTTTCTATTTAAATCTTTCTTCCCTGTCCTAATCCAAATTCATTGAGAACATTGACTATGTGATGCACTATTTATCTTGACAGCCTGGTATTTTATACTATCATAACACTAAGACTGTCCATACATACTTGTTATCAGAATATGTAAATGAATTAACATACAAATAATGTTGTAAAAATATGAAATCAATGTATTTAAATACTTTCATAAATAAAATTTCTCTGCAGCTCATTAGACATGTCTGAATCTAAACTTTTTGTCTATCCTACAAAAAGGACAAGGGTGCATGTTATCTTGGGGGGAGGAGAATAAGACAAAGCAGTAGCTCCTGGGTAAAGAAACTCTAGGTCTAGAAAGGGAGAAATGGGGAGATGAAAGCAGTCAGACCTGAGGTTCCTGAATACTCATCTGGGTTATAACTTCATAGATAAGGGACCATGAAACTACAAAATGCCCCTGAATAAAGGAAATATTTGAGTCCAGCGGGGCTTTTGTTTACCTTCTCATTAGGGAATCTGAACCAGAGCCCTGTTACTTATACAATTTTAGGAGAAGAGAAATAGTGCTTGATTTATTTAGAGCCAGAGAGGTGTTTAAGAGTATTCCTCCTACACCCAAGTCAATTCTTGGGCACTATGGAGGGGTAGTCGAGAGCTAGTAGGTCTGTTGTATTGAGAGAGGATGATGATCCCATGGCAAAGGCTGCACTTTAAGAGCCTAGGACAAGTAGTAGGACATGTTGGAGGCCCCAGGGTTCAACAGTACCAGCAAAAGCAGTGGTGGGGATGGCTCCACAAGGAAGGTCCAGCAGGCTCTGACTGGCCAAGACACCAATAAGTTTTCACAGCCACAGTTTGCACCATAAATGGCAGAAGGACACCCAATGCTAAAGAGTATCAATGTACAATCCAGTAAGGACCCAGAAGACAGGAGAAGGATTTCATACAAAGCTTAGGCTCAAGACCTTGTCATGATGTGGACACATAAGCAGTCTTCCACACATCAGGCATACTGAGGAACAGAGGAATCCCTGGAAGACTGGGCATTTCCCTAAAGGAGACTGTTTCAAAAGTTTTTTTTTTTTTTTTTTTTAAAAAGGCTTCTTTACTTTTAACTGTAATTTTCCAAAGCTCCCTTGTCCTCAGCAGAAATGGAAACTTTGGAGCCTAATGAAAAGGCTCATAGGAAATAATCCTAATGTATTTTCTAGAATACCTAAGGGATGCTATGAAAAAATTCTACCCAGCAACAGATAAATTTCATTTTTATTTATAAAGAGACCATTTGCCCCATTGTCACTGGGGTGGATTCATGGGAATTTCTTACTCCTTCACAAACCCTGAGTAAACATTCTAAAGCTGCATGCGGGGTCAGAGTGCAAAACCTGCCCACAAATTTCAGCTCTAATGTATTGGTGCAAGCCTATTATCCAGTTGGCCTTAATACCTATGCCTCCCATTATGGAGTGAATTGTATCCTCCCAAAATTTATATATTGAGACCACACTACCAATGTGACTGTATTTGGAGATTGGGCTTTTAAGGAGGTAATTAAGGTTAAATAAGATCATAAGGGTGAGTCCCTAATCTGATAGGACGGATACCCTTATAAAAAGAGCAAGAGACACCAAAACTCTCTTTCCCCTTCTGCACAGAGAAAAGGTCATGTGAGGACACAGGGAGAAGGTGGTGATCTATAAATCAAGAAGAGAAGTCTCACCAGGAACCAAATGTTCCAGCACCTTAATCTTGAACTTCTTGCCTCTAGAACTGTAAGAAAATTAGTTTCTGTTGTTTAAGCCACCCGGCCTGTGGTATTTTGTTATGGCAACCTGAACAGACTAATATACTACTCTAAATAAATTTTCTGTAGTCATATCTATTTCTTCACTGTGTTGCATAGTTTCCCATTGTTGTGTATTTATTCATGAATCACCTCACTTTTTATTTTTTTCTTCTATTCCCGCTACTACTGATCTTTAATAACTAAGTCAGCTTCTACCTTCTAGGTTCTAGTACTCAGTCTTCTTTCTCTATGCTAGGATCTCAGAGCTGCACAATTTAGCTCTTAATTGAATCTATATTGCTCATGTTTATTTATTAGACTTTATTCAGCAATTTGAATTTCTTGGGAAAGTTGGCAACATTTATACTTCTTGAATAAATCCTACTGCAGAACTTTATTCTAAATGAGAAAATTCCAGGAATAAAAGAAAAAAAATCTCATAGCAAGAACATCTTATTTTCCCTCATTTCTCAATTATCTTTTACTTTTTTCTCTAGAAATTAAAGATCTTTAAAATTAAAAAAAAAAAATCCTACTGCATCACACAAGATGTTTGACTATTGAGTACATTCTTTCAAGCTTATGGTCAATGTGGACCTTCCGGGTCTATTTTATTTCATTTGTAGTTTCGTGAGGTTATTTTATTACCATACATTTTAATCCCATACTAATGATTAATTTCCTTTTAATGAATGTACGTTTCTTATTGATTTTGTACTATGTATAGTTGTTTAGACTAATCTATGTTTTGAGTTTAATTTTTTGCTTTTTCTTTTGTTTGTTGGCTTTAAGTTTTATTCTGGGACCACTTATTCAAAATAGCCATATCTCTTATATCTGAATATCGTCATAAAATGTCTAAAATATTGTAGAAAAAGCAAAAGTCATGGAGTCAGAAGACCATTAAATAATGATCTCGTTTTTTCCTCTGAGCTTCTTAGCATTCTCTTAAAAATATGGAAAATCCAGTCTCTACTTAATTATAAAGAAGAACTAAAAATATTTATATATATGCTACAATGTATAAAATAGATAACTAATGAGAACCTACTGTACAGCACAAGGAACTCTACTCAGTGCTCTGTGGTGACCTAAGTGGGAAGGAAATCAAAAAAAGAGGGCATATATGTATACGTATAGCAGATTCACTTTGCTGTACAGTAGAAACTAATACAACATTGGAATGAAACTATACTTCAATTAAAAATTAATTTAAAAAATATGAAAGTGTTTTTAAACCATGAATAACAATAAAAATATGCTATTCTTTGGAAAGATCAGAAACTTTAAAATTATTTAAGTTCAATCTAATTGAGAATACTTTATAAATAATTTAAAACAAAATGCTATAGCATATTTTGCATACTATTGCAAATGTCAAAGGTCTGTCAAATTCATTTATCATGTTATTATTTGGTTAAAATATAATTAAACTTTTAAATACCTAAATTAGTATGGCAATGATATTGATAGTTTTGATACAATTATTCTCAAGTAAATTTGCTATACGGGCCATAACCAGCTTATGGTACTTACATAGGTCTAAATGTTCATCATGGTCATCTCTTTACCGCCACTAAATCTGTGAATTTAATTTTGCTGCTTGTCTGTCTTCTTTTGAAATAAAAGGACTGCATTAGTTTAAAAAAAAGTAAAAGATTTAGACGTTGGATAATGGCATTAAGAGCAAAATCAAGGGGGAAGGGTAAGCTGGGATGAAATGAGAGAGTAACATTGACATATATACACTACCAAATGTAAAATAGCTAGCTAGTGGGAAGCAGCTGCATCGCACAGGGAGATCAGCTCGGTACTTTGTGACCACCTAGAGGGGTGGGCTAGGGAGAGTGGGAGGGAAACACAAGAGGGAGGGGATATGGGGATATATGTATACATATAGCTGATTCACTTTGTTATACAGCAGAAACTAACACATTGTAAAGCAAGTATACTTCAATAAAGATGTTAAAAAAAAAAGAATTTACATAACAATGTTGCTGTGTTCCAAGGGAAGTTATGGTGAATGGTACAAAAAGAGGTAGTGAGGATCCAGGAAAACCACCACTGACTCTGGTTGGGGCATGAAAGAATGTGTATACACAGATATACACGAACATGCACAAGTACACACACGTACATATTTAATAGTTTCTTTTTTTCCCTATCAATGATATGTATTCTACTGTCCTCAAAGTGAGGGTTCTGGGAGATCATTTATTCTGCCACGACCCTATCCCAGCTTATAATTGCTACCAAAAAAATTCTTACCCTAAAATATGTGGTATCTCAAGCTTGATTTACATATTTCCATTTCATAAGTATCCTCAGATAATCATATCTAAACAAGAGAAACTTTTATTATATAAGATTCATTATATTATGTTGCCTTTTCCTTTTTGTTTTTTATCATCTCTAGAAAGTCTACTTTTCATAACATATTTTTAATCAAAATAAGATACTGCTATGTTGTTCATAGAATAACCCCCCCTAAAAAAAACCCTCATTATTAAAGGCAATTACAAAATGTAAGTATCATTTCTATCTGGCTATTAAGTCTCTGATCAATATGAAAGTAGCCAGGAAGCATAGGAGGTAATCTATTCACTAATAAACTGTAAATGAAACTTTGTGATTTATTATATTTTTAGAATTTAATGTGCATATAAATATTTCAATTTGCTCATTTCAAATATATTCAGAAGCATACTAATAGATATTTGGATAACACCAAAGTCATGAAATCTGAGGTTTTAAAATTGAATTATTATATTAAATAGCAATAACCAGTAATGAAAGGTTATTTTTCCTATAAAGTATCATACTCTCTAGTTTTAATCATCTTTTACTCATATAGATTTTCCCAACACTCTTCACTGTCCCAAATCCTACAAACCAGAATAAAGCATTATTTTGTACCTATAATTTCTCATTGTACTTTACTTTTATCTCTTTTCTGGCACACCACTCTCTATCTGAAATATACTCATGTGCCCATATACCTATGTTCTGTATTAGATTCTATAAAAAAGGTATTTGAGTATATAATATGTTTATTACCATTTCTTTACTTTTTACAGAATCTGGTACTGTTTCTTACACAAAAGACATATTCAATAATATCTCCTGACTCAGTAAATCTGTAACAGGTTGTTAAAGGAAAGTTTCCTAACTTACTTTTTTAAAAAAATTTTTATTGGAATATAGTTGCGTTACAATGTGTTAGTTTCTACTGTACAGCAAAGTGAATCAGCTATACGTATACATATATCCCCTCTCGATGTTACATTCCAAAGTAGTTTGTAAGATATAACTCTAAGCAGACATTTTATGGTAGATGTTTGAGAACTAGTTAGAGGATTCACCCATATCTAACATATAAAAGGGTCAGATTTGTCTGTAGAATTTTGTGAAGAAAGTATAATCGAAAAGACCTGCACTAAAATTCCAATCTCCAGCAAGGTGGAGAATGCAGGCCACTATCCCAAGTCCTCGGGATGCAGTACCACTTGAAAGCTTACTATGTGTCTCCTGCCATTGAGATCAAGGGAGCTGATGTCTGACCCATGCCTGACAAAGATGAGGGTGAGGACCTGGCTGGAGCAGGACTCTGTCTGGGAATGAACTGTACTTTTCTCTCAAGCCAGTCAAAGGGGTGTGAATTCCAATGACCTCTTTAAAAGTTTTCCAGTTTCTGATTAATTCTGCCAGAGAGTGAGATGTCCTAGGAGTCTACCTTCAGATGCCAAAGTAGAAAGGGGTTTGGGAGTGTGCAGATGAGAGCTGGGCCGGGTCTACATGGAGAGAGTTGAAGCTGAAGGGGCCCTATATGGGACATGTGATCACAGACCACAAAAGCCCCAAAACACTTTAAGATGATACCTGTTTGGTAAAACCTTTTAATTTTTCTTTCCCTTCCTCTCTTCTCTCAGACCAGCTCTGAGAAGGACAAAAATCTTTTATTGAAAGGAAAATATCAGATAGAAGAGGGCAGAAAGACCCCTAATCTAATTCTAAAACTGTAGGTTCTCACCTGCAACAGGCCTCAGCAGGAGGTGATGGAGACAATCTAATTGTCTTGTTTTTAAGAGCTTTCTTGAGATATAATTGACATACAATAAACTACACAAATTGAAAGGGTAAAACTTAATAAGCTTGACAGATGCATGCCTCTGTAAGATCATAGCATAATCAAGATAGTGAATATATCATCACCTCCAAAATTTCCTCATGCTACTTTGTTATCCCTTCCTCCTTCTTATCTTCACCCCACCTTGCCATCCCTAAATAACCACTAACCTATTATACTAGAGATTAGTTTGTATTTTCTTGAATTTTATATGAATGAAATCATATAGCATCTATTCTTTTGTGGGGAGGGGAGGTCTGGTCTCTTTTATTCAACAGAATTATTTGGAGGTTCATCCATGGTATTCTTGTATCAATGGCTCATATCACTGGTTCACTCATTTTTATTGCTAATATTTCATATTTTAGGTATACCACAATTTATTCACCTTGTAGTAGACATTTAGATTAATTTTGTCTAGTACAAATATTTCTGCTATGAATAAATGTACATTTTTTTGGTAGGGATATATATTTCCTTTTTTTCTCTTGGGTAAATGCCTAGGAGCAGAATGGATGGGTCATACGGTTGGTATACGCTTGACTTTTAAAAAAGAACAACCTGGCAAACATTTCCCAAAGTGGTTGTTTCATTTTCTATTTGCACAAGCAGTGATTGAAAGAGTTCAAATAGCTCTGCATCCTCTTCAGTGCTTGACACGATCAGCCTTTTTTAATATTAGCCATTTGAATGGGCATGTCATGGTATCGCATTGTGATTTTAATTTTCCTTTCATTAAAAACTAATGATGTTGAGCATATTTTAATGTGTATATTTGCAATTTACCTAAAACTGAACATTTCAAATTATAGAAATTAGACAGATTTTATGACTTTAAGTGACTCCAGGTCTGTCTGTTCTTTGATTAAACAACATTCCAGTCATAATTAAATGAACTTTTGTCCAGCTTATTATTTCAATAAACACCTCCTGATTTAGTAACTCAGTAAATCTATAATATCTTGTTTAATTAGTTAAAAGTTGTCTAGTTGTTAATGTGGCAGGCTGTTAATCAAAGAAAGCTGCTTTTCAGAAACAATAGGGTAATTTTTGATTGTTATAGTACTAAGCAAGGCATTTGTGAGAAATTAAGCATATTACCAAAAATAAATGGTGAAATTGCAGGATAATGTGAGGTTCACTGGATGTCTTTTAAATGTCCCAAAACAGGTTTCAGACAACTGTTTCAGACTGGAGGCACCACACTGAATATCACCCAACTAAGAAATGAAAATTAAACATTAAAATCAATAAAATATGACTACAAAGTTGATTTCAAACTCTTCAGTGTGTATTAAACACCAATGTTGTATCTAGTAAGCTATGATAGAGTAGAGGCTTCAAATCCATCACATATGTGTTTTAAACAATCTTATATATGTTCGATTTTTAAATCTGGGACAAGAAGGAACTTGTGTTACATAGTCTTATATTTATTATATTTCATTCTATTAACCAATTATCCATACATTTTTCCCAAACTACTTGCTAACTTGACTCATAAAATCTCCTATAGTTACTCACTGATTCAATAAAAATTTTTTGCAGTAGTATTTTTAAAAAATGGGTTGGGGAGGCGACCCTGACTAGCAGCCACAAGATATTTCCAGTTTGATAAATGCAAGTCCTTTGACATTACATTAGACCTTTTGCATTATGGATCTAACGAGGAAGAGGAATATAAGAATGGTGATTTAATATTAACCCTCAAAAGTAAGGCTTCAGCATCGTCCTTGCTGTCAGTCTATAAGAATGGTTGTAATAAATTGGAAAGAAACATCACTCTAAGAGCTCTCCTCATAATAAAAGACAAAATGGTCACAAACTCAAAGTTTCTTTTTCCAATGTCCACATACTCTGAGAAAGCTTAATTCATTTTTTTATAATTCATTTTTATTTTTAATCAATTTATACTTTGAGAAATGGAAATGCTAGAAAGAAAAATGAATCCCAGTAGTTAGAACATTCTCAGAATTTTTTTTTCTGACCTAACATTGTTCAATAAATTTTATTAGCAAAATATTCAAAATTGAGTATGAGTTACTCTTTTCATGTGGAAATCTGAGAATCATTGTCCTGTAATTAGCTATAACAGGCTGATACTTCCCCTTTCAATTCCACACTGGAAGATCTATTCTACTATCCCCCACCCCTTTCCATTACTGTTACTCCCTTTTTCAACAGTGAAATACCTTGCTGCAATTGTCCACAATGCATAATCTCATTCGTCAGTCCCAGAATACGTAGAAAGCGGTTTCAAATTTAGTAATACATACCAATACAGAAATCTTGCTAACTACATTTCAGAACCTTTTAAAAAATATTTTTGTCTTTATACTGAAGGCATTATAGGCAAAATACAATGGTAATATGTTTACAAGTTACTTGGGTTATTTCTTTGTCCCACACTTCACTCTGGTTGTGCTATTCATTTGAAATACAGTTCGGTTAATTTGTTTTCCATTTCAACGTTTTTTTTTTTTTTCCAGCGTCATTTATTCTATTTTATTGACTATATAAAACCTTAATGTGCATCCAAATGTCAAAACTATACCAAAAGAAGGGAGATCTGAGATGTTTTAGAACCATCATTCTTAGGTTTTGATTTTTAAAAGTAAATACATATATATTTCCTATTTCCCCTTCTTTCTTATGCAAATGGTAGCATACAATATGCAATCTGTTGCTGTTTTTTTTCTGACCTAACATTATTTTTTTTTTTTTTTTTTTTTTTTTTTTTTTTTTGTGGTATGCGGGCCTCCCTCTGCTGCGGCCTCTCCCGTTGGGGAGCAGAGGCTCCGGACGCGCAGGCTCAGCGGCCATGGCTCACGGGCCCAGCCGCTCCGCGGCATGTGGGATCCTCCCAGACCGGGGCGCGAACCCGGTTCCCCTGCATCGGCAGGCGGACGCGCAACCACTGCGCCACCAGGGAAGCCCTGACCTAACATTATTAAGTGAAATTATTTCACATTAGTTAATATAGAGCTTCCTCAGTTTTTCTAATAACTGCATAGACTCCAGTGTGTAATTATACCATAGTTTTTTCAGCCAATATCCTGTTTGTGATTATATTTTCCTCCAGTATCTTGCACTTATAAATAATGCAGCAATAAATAATTTGGTGCATGTGTATTTTCATATAGTTTGAGATATTTTTCCATTCTAAAAACTGAAATTCCTAAATCCATATATTGTTTTAACATATATTAAAACGTTATCTTTCTTAAGAGTTATAAAAGCTTATATTCCTAGCAGCAATGTTTGAATGCTTGTATTTCTGTGAGAGAAAGACAGAGACAGAGAGATTTGTTTAAGAGATTTGACCTTTGCAGTAATTTCAGCGGTTTGACCTTATCCAGAACTGGTTAAGCAGTATTTATAAATCTGTTTTCTTGTGTCTGATGCTGGATCTTGAGGTACACAGGGACAGGCAGCAAGGAGGGGAGGATAGATGTCATGTCAGCGTGAGAGCAAGAACCCAAAGCACAAGCTATATAGCCTATGAGGAGAAGCTGAAACCTGTGTCACTTGTCGTTGTCTCTGCTCTCAGTGGCTTGGGTGTTCTACAGAAGCTGAGCTTTGTCACAGAGCTAACACATACCCAACTTAGGAGCTGGTGAAGCCAAAAAAGGAACAAAGGAAAGGTGAAGCAACTGCAGGCTCAGCTGCAGCCTTATATAAAAGAGAGGAGTCAGGCCATCAGCAACAAGGTGTGAGGGCTACAAAATGGCTGCCACTTCACAGCCAGCCTCGAATCTCTCACAGGTGTCTCTCCTATAACCCATCCTAAACAGAAACATACAGGAAAGGAAATCATAGAGAATGTATTTCAGCATAGCCATGTTGACACGTCACAAGACATAAGGATTCTATACCAGCGTCTTCTATTTTCAAACTGAGTTCTCAAGTTCTGTGCTATGTGATTATGATCAGAAGATGATTAGAGACTTCTTTCCATGACTTTTAAGTGTAAGTATAGTAGAAGCTGCCATGTCCAGGCAATTGAGGAAAATGCATTCGCAAAGAAATTATATCTAACCAGAATTAGTAATATCTAGCATGGTACTTAGCACAGTGGCAAAAAGTAAGCACTCAGTTAGTACATATTAAATGAATGACTAGATTGGGAAAAATGGAGAAAGGAGAAGATACAGTCATAATGGATATGAAAGCAGGGCAAATGGTTCCAGAAACTTGATGGTCCTGGGGAACCAGAAGAATAGCTGAAAACCAAATATCCTGAAGTCATAGCTAAAAGCCTAGTGAATCAAACTCTGGATTTTCACATGGTACTTGTAATCTGATAAATAGATGGTCTTTTTGTTTGTTCATTATAAACTTCCTTTTATATCTTTATGTTAACAGGAATGTTTACAAGATATTCTGTGGATTTAGTGTTTTCTGAAATACGCACTGAAAAATTATTGTCTTTGTTTTCTATATCACTCATTTGCACAGATTTGTAAAATACTTGCATTAGTCAAGAAATTAATTTTCTTCTATTCAGTAAACATTATGAAGCAAGCAACTGTCCTTTAGATCTATTGCTTGAATAGCAAAGAAAAAATATTTTCTGGAGAATTTTGAGTAAATTCTTAAATTTATAATTTTCTTGGCTTATATTATTTTAGAAAGATTTTTTTTAGAAATGGCCCAAATACCATAGTTTGTCTAGGGAGGCTTTCAGTACACATGAAAGCTGGTAATACTTAAAATTGTATTGTTAATATTAGATTGCCACAATAGGATAGGAGATATGATCAGAGACCATGAGTTGCTCTAACAGAAAATACTATGAGATATCATTTTGACCCAGATTCCTATTTTGATGAAGTATGCAAACACCCTGTGTCAGAGCAAATTTATTTTAAAAGTCAGTAGTGATAAGTGATGGATGAAAAGTGCAAATCTATCTTTGTGAGCAATAGAGTTTTAATAGAACTAATCTACATGGTCAAGAGAATAGCACGTGTCCCAGTAAAGGTTCATGCAAGGTGAAAGATGGGAATTAGTTTTTCAAAAAGCATAAAGAAAAAAATGAAAAGTTAGTCATATTTTATCTTAAATACCATAAAGTATTCTATGCATTATCCTTTGAAGTTTCCTGTTTTTTTATTGATTATTCAGTGTAATTATAACCATGCATTAAATAAGGTCACCTAGGATATAACTGAATATAGTAAACCTGAATTTAGTTTTGGAGCTTCACTCCAAAATGGAAATGAGTGTGGTTACTTAGAAAAAAAAATTCTCAAACCAATTAACATATTCCCATTGTTTCCTTTGTGACATCAATTGCCATTAAAGCACTGTGCAAAATTTTACTGCACATCACATAATGGAATAGAAAAGTTCTTGCCATCTAACTTTAAGATGTAGAAGGATTATCATTATAAGTATTTCCAGCATTCTGAATCATACCTTAAACATTTCTCACCAAATGAAACACATAAACCAGTTATAACTGCCAAGGCACCCTTTTATATCTTATATGTTGATTCCACGAGGTGAAATAGTAGCATGATTGCTCAAAAACACCCAGAGAACACATCAGCTTTTTGATCCTGTATCTTCATTCGGTGAGAACTAGGACGGTTACTTGAAAGGCTTTCTCCCTTCAATTGTCCTTATTCTGGAACACCAAACTCCATGTGGGCTGCCTGTCCAGTATCGGGACTTTAATTTTATGTCAGTGATGAAAAGCCATTTCACTCCTTAACTCATTATCATGTGGAACATTTCAGCCTTAAACATTTCAGTCCTGTGGGACTCATGAATGCGAAACTCATTGGCTTTCAGAGCTGGATGGTTTGGGCACCCATACCTCAGGTGAGAGCCTTAAAAGTTTGGGCTCTATGTGTGTTGCCCAAATTCTTTATTCTCCAGGGAGAAACTGGGAGTTTGGGCTTCTCCCCTAACTGTAAGACTCTGTGCCAGGAGTGGGATTTATGGGCAAACTGTATCTCAGCCTTTCCTACCTGCTTCCATGTGGGTGCTTTCTCAGTCATCTGACATGTAGGAGTCGTTCTGTTAGTTTCTGGATTTCTCTCAGAGGAGATTGATCAATGTGTAGTTGCATATTAGGCAGGTCTGTAAGAAGAGGGAAAATTAGGAGCCTCCTATCCTGCTACCTTGATCCATGCCCAAAACAAAACAAAACAGCACAAAACTTCCCCTCTCTTTTTACATTTTCTTTGGTAGCGCCTTCCCACTCTGATGCTAGATTTGGCTGTGGGACTTGTTAATGCGGTAATAACAAATGTGATACAAGTAGAGCTTTCCAATTAATTGCACTTGGCAACTCTCTCTTGTGACAATTGGAATCATTTTGACTAGTCTATCATATACATGTAAACAAAATCAGACTAGCTTATTGGATGATGCGAAGCACGTGACCAGTATCCCCTGTTACCTTGGGCAATAGCCCACAAATGTCCAAACATGTGAGAAAGACCATTCAAGATAAGCCATCCCCCAGCCAACTCTCCAGCTGACTGCAAACACATGGGAAAACACAGACCAAAAAAAACAGCAGACAGACATATCATAGATTTGAGGGAAAAAAAATATATGGTTGTGGTTTTAATCCACTAAATTTGGGGGTGGTTTATTATGAAGCAAAAGCTAACAATTATAGCAGAGAGGCTTTCCCTTACCATCCTAGAATAGTACATCCGATACCCTCTAAAATGTCATCTTGTTTTAAATTATCTTCATAGCTTTTGTAACCATCTGATTTTTTGTTTGTTTCTTTTTTTCTCTGCATTTCCTCCACTATATTGTAAGCTCTCAGAGAGCATGATTTGACCTGGCTTTTTCACTCATATCTCCCAGAACCTATAGCAGTTTTTGGCAAATACTTAGAATTCAATGAATATTTTTTGAAATAATGAAGAAAGAAAGAAATGAAAAGTGTATTTGCAATCATAACACACTGTCAATACCATTCTTTAATACATTTGCTCATTCTATATGAATTTTCCCAGAAAAAAATTTGAATCTTTTCCAGATATAATTTAAGGTGTTTGATAAGTATTATTAACTTTGTTCTTCTATAGATGAATTCGTTTTTGTTTTGAAGCCCAACTTTACCAAGTAGTGAACACTACAGACCTTTTAATTTATGGCCTCTTGAGCCTCTGCATTTTGAATAAGACTAAAGACGACTAAATGAATTTGGGCAGTACAAAGTATTAAAAAGATATATTTACTACCCCTCTTTATCTTTCACTGCCCAAGCATCACCTGAGAACTTCCTTTTTATATCTGATCTTTGGATACAAATCAGTGTCAGTCTCAGAAGCATCCTTCAACTTCTACTGTTAAATTCCCTCTCTCTCTCTCTTTTTCTCCCTTTCTACTTTCTCTCCTAGTTGTGAGGCACTCTAGAACTGCAGAAAATTCGAAAATTCAGCAGGGTTGTCTTGGTCTTTTTACCCTCCCCAGTTTTTTGGGTTTTCTTTAGAAGAATTTATTTATTATTTCTTTATTTTTGGCTGTGTTGGGTCTTCGTTGCTGCTCACGGGCTTCCTCTAGTTGTGGTGAGTGGGGGTTACTCTTCGTTGCAGTGCGTGGGCTTCTCATTGCAGTGGCTTGTTGCGGAGCACAGGCTCTAGGTGCACGGGTTTCAGTAATTGTGGCACACGGTCTCAGTAGTCGTGGCTCGGGGGCTCTAGAGCACAGGCTCGGTAGTTGTGGCACACGGGCTTAGTTGCTCTGCGGCATGAGGGGTCTTCCTGGACCAAGGCTCGAACCTGTGTCCCCTGCATTGGTAGGCAGACTCTCAACCACTACACCACCAGCAAAGCCCATACCCTCCCCAGTTTTACTTTGCTTTACATAGAAAATTATTTCATACCCTATATAGTCATGCTGCTAGGATGTGCAGAAAATCTATGAAGTTATCTAAGAACCCACTTTATGGAAACCCAGTAACAATGTCTATCCTCTTCACTTGAGCCATGGTTATGTAAGCAAAATCTCTAGGATCATGCCATTACTTTGGGCATAAGTCTGTCTTGAGATTCAGTTTCCTGTGAGTTTCCCAGTTTCAGTTATTCCCTTCCAGGCTCAGCCTAATGGATAAAGTTCTGCTTAGGGACAAGCTTCTTTGCCAACTCTTCCATTTTTCTTATAACTTTCCCCTTCCTAACTTAGTCCAGGGGCAAGGCAGATTCTCTCTTTTTATCATTCCAATCTTTGTGAATACACATTAATTAGACCCAAATCACCAAATATTATTATTTTTAATGTATATGTATGTATCACAGATAAAAATCAAGATCAAGCTAAATAACTTTCCTCAACAGACTACTAAGTCTTCAATCAATTCAGCCACTCCAAATATCAGGATAGGCTTATCTTAACAAATTATCCAACCTAACTAAGTCACTCTCAATACCAATGCATCCCAGAAACTTATATTTACATTTTTGTGTGTTGGAGATCACAGATACTATCAGTGTTTCTCTGAGTACAATACCTGATTCACCTGTAATCATCTGGATGCTATTTAAGAATGCAAACTCCTGATTCACACCCCAGAAATACTTAGTGAGAATCACAAGGATGGAGGAAAAGGGATCTGATTCTTATACACTTTAAAAATGAATGCATTAAAAAATGTACAATGTACATAAGAGTAAGTCTTTTAAAAATGTTTAGATGATGCAATTAGCCCACTAACAATTACACATGCACTTGAAGTTGTTTACATGTGGTATAAAGAATTCAATTCTATTCTCTCCTTCAAGGTAGACCAATGGCTTGCCCTAACAAAAATGCTATCCAAGTGTCAAGAATGCAATAACCACAGAGTGCAGAGATGCAGTGAAGCCTTCCAGACACTTGAACATAATATCATATTGCTATTGCTCTATGGAATTTATAATTTCAGACACTACTAATTACATTTCAATAATTCAGTTTAGCTAATATGGGAGTTCTTATTATTAGCGTACTTGGTTAGTTTCAAGATCCTGACCTTGGCTTACTTCCCTGGACTTCATATTTTAGAAACAGATTTAATTTATAAACTTGTTCTAAACAAATCCATGTTTGAAGTAACTCCTAAAATAGCTAAACAACTAATTCTTAAAGTAATTTGGTTAACTGATCTGTTGAGATTACCAAATGTTTAATATTTTCCAATGGATTTTTACATAAATTTTGGACAAGAATGGACTTTTTAAAGCATATTACACACTAAAGAATTTTTTTTTCATTTTGGTTAATTCATCTGTAATATGTTATGCTTGACTAGTAAACAAATGTGTTAGTCAAGACATCGTTGAAGAATGGTGATAATCAGAGTACACTACTAATACAATTATTTATGCTTTTTGTAATAATTAAAAACAATTATGTGCATGCAATCATTCAACTCCCTGAATGACTGACATAAAGCATCATTTTATTTCTGGAATTGTCTTAAACACATGTGAAATTCAGACAAAAGTCTTTGAATAAAGTAGACAGAGTAATTATGGAAATACTTGTTGAGCTTGCAATATTAATTATTTAGCCTCTATTACAGTTTATAGTCTAAAGCCAGTCAACACAAGCCATTAGGAAATGGGTTTTGGATTCACACCTCCTTGTTGCAGATTTTGGCCATGTCACAGTGTTAAACTTCTCTAATTGTCAATTCCTAATACAGATGGTTTGAGGACAGAGTGAGTTATTAGTGAAACGTACAGTTAATTCTCACTCAATGATAGCTATTACTAGGCCCTGGAGGTGTTTTCCTAGTTATATTCTTTATATATTCCAAAGTAGCTAATATATATTTTTTAATATGGACACTTCTAGCTCTCCCATTGTGTGTCACACACATATCTGAGCTTTCATTGACTACGTTCCCCTCATTTGATGTAATAAGAAACCAAAATGATGAAGCTGTAAAGATTTTTCGAAGGACAGAAGAGAATCTTACATAAGCCTGTGACATAGAGTTTTTTTAAGGACACAATGACTATTATTGGAAGTATAAGTATCATTTATAATTATTCAGGTACTTTAAAACATCTAAAAAAAAAAACCCCACCTCTGTTTGCTTCGGTTTCCATTTTATAAATGAATGCCTTATCAAATAATCAGTATCTTTTATAAGCAGAGACTCTGATCATCACAGCTGTGGCCACAGAGCCAACAGACACAGTGGGCTACTCTATTACCATATGATGTGCATATTCAGGTGTAAAAAATCCAAAAGGTGAAATTCATCTAGCTTCCATTCTGAAGTGATGGTGTGTTATAATAAAGAAGAACATGATAAAGAACTACAGAATCTCAACCATCTTATTAACTACATTAAAGGGAGAGAATTTTAATATCAGGTAACAAGAGGAAAAATATGATATTCGGCAGTGAATTTGTATAAAATGTAGTAGTATGTATTACCATGTGAATGAGATAGGACTTTAAAAAAAAAAAAACAAAAACAAAGAACAGGGCTTCCCTGGTGGTGCAATGGTTAAAAATCTGCCTGCCAATGCAGCGGACATGGGTTCGAACCCTGGTCCGGGAAGATCCCACATGCCAGAGCAACTAAGCCCGTGTGCCACAACTACTGAAGCCTGCGTGCCTATAGCCCATGCTCCACAACAAGAGAAGCCAGTGTAATGAGAAGCCTGTGCACCACAACAAAGAGCAGGCCCCGCTCACCACAACTAGAAGAAAGCCCGCGCAGCAGCAAAGACCCAACACAGCCAAAAATAAATAAATAAATTTCTAAAAAAAAAAACTAAACAGAGAACAATATAGACTTCTAATTTTGTAACCTATGACTTAGAGTAAAAGAAATCACATTTTTCATTTTCCTCAGGCTATTCCAACTAACTTCTTCTAATTTACCAGCCAAATTGGTTTCCCAAATTCAAATGTCTGCCTATGCTAACAGAATCTATAGAGTAATGTAATTACTTAATCCATTCATTATATGGGATAAGGATAGTACAGTTAAAATGTTAAATAGAATCAAGGCTATCTGAATGAGAAATACTTTCAATTGTAATTTTTCCTTTCCCAAAAGAGACATGAAGGTATAATTTTCTGCATGCATGAAATGTTTTATATTAGCTTCTGAAAATAAAAGTCTCAGGAACCATTTCAAAGTACAAAGTACTTCATATTCATGACTTTGAGCAAGTTGTGTAATCTTTCAGGGCCTCAGTTTCCTCATCTCCAAAGTGAAAATTATAAGCCACTGTCCACTCACCATATTATTAATCAAAAGTTTTATGAGTCCAGAAAACAATCATTTTTTAAGTAAGGAAAGATGCAGTGAGATTTTTCAATTTAATGAGATTGAAGCAATTACAATATTAAATTGATTGACATTGAAAGCTGAAATTTAATTAAAAAATGTTTTATAGAAAAATGGTAAAAACCACAACTCAGTAACCTTATATTTTACCCACATATGCTTGGAGCAACTCTGCTTTTGTCTCCTGCAGAAACCATGCATCTCTTGGAAAGCACGTGATCCAGCAGCAAGGAGGTGTCAAAAGGAAGACAGCCTGTCCTGAGCCCATTATAATTATTCTTTGAAAGTTTTCAATAGCAATATATCCAGCCAGGATGGAGACTGGGAATAAGAAGAAAAGTGAATCAACATTTTATCTGCAAAACACATACAAACATACACATACACACAAAGAGTAGATGTGATTTTAGTAATCTCAATAGGTCAAAAGTAAAACAATTTTCTGTAAAACCCATATAATATGGATAATTTGAAGACGAGAACCTAAATTTTAAGCGACACATAGTATTGATTCTTTAAACAGATATCTTTGAGTGTTTAATATATTAATATATTAGACACTTGACATATATCTGTGAACAAAACATCAAAGATCCCAGCTCTTGTAAGGATGTACATTCTAGGAAAGGAGGTAACTAAGAAATAAATAGTAGTCACAGTATACAAATTATATATAATGTTGAAAGCAAATAAGTACTTGGAAAATAGAGAGAGACAAGAGACAGGAATGAGAGACAGGGAGAGAATGGGTAGATGAAGGGGATTGAAAATATACTTTCTGACCACAATCAGCTGCATGCAATATAGGCATGGAATAGTCAGGGAGGTAAATTTAATTAGGTTTTTCAAAATGTGTATGTGAAACCAGAAAGGGAAAGTGCTCTGGGGATGTAGGCAAAGGATGATTATCATGACTGACCATAGGATTAAACTTAGTAAGCAAGACAGAGAAATCATCAAAGCAGCAAAGAACAGTTGAAAAAAAGTGTAGAATCCATGAAATATGTGTTTTGTAGATTAAGGAATATCTTAAATGAGGGAATAATAGGGAATACATCCATTCTAAAACTGGATCCTTACATAAAATGAAGCTTGCATATATTGGTAATGTATAACATAATAAAGATTCTTGTCTAAAAACTGTATGTAGGGCTTCTCTGGTGGCGCAGTGGTTGAGAGTCTGCCTGCCGATGCAGGGGACGCGGATTTGTGCCCCGGTCCGGGAAGATCCCACATGCCGCGGAGTGGCTGGGCCTGTGAGCCATGGCCGCTGAGCCTGCGTGTCCGGAGCCCGTGCTCCACAACGGGAGAGGCCATAACAGTGAGAGACCCGTGTACCGCAAATAAATAAATAAAAATTAAAAAAATAAAAAGTAAAATTGTTTGTATTTCTATAAAAATAATAAAACAATAATAAAATAATATAATACATAACTGAGTATTTTAATTAGGAAAAATAAAATTATTAAAATCATGCCAAATTGAACCCAACACATGAAATAAACATTTTAGTATTTTATTTGTAATTTGACATTGGTCACTGAGATGACATTGGAAGTTTGCATTTGTTTTTCATACTTATATTGGCTGGCACTTTGCAGATATAGAAACAAAGGCATGGATAAAGAAATGGCTTGCTGATAGAGGTTCCAGGACTTAGACTCAGAGATTGACCCTTGCTAGTGCTTTCCAGAAAAAAACCACAAGTCCTACCTGATAGATATGTTCAATCTCATCTCTTTGTACCACTGTGTGAGAAGAGCAACAGACATAAAACTTAATTGTAGTGCCTAATGATAGGAGTTCTCCTATGCAGATGACTTAAACTATTATTCATGTTATTGTTTTATGTAACATTATAATTGTATGTAATATTTAAAGACATACCCAAAATAAATAATAGTTTAAAAATTAACAACTTGAGGGAATAAAATTCTGAATATGCTATTGTTTGTTATTTTGGATGAGGAAAGAGGAACTCTCAAATACCTTGAAATTGACTTTTGATTAATTGCATTTTTGCCAATCACCATAACAAAAAGTGTGATTTTTCTTACAGCAAAGATGTCAATGATTGTTTTCCTAACAGATGCAGTGGTGTCCAGCTTCATGCAATCCTGACACCCTCTCTGAATACAACACAATATATCATTTTTCAATTTTACTATAACAAGAATCCTTCAATGTAATTTTTTCTCTTTGGAATGTGCTAAATAGAGGTGAAACTATTTTGTTTCCTAATCCATAGTGAGTTTGCATTTAAAAGAATAAAGATTAATATTAGACCTTCTGATTGAAATGCAGTTTAACCTTTGTGTCATATTTTGAAACATACCAACAACTTCAGCTAAAATTGATATAACTACATATTTTTATTCAGCCAAATAATTTTAAAAAGAAAAAAGTAGTCTTTTTTAGTGCATTTCAAAAAAATTCTAAAATCATCAATGACAAGGTTAACATTTCACGGCATTCAATCTGTCTTCTGAATATGCATTGTCAGGCAAGCCCTAGATACCACCAAAATATGTTTCCCTAACAGTAAATCATCATAATGATTGCCATTATTGATCTGTAGAACCAGTAACTGAATCTATCCATGGGACTCAACACCATCTATCTTGATATTATATAGTCCCATCCTCCTGCCTAAACCCATTAAACTGTCATCTGTGGGTTTACATCATTTTTATTTGAGGGGCCTAGTGAAACTTTGCACTTTTCTTGTTTTCTAAAACACTTCTAAGACCAAACTATCTTATCAGGAGAATTTCATTGTTCCCTGTTATTATCTGTTACCAAGATTGGAGGTCATAATAACTTTAATGTAAGTATAACCATTAACACTGAACATAGCATGGTATATATAGTGTGCATGTTTATTTTCATGTCTGTACATATACATATATGAGTGTATAATGTGATGCTAATTTAAATCTATTGGAACATGGGAAATATTATGTATATATCAAATCAATTAAGAATTGGAGAATACTATTTAAATACTGTAACCAATCTCTCCAAAACCATTAGATAGTAATAAAGGAAAGATATTACATATAAATTATGTAGCTAATACATTTTCCTGGAGTTAAAATAAGGTATCATGGAGTATGAAATCAGGATTTTTCCCTTCCTTCATTTCCAAAGACTTTCAGGGATTCATTAATGGATTTCGATGTGTGCATGGATATATTGACAACGCATGCAAAAGATTTTATCTATGTGCATCTCTGCTAATTGGTGAGGAAAAAATCAATAGTTTTCAATATCTCAGGAGATATCATGATCTATAAATTATTAAGAGGTACAGGATAACTAGAAAACATTTTTAATTTAAAGGATAATTATAAAAATCAATTTGCTGAAAATTAAAATGTGGCATATTTTACTTAGTTTACACTCAAAACTTTGAAAGTAAGCAATAACAATTGGTTTAATATCAGAATGAAACATAAAACACTACACATCTATAGCCTAAAGCTCATTGCATGAAATGTGTTAGAAGTGTTCAGAGTAAAACAAATAGATATTGCATGTAAAGAAAAAGCAATGTATCTATATCTCTATATCATCTATCTTTCCATCTATCTATCTACGCATCTATGTAAAAGTTAGTATAATATATACCCTTTGGCTTATGAGTAACTTTTTATGGTTTTGTCTATATTTTCTCTATTCCATGATTATAAATTACTTTTTATCCTTATAAAAGTATAAATATTGCCGCTACAATACAGTTCATTTGTCAATTATATTTCATAGGTGGTGAAACTTTGAATTTTTATTTTATTTATTTATTTATTTACTTTTTTCACATCTTTATTGGAGTATAATTGCTTTACAATGGTGTGTTAGTTTCTGCTTTATAACAAAGTGAATCAGCTATACATATGCATATGTCCCCATATCTCTTCCCTCTTGTGTCTCTCTCCCGCACTCTCTACCCAACCTCTCTACGTGGTCACAAAGCACCGAGCTGATCTCCCTTTGCTATGCAGCTGCTTCCCACTAGCTATCTATTTTACACTTGGTAGTATATATAAATAAATGCCACTCTCTCACATCATCCCAGCTTACCCTTCCCCCTCCCTGTGTCCTCAAGTCCATTCTCTGTCTCTGCATCTTTATTCCTGTCCCGCCCCTAGGTTCTTCAGAATAATTTTTTTTTTTTAGATTCCAAATATATGTGTTAGCATATGGTATTTATTTTTCTCTTTCTGACTTACTTTACTCTGTATGACAGACTCTAGGTCCATCCACTTCCCTACAAATTACTCAATTTTGTTTCTTTTTATGGCTGAGTAATATTCCATTGTGTCCATCCACCTCCCTACAAATTACTCAATTTTGTTTCTTTTTATGGCTGAGTAATATTCCATTGTATATATGTGCCACATCTTCTTTATCCATTCATCTGTCGATGGACACTTAAGTTGCTTCCATGTTCTGCCTATTGTAAATAGAGCTGCAATGAAGACTGTGGTACATGTCTCTCTTTGAATTATGGTTTTCTCAGGCTATATGCCCAGTAGAGGGATGGCTGGGTCATATGGTAGTTCTACTTTTAGTTTTTAAGGCACCTCCATACTGTTGTCCATAGTGGCTCTATCAATGTACATTCCCACCAACATGGCAAGAGGTTTCCCTTTTCTCCACACCCTTTCCAGCATTTATTCTTTGTAGATATTTTGATGATGGCCATTCTGCCCGGTGTGAGGTGATACCTCATTGTAGTTTTGATTTGCATTTCTCTAATGATTACTGATATTGAGCATCCTTTCATGTGTTTGTTGGCAATCTGTATATCTGCTTTGGAGAAATGTCTATTTAGGTCTTCTGCCCATTTTAGGACTGGGTTGTTTGTTTTGTGATATTGAGCTGCATGAGCTGCTTGTAAATTTTGGAGATTAATCCTTTGTCAGTTGCTTCATTTGCAAATATTTTCTCCCATTCTGAGGATCGTCTTTTTGTCTTGTTTATGGTTTACTTTGCTGTGCAAAAGCTTTGAAATTTCATTAGGTGCCATTTGTTTATTTTTGTTTTTATTTCCATTTCTCTAGGAGGGGAGTCAAAAAGGATCTTGCTGTGATTTATGTCATAGAGAGTTCTGCCTATGTTTTCCTCTAAGAGTTTTATAGTGTCTGGCCTTACATTTAGGTCTCTAATCCATTTTGAGTTTATTTTTCTGTATGCTGTTAAGGAGTGTTCTAATTTCATTCTTTTACATGGAGCTGTCCAGTTTTCCCAGGACCACTTACTGAAGAGGCTGTCTTTTCTCCACTGTATATTCTTGCCTCCTTTATCAAAAACAAGGTGACCATATGTGCGTGGGTTTTTCTCTGGGCTTTCTATCCTGTTCCATTGATCTATATGTCTGTTTTTTTGCCAGTACCATACTGTCTTGATAACTGTAGCTTTGTAGTATAGTCTGAAGTCAGGGAGCCTGAATCCTCCAGCTACGTTTTTCTCAAGATTGCTTTGGCTATTCCGGGTCTTTTGTCTTTCCATACAAATTGTGAAATTTTTTGTTCTAGTTCTGTGAAAAATGCCATTGGTACATTGATAGGGATTGCATTGAATCTGTAGTTTGCTTTGGGTAGTATAGTCATTTTCATAATGTTGATTCTTCCAATCCAAGAACATGGTACATCTCTCCATTTGTATCATCTTTAATATCTTTCATCAGCGTCTTATAGTTTTCTGCATACAGGTCTTTTGTCTCCTTAGGTAGTTTTATTCCTAGGTTTTTTATTCTTTTTGTTGCAATGGTAAATGGGAGTGTTTCCTTAATTTCTCTTTCAGAT
>NC_041214.2:138961560-138965700 GCF_002837175.3 Physeter macrocephalus | reverse complement strand
ATGCAAGAGACTTATGTGCATTAATTTTGTATCCTGCTACTTTACCAAATTCACTGATTAGCGCTAGTAGTTTTCTGGTAGCATCTTTAGGATTCTCTATGTATAGTATCATGTCATCTGCAAACAGTGACAGCTTTACTTCTTCTTTTTCGATTTGGATTCCTTTTATTCATTTTTCTTCTCTGATTTCTGTGGCTAAAATTTCCAAAACTATGTTGAAAATAGTGGTGAGAGTGGACAACCTGTCTTGTTCCTTATCTTAGAGGAAATGGTTTAAGTTTTTCACCATTGAGAATGATGTTGGCTGTGGTTTTGTCATATATGTTCTCTATTATGTTGAGGTATGTTCCCTCTATTCCTTCTTTCTGGAGTGTTTTTATCATAAATTGGTGTTGAATTTTGTTGAAAGGTTTTTCTGCATCTACTGAGATGATCATGTGGTTTTTCTCCTTCAATTTGTTAATATGGTGTATCACATTGATTGATTTGCATATATTGAAGAATGCTTGCATTCCTGGAATAAACCCCACTTGATCATGGTGTATGATCCTTTTAATGTGCTGTTGGATTATGTTTGCAAGTATTTTGTTGAGGATTTTTGCATCTACGTTCATCAGTGATATTGGTCTGTAGTTTTCTTTCTTTGTGACGTCTTTGGTTTTGGTATCAGGGTTCGGTGGCCTCATAAAATGAGTTTGAGAGTGTTCCTCCCTCTGCTATATTTTGGAAGAGTTTGAGAAGGGTAGGTGTTAGCTCTTCTCTAAATGTTTGATAGAATTCGCCTGTGAAGCCATCTGGTCCTGGGCTTTTGTTTGTTGGAAGATTTTAATCACAGTTTCAATTTCAGCGCTTGTGATTGGTCAGTTTATATTTTCTATTTCTTCCCGGTTCAGTCTCAGAAGGTGAGCTCCTTGGTCACAGTTACATTGTCTTCCATAACTGAATTTAACACATGATAAATATATAACGTGTATATCATACGGCATATAGTACTTGGCATTGTACGCACTGGGTTCTTTATGAATACTTGACAGTGAATGTAGCTAAGGAATATACTAACCCACATTTTATCATTTTTCACCCTAATTAGGCTAATTTTTTTTTAAAAAAACTGGGTTACACATAAGCATGTTTTGAAGACAGAAATAGAACATTAATGAAAACGTATACATCTCAATATTTTCAGGGTTTCTAAGATATTGGTCATTGAATCAGTTCCAGCCATGATGAATTCTGCAGTCATAGGCACAATTCTGTGCACAATAGGCTCTTGCTCTCTTTCTCCCTCCCTATCTCTCCCCACCCCAATCTCTCTCATTATTCATTTATATAACTATAAATATAGACATATAGAAAATGATGAGGAAACCAGTAAAAAATATGTATAAATAATACAGTAAGATATAGAAAGTTGAAAGGGATCTCAAGTTAGTTGCTATAATCAGAATATAGCAAATAAACTTTTCATGATAGGTGAGTTTTATGGATTTAAAACATCTCTGAAGATGTAATTAAGCATAGTTACTTGTTTTCATGTTTAAACTATCTATTTGAATTTTTTTGTAACAAATATAAATGTGTTTTGTTCCAACAGAATCCCAGTTCATACTTTTTTTTTTAACCAAAAGCATTTACTGAACATATGGTGTTCACATTCTTCACACCAGAGATTTGAAGAGGAATAAGACTGGCCCTAAAGTTGTGCACCCAGAAAAATGCATTCTGTGTGATAGATGTCAGGAATATTCTCAGATGAACGGGTATTTTTTCTGGGCCTTAAATTTTAAATATTTTATCCTAACTTCCGCACTCAAAATTAGTTTCCTAATTAAGAAAAAAAAAAAGAGTAACGTGTGCAAGGGCTCATAAGTGTAACAGAACCTGGGATACAGGGCTGACAGAGGGAGAGATTGTGAGGGTGGGGGAATGGGAATTTGAGGTGGGGGTGAGGGAACAGACAGGAAAGATTTTGCACCAGGAATTTCAGGCATTATTCTACAGGCAGGAGGAAACAATTGGAGGGTTTGTGCACGGATTTGTTTTACAAATCTGGGTTCAGTGTCAGTGGTTGACTCAGCACACAAGAGACTGGAAACAATAGGGAATTTTGCAAGGGCTAATGAGAGAGATGCTGGCTGCCCTGATTCAACCTTTCCAATTTCCCACAGTAAAAATGAGAGAAGGCTTGTGTGTCCTCATTCAGTTGTATGCCAAGAGTGGGGTAATGAGAACAGTCTACTTTGGGTAAAGGCAATGATGGTGTGTGTACATTGTAGAGAAAATGAAAACATAAAAACACCAACTGAAAGTCTGTCAGCTTTGTTTTCTCACCGTGATTTAACAATGCTAAACAATATCAGAAACTATCTTTTGTTAGCCTAAGTTCTAAACAATTACTGAGGTTAACATTTAGTTTCAGTAATATATCTGTAAGCTTCATGTTATTACATTTGTATTATTTACCCTTTAATAAACATTAATACAAAGAATTTCTAGGTGGAAATTAATATGGAGAATTTCTAGTTACACAGACATCCCCCAATGTTCTGAGACTTCGCTACACAAGCTCATCTTGAGAGTAAGTTTGTAAGAATTCACAATTATTTTACCTTCTTTCAGTGCATTTTGTCTCCAACCTCATAAGTGTTATGTAATTCTTTTTGCAAGAACTGTATGCAATTTTTCTTTTATCAGTTACTTACCTTTTCTCCCTATGTTAAGCTTTAAATGAGGTTAATCAGAAGCAAAACCTATTCACAAACAGCCAGAATCAGCCTTGAAAAATGTACAGTGAAACACTAAGCTTTGAAATCATTCTTTGAAAATCTGGGCATGGAAATGGCAGAGTTGGCCATTAATTATGTAACCACAAAAGGAAATGGAACCTTCCAAACAAAAGTAGATTCAAATTTAAAAGAAGAATGCCTGGAAATCTGACAAAAGATGCTCATCTTATACTGCCAAAGACTTCAAAAGAGAAATATTTTATTTCCTTGATTACTTTCATCAAGCACTGGATACTCATTATGAATTAATGAATCAACAATGTTAACGTTTAGCCATTTTTATGAATTTTGCAGAAGAAAAATAACTTTAGAAGTTTTTAATAAATATAATTGAAATTTTTGATGTATTTTTGTAATTTAATATATTTTAATGAAAAATTTGTTACAGCAGGAAAAGAAAACACTATATAATAGAATCCCAAGTAGGGTTTTTATGAGTCTTTACACAACTTATATTTAAGACTTTTCTTAATGATTTGTATATGTTAGTTCATGTGAAAGAATAATTTGAAAATTAAAATGTTTTTCAAAATTAAAATTAATAAGAAACACACTGACCAATAAAGAGAGAAAATAGATTGACAAATCTGCCTATAATAGCTATTGGACATGAAGAAGATTAATTTTAAAGAAGTCACTGACAAATTTGTATAAGTTAAGGGTCAAAAACAAAAAACTTATAATGTTATTTATTAATGCAACAGAGTAATATAAAGGCATGTTTTTCAATCTTTACAAAAATTATGCTTAATGCAATTAAAAGGTAAAAATCCATTATTTTTCTCTATATTTTAGATATGTTTTTATTTTTCTGCAATAATTTCATACATATGAAGTTTGATAAAATAAAACTATCTATCCTTTTTCTGGCCATTATTGACACTTGTTTCATCTTATTATTATTCCTGAAAATAATTGTGTCATGTAGACAAGATGTATGTTAAAAATGATTCACTCTGGCTGTCAAATAAGTCAGGCATGCCAATGCCTTCATTAGATCTCCAAAAATCTCATTTTAAGTCTAACCTTGTGCCAACCTCTGGGAAAATTTAAATAAAATCTATGAAGAATTCATTGCATAAATCAGATACTAATGATACTAAGGAATTTTGTTAGATATGATAATGGCATTGAGATTATTTAAGAAAATGGTCTTACTTTTTTTTTAACATCTTTATTGGAGTATAATTGCTTTACAATTGTGTGTTAGTTTCTGCTTTACAACAAAGTGAATCAGTTATACATATACATATGTTCCCATATCTCTTCCCTCTTGCGTCTCCCTCCCTCCCACCCTCCCTATCCCACCCCTCTAGGTGGCCACAAAGCACCGAGCTGATCTCCCTGTGCCATG
>NC_041214.2:138960164-138960586 GCF_002837175.3 Physeter macrocephalus | reverse complement strand
GATAGTGTCTGGCCTTACATCTAGGTCTTTAACCCATTTTGAGTTTATTTTTGTGCATGGTGTTAGGGAGAGTTCTAATTTCATACTTTTACATGTAGCTGTCCATTTTTCCCAACACCACTTATTGAAGAGGCTGTCTTTTCTCCACTGTATATTCTTGCCTCCTTTATCAAAGATAAGGTGACCATATGTGTGTGGGTTTATCTCTGGGCTTTCTATCCTGTTCCATTGATCTATATTTCTGTTTTTGTGCCAGTACCATACTGTCTTGATTACTGTAGCCCTGTAGTATAATCTGAAGTCAGGGAGCCTGATTCCTCCAGCTCCATTTTTCGTTCTCAAGATTGCTTTGGCTATTCGGGGTCTTTTGTGTTTCCATACAAATTGTGAAATTTTTTGTTCTACTTCTGTGAAAAATGCCA
>NC_041214.2:138957431-138958955 GCF_002837175.3 Physeter macrocephalus | reverse complement strand
TAAATGTTTGATAGAATTCGCCTGTGAAGCCATATGGTCCTGGGCTTTTGTTTGTTGGAAGATTTTTAATCACAGTTTCAATTTCAGTGTTTGTGATTGGTTTGTTCATATTTTCTATTTCTTCCTGATTCAGTCTCGGCACGTTGTGCATTTCTAAGAATTTGTCCATTTCTTCCAGGTTGTCCATTTTATTGGCATACAGCTGCTTGTAGTAATCTCTCATGATCTTTTGTATTTCTGCAGTGTCCGTTGTTACTCCTCTGTTTTCATTTCTAATTCTATTGATTTGAGTCTTCTCCCTTTTTTTCTTGATGAGTCTGGCTAATGGTTTATCAATTTTGTTTACCTTCTTAAAGAACCAGATTTTAGTTTTATAGATCTTTGCTATCGTTTCCTTCATTTCTTTTGTATTTATTTCTGATCTGATCTTTATGATTTCTTTCTTTCTGTTAAATTTGTTTTTGTGTTTTTTTGTTCTTCTTTCTCTAATTGCTTTAGGTGCAAGTTTAGGTTGTTTATTCGAGATGTTTCCTGTTACTTAAGGTAGGACTGTATTGCTGTAAACTTCCCTCTTAGAACTGCTTTTGCTGCATCCCATAGGTTTTGGGTCATCGTGTCTCCATTGGATATGATCTATCCTGGAGAATGTTCCATGAGCACTTGAGAAAAACGTGTATTCTGTTGATTTTGGATGGAATGTCCTATAAATATCAATTAAATCCAACTTGTTTAATATATCATTTAAAGCTTGTGTTTCCTTATTTATTTTCATTTTGGATGATCTGTCCATTGGTGAAAGTGGAGTGTTAAAGTCCCCTAGTATGATTGTGTTACTGTCGATTTCCCCTTTTATGGCTGTTAGTATTTGCCTTTGCATTGGGGTGCTCCTATGTCGGGTGCATAAATATTTACAATTGTTATATCTTCTTCATGGATCGATCCCTTGATCATTATGTATTGTCCTTCTTTGTCTCTTGTAATAGTCTTTATTTTAAAGTCTATTTTGTCTGATATGAGAATTGCTACTTCAGCTTTCTTCTGATTTCCATTTGCATGGAATATCTTTTTCCATCCCCTAACTTTCAGACTGTATGTGTCCCTAGGTATGAAGTGGGTCTCTTTTAGACAGAATATATATGGGTCTTGTTTTTGTATCCATTCAGCCAGTCTGTGTCTTTTGGTGGGAGCAATTAATCCATTTATTTTTAAGGTGATTATCGATATGCATGTTCCTGTTACCATTTACTTAATAATTGTTTTGAGTGTGTTCTTGTAGGCCTTTTCCTTCTCTTGTGTTTCTGGCCTAGAGAAGTTCCTTTAGCATTTGTTGTAAAGCTTGTTTGGTGGTGCTGAACTCCCTCAGCTTTTACTTGTCTGTAAAGCTTTTAATTTCTCCATCAAATGTGAATGAGATCCTTGCTGGGTAGAGTAATCTTGGTTGTAGGTTTTTCTCCTTCATCACTTTAAATATGTCCTGCCACTCCCTTCTGGCTTGCAGAGTTTCTGCTGAAAGATCAGCTGTTA
>NC_041214.2:138955564-138956987 GCF_002837175.3 Physeter macrocephalus | reverse complement strand
TTGCTTGCTTCCTCTTTATTTCTTCTAGGTCCTTGTTAAATGTTTCTTGCATTTTGTCTATTCTATTTCCAAGATTTTGGATCATCTTTACTATCATTATTCTGAATTCTTTTTCAGGTAGACTGCCTATTTCCTTTTCATTTGTTAGGTCTGATGATCTTGCTCCTTCATCTACAGTGTTTTTTTCTGTCCTCTCATTTTGCTTATCTTACTGTGTTTGGGGTCTCCTTTTTGCAGGCTGCAGGTTCATAGTTCCCGTTGTTTTTGGTGTCTGTCCCCAGTGGCCTAGGTTGGTTCAGTGGGTTGAGTAAATTTCCTGGTTGAGGGGATTATTGCCTGTGTTCTGGTGGATGAGGCTGGATCTTGTCTTTCTGGTGGGCAGGTCCACGTCTGGTGGTGTGTTTTGTGGTGTCTGTAACCTTATTATGATTTTAGGCAGCCTCTCTGCTAATGGATGGGGCTGTGGTCCTGTCTTGCTAGTTGTTGGGCATAGGGTTTCCAGCACTGTAACTTGCTGGTCGTTGAGTGAAGCTGGGTCTTGGTGTTGATACGTAGATCTCTGGGAGATTTTCGCCATTTGATAATACATGGAGCTGGGAGGTCTCTTGTGGACCAGTGTCCTGAGGTTAGTTTTCCCACCTCAGAGACAGAGCCCTGACACCTGGCTGGAGCACCAAAAGCCTTTAGTCCACACGGCTCAGAATAAAAGGGAGAAAAAATAGAAAGGAAAGAAAGAAAGGAAGGAAGGAAAAAAGGAAGGATGTAAGGGAGGAAGGAAGGAAGGAAGAAAGGAAGAAAGGAAGGAAGGAAGGATGGAAGAAAGGAAGGAAGAAAGGAAGAAAGCAAGAAAGTAAGAAAGAAGGAAAGAAAGAAGATAAAATAAAGTAGGATAAAATAAAGTTATTATAATAAAAAATAATTATTAAGAAGAAAAATTTTAAAAAGTAAAATTTAGTCCACATGGCTCAGAATAAAAGGGAGAAAAAATAGAAAGGAAAGAAAGAAAGGAAGGAAGGAAAAAAGGAAGGATGTAAGGGAGGAAGGAAGGAAGGAAGAAAGGAAGAAAGGAAGGAAGGAAGGATGGAAGAAAGGAAGGAAGAAAGGAAGAAAGCAAGAAAGTAAGAAAGAAGGAAAGAAAGAAGATAAAATAAAGTAGGATAAAATAAAGTTATTATAATAAAAAATAATTATTAAGAAGAAAAATTTTAAAAAGTAAAAAAAAAAAACCAAAAAAAAACGGGAAATTCAGAACCCTAGGACAAATGGTGAAAGCAAAGCTATACAGACAAAATCTCACACAGAAGCACACACATACACACTCACAAAACGAGAAAAAGGGGAAAAAAATAATATATCTTGTTCCCAAAGTCCACCTCCTCAACTTGGGATGATTCACTGTCTATTCAGGTATTCCACAGATGCA